>NC_046378.1:27249153-27570986 GCF_011125445.2 Fundulus heteroclitus
TGAGCTGGTAGATGAGATTCAGGGGAAGTGTCCTTTGTCTTCCTGTCATCATCTGGAAAAGTGTCACCCCTGTGGAGCATGGTGAGGTAGAGCAGACTAGCATTAGGACCAGGGGAAGCTTTGTATCCCGGTCCCTGTCATGGCTGCTGGCATGTTCCTTTGACATGCTGGCCACGGTGCAGTTCATTTGCTCCACCTGTCCGGATGACTGTGGGCGGTAGGGAATGTGGAATTTAACTTCCACGCCCAACATGTCAGAAAGCACGGTCAGAATGTTTGACGTGAAATGCGTTCCTCTGTCCGAGTCAATGGACAGGGGAAGGCCCCACCGGCTGAAAATGTGATTTGGCAGCAGGGCTGCTGTGGTGACAGCGGTGTCATTCGGTGCCGGCAAACATTCGACCCATTCTGTGAAACTGCCTGTTATTGTCAAAAGATATTTGTTATCTCTTAACGATTCGGGGACTGGACCGATCCAGTCAGTCTGCAAATGTGACCACGGAAATATAACCCCCCTTTGCTGAAGCAGGGCTCGGTTTAGTGGTCGTGTGGGTTGTAACTGGCTGCAGGTTAAGCAGCCTTGTACATACTCCTGGGCCGTTGAAGGCCGGGACGTCACCCGTTGGGGAGTTTTCAGATTAGCTTTGCAGCTTTTGTGTTCTCCTACTGGTGAGTCATGGACGTGTGTCAGTGTGATCCCAAGTTCGTTTGAATCTTTGGGCTGAATGGGCTGAAACTCATAAAACAGCTCCTTAAGTGCTGTTTCCTCTGTTTCAGTGGTCAGTGCATCAGCTTTTTCCAGCTGTTGCATGATTTCTGTTTCGAAGCCAGGGTAGGGCTCAGTGGGTGAGTCCCGGTCTCCTGGTTGATTTGGTGCTGGTTCTGTTGGGTTGGTTGTTATCGCATACACCAACAGATTTCCTTTAGCTTCAAGCGTTGCACCACAAATGGATCCAGCAGGCCGAGCTTCATGTCGCCTGATTTGGATCATGTTGGAAGGAAAGGCAAACACGGTGTCTGGAGAGTCCTGTCTGCCAGTCAAGAATAAGGGCAGGTCTCCGATGACGGGAATGCTCAACTCAAAGTCGTGGAAAGAGCTTTCGATGAGCACCCCAAGAGGTTTCTTCGCCACCACTTGGATCGGCATGCGAGTTGGATTCTCCACTAAAAGGTAAGCTGAGCGGTTGTTCAGCTCAAGCAGGGGTGTGTCAGAGGATTTGGAAATCGGCTCTGTGGAAGGCAGAAATGGTGCTAAAAGTTCTTTGGGCTCCTCAGAGCATGTCACCTGGTTGATAGGGACGGACAGTCCACTTCCAGAAGTGAGGGGCTTGGGAGTCCCCACTTGGGCCCAAAGATGACCATGATAGCAGTCAATGAGTGGGGCTAACCTGTTCAACAGGTCCTGACCCACAAGAAAAGGTTCTGTGTCCAAAGTACATATGTAGATGGGGTGCACCAGGGTCATGTCACGGAAAGTGATGTCTAACCACGCCCGTTTGGTGATGCATGACCGATCCTGAGTGTAGCTAGTGATGCCCACGTTACAGGTCTCCACCTGGAACGGTTTCCCAAGAGACACCATAGCTCTGGTCACCTCATCAAACAAATCTGAGCACATTAGACTGATCTCGGAACCCGTGTCTAAAAGAGCATTTGCAGTTACACATCCTCCGATAACTGTCGAGCAGTATAAGCGGTGTGCATTTTCATGATGGTTTAGCTCACCTAGAAACCTTAGAAAAGTGGCTTTCTGATCACCTGCTGATGGGATCTTAGAAGGTTGTCGGTGAATTTTCGGTTGGTCCCCCCCCTTAATCAGATAAACTCTGTTAAAGGGGGAAGCCTGGTCCACGCCTAGTCATGCTGGCTGGGGTTTTGGGCCTGGCTTACCTGGAGGGTCGACAGGATTGGATGGTGGCTGGTACGGCTGCGGCGCGATCTGACGCACTGTTTCGGCGAGCAACCTGCGAAAAGTCTCCTCCATCTCCTTTCTCATTGACTCCTCTATGCACAGGTTCCAGCCTTTGTGGTCATGTGTGCTTTTCGACCTTTCCGGCCTGTCAGCTTGCTTACCGTATCGAGCTGGATCCGGCCTGTGCCATCTTTGAAACCTCTCACCTTCCATGCTGCCATGCTGACCTCTCCTATCCTGAGAAGCTTTCTTCTGCTGCGGCTCAAAACCATGTTGCTTCTTAGGACCAAATCTAGTTTTAGGTTTGAAGGGAGGCATCTCATGTCCCTCCAGACCTAAACTCTTTTCTGGTTTGGCTCGAATCTGCAGAACCTTTTTATCACTATCGGCTCGTTTGTTGGGCCGGGCACGTGTTTCCCATGCCACCTGCGCATATTTCCTGATTTCCTGCATGGTAAGTTTCTTGGTTCTACAATGCATGGTAACCTCATAACGCACGCTTTCATGAAGATTATGGAGGAACAAAGATTTGAAAGTGTGGTCTTCCTCCAAGCCGGGAGCATTTCGTCCCTGAAAGTAAGCAGCCCGCAAGCGACGGTAGTACTCTTTTGGTGCTTCAGTTCTCTTTTGCTGAATTGCAAAAGCTCCAAGAGTTGCAGAAGCTGGGTCTGTAAACACAGAATATTCTTCTCTTAAAGCCTGACAAAGAGCTGAATAACGGTCACGTGTAGCTGGAGGGAGGCTTTCTATGAAAACATGGACACTTCTGGACATGGTTTTCCAGATAAGCTTCAACTTTTCTCGAGCTGAGGGGCTATATAAGTCTAGCAGACAGCGCTCTACCTCTCTGAGATAGTCATCAATGGTGGATTCTGTATTGCTAGGATCAAAACGCTCTATGTCTCGGGCCAGGGACTCAAGTTGACGCATCCGCAGTCCCTGTTCAGGGATCGGAGCTGGTCCATCTGAGTCCTCTCCTGACGACTCTTGCCTGTGGTAACCACGGTGGGAGGGAGGCTCCAGTTCTGACCACCTACCTGGCATCGGCGGCCGTTCGTGGGACGCCGGGGGACCCCCCCTGTCATGAACTCTTGTCTGTGGACGCAGTTCAGAGGAGTGGGGTTCACCTGTGTCCCAGGAACGGTGCTCTCGTCGCCCTGGTGGGGGGAAAAGATCATAGCGAGTCGTGTCAGGGGTCAGGTGGGAAGCAGGTGTTTTCCCATGATTCACATCATGTGGATCTGTCCTGATTGCCACCGTAAGTTGTTTAGGCATTTCTTTCCGTATCACACTGCTATATCTGTCCTGACCTTCGCTTACCCTTCGCTCAGAAGGCGTCTGAGGGCCCAGTTCATCCAATGTCCTCCAGGTGTGATCTCCATGTTTTCCTTTGGAGTTCTCACACTCAGATCCTTCTGTCTGCAAGCTAATGTGATCCTCCTCTCGCTCCTCTGTGAGATGACAGCTGCCCTGAACACTTGTCTGTTCTAGCTCCCTAACTCTTTCCTCAGCTGCGATCCGCATCTCAACCTCTCTGTTACGCAGATCGGTCTCTAGCGTTAACCTTCGGTGGTATAACGCAGTTAATTCACCCAAAACATCTGCTACCAATCTACCCTTAGGCTTGCTCTGGACCTCCTCCACCAATTCCTGAATTCTCCTCTCACAGTCCTCTATGTTAAACTGATTCAGACGGGTTTGTTCGTCCGGTGTCATTTTAAGCAGTGAGCTAATGACATCCTGGGCCTCCATTCCAATGGAATGGTTTGGACCTTCAGCTCCTTCAGACCTAAACACTGAGGAATCTTCACTATCCATTCTGTCAGCTATGGATAACAACACAACAGGTAACAACCTGTAGTTTAGCTCAGCGCTAAACAACAGACAACAAATAACAACGCTGTATTCTAGCTTAGCACTAAGCAACAACGCATACACTTTAGTTTAGCTCAGCGCTAAACAACAACTGCTAACACAACCGTTAAGTGGCTTCACTTTAACTGTTAACAGCAAACACGCACTATGACTCACTTTACTGCAGTAAGTGGGTTCAAATATGTGCGTTTAATTAGGCTGCGCAGGGGAAAATCAACCCTGCGACTTACAACTCCTTTGTTTTAGGAACGGTTAATATGCTTGTTTAACTTTGAGAATATTAACTTTGAGTGACATGGACCACTAACCTTTCGGCCAGTAATTAAGTGATAAAGCTGTGGCTTTGTTTGTGATGTAAGTTATTTCAGAACAGGTGCTCTACACATGTGTGGAAAATAGCAAAGTGTTTTGGAGCTACAGAGGTGGCAAAGAATGACAGTTAAAAACCGCTAAATTGCAACCTTAGTTTCAAAATCACAGCTCAATTTTGACCACTTATGGTGAGCAGAAGGGGATAAAGGAGGAAAAAAAATAAAAAATAAAATAAAAAAAAAATATGAATAAAATAAAATTAAAAAAGACAAAAGGCGTAACCGTAAGGTAAGTTTAAAGAAACTGACTTTCAAAACTGTCCCTCCGGGACACTGAGCGATCTAAGGTGTCTTTAAAACCGTGACTGCAACTACCTATCCTGGCCACCAGATGGAGGCAAGGTCTCTCTTTTCAAAGCAGAACACGACACAGACTCTGATTGACAAGTAGCAGACGCTGGCTGCTGTGTATTTCAATCTAGCTGACTTCCAGTCCAGAAATCAATATTCAAACCTCAGGTTAACAACCTCAAATCACCACAAACACGTATATATTTAGTAATGATACCTCCTTAATCAATTATGACTGAATAGTCCTTTTGGCAAGGTGAGCAGTCAAAATGCTAGAATATGGATTGTGTTCATTAAATTCATAAGTTGCTGGTTATTCGATTTAGTCTAAAGGAACGCCAATAAGTAGACTCCAGCCCACCCAGGGACGCCAATTTATGCTATGCCATAAGCTGGTTGAATATGCTTATTATTATTATTAATTATAATTTGGTATTATAATTTAAATAATAAATCATTCAACTCAAATTTCCGCTATAACAAATATAGTTCAAATGGTGGTGATGTTAGCTATAAGCTTGTAAGTATTTATACCACTAATGCATTAGTTAATTTGCTGTTATGAACTCAATTTATGCTGGAATAAATGATCAGGTCGGACTGTTAACCGACCAGGTTTATCCAGCAGGCTGTGAGAACCCCAATGTAACTGCAATTAGAGTTTAAATCCTTATTCCTTATCACCATCCAATGATATTGTCTCTGTATTAATGTCAGATGTTAACTCCAAAGGAGGTTAGCTCTGATTTCTGAATACCCAGGCAACTGTGAATTGGACTGAACACAAAACAATGTCTATTCCGCAGTGGTTGGTTTTATTGAACCAAAAGCAATTCCCTGTTACAGTAATTCTCTGATTCAAACAACTTTGGAATTCTTACTCATTACTAAACTAAAACATGCAAAATATATATGTGGAAATAAAGAACAAAACAAAAATAAACAATGGATTAAAATGAGCGGTTAGCAGATCTTAACTTAACTCAAAGTTGTTTAACACCGCCCTCGAAACACCGGCATTTCACGTATCAGCATTGACAGACAGAACAGCTTCGGGAATCTCACTGGACGCTTTGATGTCTTACACAAAGCTAGTTCAGCTAAGCTACCTACAGTCCAGATACACGTGACCCTCCCAAGATGGCTGCTACGATGACGTATGAGGGGAGGTCCTAATAACGTAACCACGCTTACGCTGATGGGACAATGCCTCGTTTCGAGAGGGGGGGGGCTAACTAGGAGTTTAAAGCAAAGCCCGCGACTTGAGCTCGGACAAAGAAATTAAACTGATAAGGAGCGAAAAGAGAGAGAGGGGGGAAGCAGGGAAGAAGATGAAAAGAGATAAATCGGTAACCCACGGCGGGGTTCTTGATGGATCACAAATCAACACAGCAAATCAATTGTAAAATGCCTGCACATACAAAGAAAATGTTCAGCAAAATAATTCCAACTTCGTCGTGGAATAAAAGCATTAACCAACACCTACAAAGTTCTACGCCTGCCCAGGCACTTCTAAACACCCTGTTGGTGAGACAGAAATAAAAGGGGAGAGTCCGTTACTTTGAGTTGCCTCGGGGCTGGTCCGGAGCGCTCCCGAGTGTTGCTTTCTGGACGCGCTTCGTCGAGCGCAGTTGTCCACAGGCTGCAGCGGGACGGGGAAGAAGCTGCTTCGTTTCTTCCTCCGGGTTCAACAGTCGCTTTGTTGGCCAGACAA
This sequence comes from Fundulus heteroclitus, assembly GCF_011125445.2. Lineage (NCBI taxonomy): Eukaryota > Metazoa > Chordata > Actinopteri > Cyprinodontiformes > Fundulidae > Fundulus > Fundulus heteroclitus. The sequence continues at coordinate 27,255,317 of NC_046378.1, forward strand.
AAGCGGGGTCCTCTTCGATCAGTGGGAGATGCGGCGTCTCTCAGTCTTTTGATCAGAGGGAATTTAAAAGTACTTATTTAAGTCGACCTCCTGTTATAAAGCAGGGAATAACCGTTGCGTCGAAAAATCTCGGTCCAGCGAGCAATCGAACACGTGGCGTGGGAATCAGCTGTGTGTGTCTTCTCGGGTTGGCTAAAAGCCAGGGAAGAAGAAAGATGGTCGTGGGTGATCGGCTTTTATAGCCATCACTATAGCAACCTTATCTTGATCGGCGGCCATTTTGCCGTGTTGCGTGATGGGAGTTGGTGGCCATTTTGACCACATTGCATCATGGGTAACGCAGTCCGTTACGTCCCGAATTGATGCTGTTTCCTTGATCGGCGGCCATTTTGCCGTGTTGCGTGATGGGAGTTGGTGGCCATTTTGACCACATGAGTTGGTGGCCATTTTGACCACATTGCATCGTGGGTAACGTAGTCCGTTACCGCTTTCTGTCACGTCTGAACTGGCACAACACAGCTGTCATGTTAACAGATTCTCTCACAAGAGCTATTGAGCTCTGCAACTAATCAAGAGTTACCACGACCCTCTTGGTTGCTTCTCTGACTAATACTCCTCCTGACTGTTTTTTTTTCGGTTCAGGTGGATGACCATGTCTTGGGTAGCTACACAGTTGTGCTATTCCCCTCCAATTTTTGGATGATGGGATGAAGAGCTCTCCATGAAATGTTCAAGTCTTGTGATGTACGTTATTTGGCTAATCCTGCGAAACGTCACCACTGCTGCCTTCGTGACCCGCCTGGTGTGTTCACAAGCCTTCGTGACGCTGGCTCTTCCCTACTGTTATCTAACAAACATCTGAGAACCCCTACTGAACAGTTACATTTATATGGAGATTAAACTGCACACCGGTTGACTCTATGAATGAAGTGACTTTCAAAAGCAGTTTACTTGCACAGGATTTCATTTTAGGCTATTGGAGGAGAACTGAATACATGTGCAAGCCACGCAGTTTTTCTGTCATTCATCATTTTCCTTGCATTTTATTGACCATGCCCTACTCTCCTTGAATAAAACATAAGATCCCCAAAAATGCAGAGAAGATTGGATCTGTAGTCTGGGAAAAAAAAAAAGTGCAGGTTTTGAATGATTTTGAAAGGAGCCGTAAACCTTGGCATGGTTCACATCACTTGACGCGTAATAATGGTCGTCACACTCTCTCATTGTAATTTATTGCGGCTTACTTACAGTTAAACGCAATTGTAGTTTGCACTGACTGCTAATGATCCCTCTCTGTCTTTGCAGAGTTACTGAGGACGAGACACGCAAAAAAAGAAGAGGATTCTGGCAGATTGTTGTTTGGGATGTTTGAAAACTATAGCTATGTTATATTTATATTTTAAATGTATGTTAACTGGTCTACAAATAACAACACTGGGAATATAAAAACACGTGTATTTTTTATGTACCGAGTATAAATTATACCCCTTTGAAAGCAATGTCTTGTGATTCTTGCGTTGCAGAAACGCCTTTCAACCGCCAGGCGGCGACAGTGCGCCGCTTTGCTCTGTAGTTACCATAGCAACGAACAACAGCAACAGTTTTACTCAGCTTTACTCGCGAAGTTAAGAAGACATTAGAAATACTTTGAATTCGCCGAGAGAAAAAATAAAATAAAAAAAAAAACAGTTGTTCTGGTTTCTAGACGGCAACACACTAGCTAGGGGTCGGTTAGAAGGCACAGGAAGACTTTCTTCTGCGATGTCCACCTCCGACGGAAGGGAAGATGTTTTACGGCAGGTCAGCCAGTTTTGGTCCATGCTGGACGATCTCTCTGAGAACGAACCGGCGGCATATCGCAAGTTCATAGAGGAGCAGATGAGGCGAGGAAATGAATTCAACGCACCGCCCGAGCTCCACTCGTGTCTGCGAACTCAGATCCTGGTGAGTTTGACGGAAGGCGGAAGGCAGCAGCTGTTCATGATGGCTCCTCATGGAGCAGCATCTCTGGTGGCTTACACGCCAAACACTTCCACCTTTTTGTTTATGTTATATATTCACACCCTTTATTTATTAAGGTTTATAATTCTGTATAATGATGACACGGATAGAATATTGGAAACGAAAATAACACAAATAAAAAAAGGATTGTTTAAATTTTATGTTTTAAACTGTTGAACAACAATATTGCAAATTATGTTTAAACATTTCTTTAAAAAAAAAACCTAAATGTGAAACATCAATATTTTTTTTATTTTACTTTATTTATATAACAAATAAATAGTATACAAAGACTCATTGAGGTATAAACATCACAACATGGGTAGAAAAAGAAAATAGAACATGGGGCTAAAACTAAGAACAGATACATAAACAATAAGGCCAAAGAAATAGAAATACTGGCAGTTACTTTTTTGGCAGAAACATATTTCAAATGTTTCAATGAGGTGTAATACAGTTTAAATTGGTTAAGAAAAAATTCAAAGCAAGGAGTAGAACCTCTCCATTTACAGCAATGTATATGATATTTGACAAGCAAGAAGACAATATTAACCATATCTGATGTTTTACTATCAAGGTCATCAACATAATACAATATGTGGGTGATGGTTATTTATAGGATGTCCTCAATTTTAAGGGACAACCAATTTTTAATGTCTCTCCATAGTTTAAAAGAAAAAGGACAGGGAAAAAAAGAGATGATTAAGGGATTCATCAGGACAAAAGGCACAGCATGTTAAGTCAAATTTAAATCTTTTGTGCGAAAATTTGGGTAAATATTGTAAGAGATTTTAAAGTGAGTCTCATTAACCTTTGGTAATAATGACTAAAACTGTAAGTAGCACAAAGCTTACCTGTCAGTTGTGAAACTCTTCATTTAAATTTGACTTGGATCCAAATGCATATTTCACATCCATGTAAAATAACATCCTCATGCATTTATTTGGGGATAAGGAAACCATATAGCTCGTCCATTCATTATGTTGCCTGATTATCTTGTCCTCACCTAAGTCAATGAATTAGTTCTTTGCAAATGTCGCCTGCTGAACTCACCTTTAGAGTGGAGTAAATAGATATAACTTAAATGTTGCTATAATGGCTGAAAAAAATCGATGCTACCCTTTCTCAGAAAGTTCTAACACTTTCATCTCCAAGCATGTCATTTTTTTCCATTATATAATTAGTATTCTAATGTATTTATTTCAGTGTTTGGCACTTTTATGTGCATCAATTTAAGCCAGACATTTATCCTTTTTTGAATGTTTGTGGAATAATCTTAAAAAGCTGGGTTTGTGCCAGAAAAGCAATTTTAAATAAGCCCTGCCAGTTCTGACATGTGCAGACACGTGCGGAAAATCTATCTTATTTATTTTATCTTTTCGCTCAGGTAAATGTTTGTTGCATAATCATTCCGCCCTGGAAGCAGAATGGTTCAAATGCATCTTGAAGCCAGTACATTTTGTGATTTGATTTCACGCCAAGTGCAAACCTCTCACTGACACCGCGTATGTCATGTTCTGACAGTACATCTGTGTCCTTCCCAGAAACCAAAGCCGGGCTCGCTTTACATTAACATTTGCAGCTGGAAGCGTGTGCCCGCACCTCAGGACGCGAGCAGCCCCCTGCCGTTGTGCGGAGGGAAATTGGAAGCATGCGACGCAGAGGACCAAGGTGGTTGTATGGAGCGGGCACAGCTGTCGTTCGTGTCGCGTGATGTGAGCTCGACACTCAAAAGGTTTTAAACACCTGCAGGTCGGTACGCCGTGTTGGATGTGGCGCTCAATCCTGCGGTGCTACAGAAGAGCGAGGAAGAGGGAGCAGACATGGGGAATATCTATACGCTGGCCCTGAGGTTTGCCCGGCAACAGCACGGGATGCTGTTATCTCAGGAGTACAGCATCGTCAGCTGTAGCCCAAAAGGTAGCCCAGACGACTTACGATGTCGGCTCGGCTTTCAGAAGCCGCCCAGCGCCTCCGAGCGACTGGAAATAGGTAAATAACCCTCTTGTTCTGATAATCTTTGCCGAACCTCTTTATTCAGGCCTTTTGCTCCCTTCCTGCGAGGGCCTATTATCTGTGTCCTCCCACCGGTTTCTCTCGTTCGCAGCCAGTCAGACTCCAGCTTCCCTCCTACGACACATCTCCTCTCCGCCACCGGAGACGCGAGAGGAGGACAGCGAGGGCCGAATTATCGGCAAACCCGCGGCGCACGTGAAGATGGGTTTGATCCAGGTCATTTCCAGCACTTTCCAGGGGCCTCAGGAGCCGGAGTACCTGCTGGAGGTGAAGACCGATGCAGCAGGAGCTCCTCGCAGCGTGGAGCTGACAGTGGAGCTGCCAAAAGTCCGTTTCATGTCAGAGTGCCAGCTCAGAGTGTCTAAGGTTAGTGGTTTGCGCGCACTCCCCTGAACACTTATAATGAAGCGCTTCGATTCCACTCTGCCTCCCATCATGGCGGGATGTCACAGAAAATACATAATTGGCCTACGGTGAGTCTTACTGGTTTCCTCGGCGTATTTTGTTGCTCTGCAGGAGGACGTTCTTCTGCAAGTGGAGGATGTTTACCGTTTGCTGCTGGAGTTTCCAAAAGCTGTGAACGAGGACACGGCCTCTGCCGTGTTCAACAAAAGGAAACGGAGACTTACGCTGACGGTAGACGTTCTACTGTGATCAATTAATTTCCGCGAAGGAGGAGAGGGGCTGGCGGGGTCGCACGTGCCAGGAGTGAGCTCTCGGAACAAAAAACACCTTATAAACAAACGGCGGTATGAAACTCGGTGAGAATCAAGAGCATCATGCTGTGTGAACATATGCTCAGCCTCAAAACAGTCTGCCTGTAAATTGAGCTGTTTTTAGAATATTCTTGAGAGAGAGAAAAAAAAAAAAAGTGAAATAGTTCCAGTGTGCTACATAAGCTGATGTGCAGGAGCAAATTGAATTTCTAACCCCCTCCAATGCGAGTCAACGACTACATGGGAAATAACTGTCAGTAAAACGTTCCATGCAATAATTTATGTTTATTGAAAACATCGAAACTGATGCAGAACATCCAAATTTTTTGGCAACGTGGAACTTTGTGTAAAATGTTAGTAAACACTGTCACTTAGTGGTCTGCACCAGAAACAATCAATACAACCTTTAGCAGGTGGGGGGGATCATTATTGTTATTATTTTAAATTCAAAGCTTCAAGTATTACATTACTGACCGTTAATATTGTAGCTGGACATTTTAATTTTCAAGCTGGAAACAATGTTTGACTTTGCAATTCTATAAAATAAAGCAATACCCCAACGTCGAGTCATTCTCTTGGCATGAAACAATCACTTCGCTGCTGCGTGTCAAAGGTGTTATCGGCCTTGGTCCCGGTTATTGTTTAACAGCTTTTTTTTTTTTTTTTCATTTTCTTTCATATGGCACAACAGATGTTTTCAGTAAAACGTTTGATCCAGTGGGGTCGATTGAGGTTTGTAGTGGTGATCTCTGGTACTCGGCGCTCTACCGTCGCTCTCCGTGGTCCTCCTCCACCCATGCCACGATCTTCCCCTCCCAGCCAGGGACCACTGCTCCATCCTGAAACACCTGAACGGCAAACAAAAAAAAAAAAAAAAAAACACACTGACTTATGTGAGAGAACCACGTGTTGAATCTACAACACTAGGCAAAAATATTCACAACCACAAACTTTGATGTATTTTTCGGGGATGTTATGTGATAGAGCAGTGTTGTAACTCTGGCTGTGTGTTTAGGGTTGTTGTCTTGCTGGAAGGTGAACCTCCCCCCCTTAGGTCTGGTGTCTTCTGTAGCCTCAAACAACTTTTCTTGAAAGATTGGCCTGTATTTAGTTCTATCCATTTTTCCCTAAACTTTGAGCGGTCTCTATAACCCTGGTGCAGAAAAGCCTTTCCACAGCATGCTGCTGCCACCACCATGTTCCACTGTACGGACGGCATGTTCAAGCTGATGAGAATTTACAGGTAGCACCTTACATGCAGGCCAAAAAAAGTAAAGTTTTAGTCACTTTTCATATGTTATAACATTAAATGAACACATTTGAATGTATTTTACTGATCCAGGGTCACCGAATCGCAGGAGGGACACAGCTGGACCCTAGACCAACAAAGTCGTGCATAACTGAGAAATGAAGAGAAATGATGTTTGTTTTAGAAATATGTTCCAAATAAAAATCTGAAAAGTGTCGTGTGTTTTTGTCATCAGTCCCCCTATGGCAACACTTTGTTAACTTTAGATCTGGACTTTGGGTCATTCTAGCACAAGAATTTGGTTGATCTAACTCTAACCATTACAGTTCTGGAAGTACATTTAGGGTAGTTGTCCTGCTGGAATGTGACACTCTGCCCAGTCTCAGTTCTTTAGCGGCCAATTCAATTCAATTCAATTTTATTTATATAGCGCCAAATCATGAAACATGTCATCTCAAGGCACTTTACAAAGTCAAGTTCAATCATATTATACAGATTGGGTCAGATTATACAGATTGGTCAAAAATGTCCTATATAAGGAAACCAGTTGATTGCATCAAAGTCCCGACAAGCAGCATTCACTCCTGGGGAACCGTAGAGCCACAGGAAGAGTCATCTGCATTGTACATGGCTTTGCTGCAATCCCTCATACTGAGCAAGCATGAAGCAAGGCCACTGACACGTTGTCTTCTGTTTAGCTCCACAAATCTTTCCATGAATTCTTTTTATCTTTCCTGTCCCTGCTGGAAAAATAAAATAAAAAACATCCTAAAGTCTGCTTTGCAACATTTTGCATGTATGCAAAATATTCCAGTTTGTCTCATCTGACCAGTGAACCTTCTTCCATCTGGTTGCTCTGACCTTTTGTGGCGAACTACAAACGGGTCTTCTTCTGCTGGATCTCTTTCAACAACTGCTTTCGTCTGAGTCCAGACTTGTGGAGTGTAAACCTAATAGTTGCCCACTCAATAGGGTCGCCCAAATGAGCAGTGTTGGGCGACCCCAGATGGGGGAGCTGCAGCAATTGCTAATTTCTTGGTCATTTGCAATTGTGTCATACTCTACATTTTCAGACGACGGGTTGAACAGAACAGTGCTATATTGTTTTATAACCCAACCCTGCTTGAAGGTTCCCTTGTTGTTCACGATACTTTTCATTCACTAATGTCTTCTAACAAATCTCTGAGGCCATGCTTCTCCTAAGAATACATTTCACATTGCAGGACTCTGTACTGCAGCAACTGCATCTCTGAAACAGAGTAAGCTTGGAAAATGTAACTGATTTGTTCTTCAAAAAGAACTTCAAAAGAAAGGTGCTCGCAACACCTTTCTAATTAAAAGTGCTGTTTTTTTTCACACATACATAACAGATTCAGCAGAACATCAATTTGTGAATTTAAAACCTGAACACACCTCACAACAACTTCAAGAGGATTAACCACGTCACCCACAAGCCACGCCCACTAGGGACACAACGATATATTGATTAGGGCAGAAGTCTTCAACCCCTATCCTCAGGATCCACTGGCCTGCGTGTTTTAGATGTGTCTCTGCTCCATCACACCTGCTGAATCCAATGATCACATACCTCCTCAGGAGCCATCAAGGGCTGCAGAGGCCTGTTAATCATCTATTTATTTCAGTCAGGGGTGTGTGGAGGCAGAGAAACACCCAAAACATGCAGGATAGTGGGTCCTGAGGGTAGAAGACCTCTGGATTAGGGGAATTCGGATTTCTGTTGCACTGAATATTTATCAAAGGCTGTCAGAGTAAAGAGGGCTGAATACACTTTCACAACAAACTTTACAGATTTTTATTTGTAAAAAATCTTAGGCCACATACTCTTGTTTGTCTTTCACGTAAAATCCCAATTAATGCAGTGAAGTTTCGAGGCATGAATATTATTTCGAGGTACTGTGTAGTGCGTTTTTTTTTTTTTATTATTTATTTTATTCCTATTAAAATTGATTTTGAAATGAGAAACCTACCTCCTCTTTCACCGTTCCGAACTCTGGGTCAAGAGCCTTGAAGTGATATCTGAAATTGCCCTGTCTGTCTACAGCAGCCTTGAAGTCTCGCAGTGTCACTTCACCCAGCCTGTAAACACACACTGTCAGTCGTGATCTATGCATCCATACACCCCAATGAGTATGAAGCCTTTCCGGGATAAACACTAAAGCCACCGAGGAACCCATTTTAAAGCTCAGGTCATGCCTCAATCAGGCTTTTAACTCTGGCAGCAATTTGCTATGAAAACATAACATAAAGATATGTCTTCCTACAGCAAAGGAATAAACCGTGCAACATAATTCCAATAGTATTACGCCTTTTATCCGTACCTTTTTGGGATGTTAATCAAAAACGGCGTGAGCGAGCGGTCTGTGAAGTAGAGCACTTTAGTAGAGACGACAGCGTCCAGTCCCGGGCTGCTGTGCGAGTGCGCCATTTCTGCAAATAAAGACAACAAATAACAAACATTCTTGTTTTCCCAGACTCTGAAACGGCTCAGGCCTCGCAGCTGGTGAGCCATTCTCCATCCACGGCGGTGTAATTGGAGGGGACAATTTGATTTAAGTTAAGATGTTGCTGCCGATGACAAATGCTGAACAGAACACAAAGATTTTGCTTGTCTCACTTGAGCTCGGTGGCCAGGAGTCACGGTCTGTTGAGTTGGCCCTGCGTCCCGGTGATTTAAATTCCTCCTGGGAGAAGAGCCAATTATTGCTGGTAAACAAAGTTTTTTACCGTTTCACAGTCGGTGCGTGTCACTGCTCGTACCCCTCTCCCCTGTCGCCGCTGGATGTCCAAGGAGTGGAGTCGGTCCATGAGGCTGCCTACGCCCTGCTCCAAGGTGTCCAGGGTGTGATGCTGGGGGTCATGACCCGAGAAACTGTCCCTCAGACTGCGCAGCGCTTCCCTGACGAGCTGCAGCTCTTCCCCCTGTGTCAGAGCAGCCTCGTAAGACTCATTTTCATATTCAGTTCAATTCAGGTTTATATACACTTAAGCCCAAAAACTATTTAGAACTCTTTTAAATTAACCAAGATGTTTGTTCTGACTGGGAGTGGTATTAACGTTTTGCAGTGGCCCTGTCAGAGTCCTGAGATAAATCTGATAGAGGATCTGTGGTGGAGGCTAAAGATTAGGGTGATGCCAAAGAGGCTTTCCAACCTCTTGAAGCTCATAACCAAAGATAAATCATCAAAATACCAGTGGAAACATGCAAAACGTTGGCGACCAATTAAAAGAAGGGCATACCTTTAGTGATGTTTCATTTTAGGATTGGGAAAGGTATAAAGTGTTCAACGGGTCCTTTTTTAAATTAAAAATGTATATCTTTTTCCAAAACTGACATTTCTTTCACATTATCTTAAACACCTTTTGAGAGTTGCCCATCTCATTTCCAACGAGAAACCAACTTTTGAGTTGAATTAAAATATTTTTTAATTCTAAATCTTAATTTTGGGTCCAATGAATTTAACATTAATTGGAAAGAAAATTGTAACATTAAGACGTTTTACAATGTAAACAGATATAATTTAGGAAAATAAATTGTATTTCCATTTTAATAATAATAATAAAAAACAGTTACAATGATTTATTCATAAAGTGTAAGGGTACTATATAGTTAATTGTTATTTATTTTTTTGTTTTGTTGAATTCAATAATATTTTACTAATAATAATATTTTACTAATCTCAAAGGAATGATGGTGGCGGCAGGAAGGCTCTCCTAAAGCGGTCTGTCTTACAGCAGAGTTCTTTAAAAAAAATGCTACTTTATTCTCGTAAATTTACGAGTTTATACTCATTATACAATGACGTTATTCTTAAAATTTCCCCCAAAAAATATTTTGGGTGTCGAAGGCTAAAAAAATTTGGTAATCCCTGCCTTATTTCATGCAGGTTCAACGTTGCTTCTCCATTCCTGTCTGTTGTCTAGGTGAACACCAATGTATTAATAGTGCTTGACATTCTCCTGTTTCTATGTAAATCTACAATAATCTCCTTTGTTACTCTGCCAGTTCTCTGCACTTATCCTCTTGCTCATGTTTGATACAGTTCAATATACCCCAGAGCCTGAAATTCTTTAAATTCTTAGTAATTTTCCTTCTAAACTGAATGGTGTGAGGGATTCTCCAACTATACATCTAATGGACAAAGCATTTTAGTGTCTACTTTCACACACACTGAATAACTTTTCACATGTTAGCAACCAGCATCACATTAAAATGAGCATATAGCTCTCAAAAATTGAAAACAGGAAAACTTCTTAGATCAAGGTGAATATTTTTGTGACCAAGTAATCCACTCACACGAAGCAATAGCTTCTAAAGACCCAGGACAGTGACGGGTGGGTCATTGATTTGTATCTGACATAGAATGCGCTTGGCAGGACGGGCCTCCGTGTCTTTTAAAAACAGCAGCGCATCAACTGCAGGTTGCTCATCTGTAAGCCTCAAGAACTGACAAAGACTCTTGGATAGGTGTCAGATATTTACAGAAAGAACTGAGTGAAAGTCCGGGTGCCTTCGATTTAAACATGTTCGCTGTTGCGATGACTCGAATAACTGAGAATTTGCACGGGCATTTTTTTGTTTAAGATTTTCAATTCTGCATATTTAGTTTTGTTTTCCATGAGAAATTGAGAAAAGATGTAGGCAACAACTATGGAAATCAAAACTCTTTTGTTGTCATCAAAAACAAACATACAACAGTATAAAGTGGTAAGAATCCCAGAAATACTACTTACTGGGGCATTGTGCTGAAACGTTGAAGGAGAGGTCGATGCCACTGAGTTACTATAGCCACCATTTTCCCCCCTAAATGACTGGAAGATGGAGACATGATATGTTAAAGAAGATAGGTGTGATTGACCTTTGTAGTATTATTACAGCTATCATTATGAATGAGTAAAATAATGAAAAAAGAAACGGTAATTTACTGTTTTTTAACTCTCGTTGTTGGCATGTCATATTAATTTGAGGCTTTTTTGCTTTTCTGTGACACACATAATCTTACAATCATATTTGCTATGTATGTTCAGCAAACTGAAACTTGATCAGAGAGTTTCTGTTGTCATCAGTAAGCTTCTGGCCTAATTCTGGCTAGATATTTGAACACTCTTTGGCAGAGTTAATTTAAACTACCAAGATTCAAGGACATGTGTCTTGTTTATATCTTTGAAAACTCGGTTTGATGTGGTTTGTGGGGATCATTGTCCTGCTGGAATATCAGATCGAGACTCTCGCCCTCACATGAAAATTTTGACTAAAAATGTTTTTGAAACTGAAAAGATTTGAAACTGAAAAAAAAAAATTCGAAACTATTTTTCAGATTATCTTTTTTTTCAGTTTTAAACTTTTGGTCTTGTTTTGGTGTGGGGGAATTATAAATGACAGCTCAACACAGGGCTGGACTAAACATTCCCAGCTGTTGCATTCAAGAACTGTGGGAACTGGGAACAACTTTAAAACGTTAAATCTATTCTGTTTATATGATTTAAAAAAAAAAAAAACAACATGCTTCATTGCTTATGTCAACACACATCTCAGTTGAAAAATTCTAAAACTGATGTTGCTGGTGGCTAGAAAATGTGTGTAATTAGTCTAAAACTCACTAAAGAAAAGATAACTAAATATTAGTGAGAGTGTGGGTACATTTTAGAATCTGTATGTGTTTAAAACCAGAGAAAATCCACAGTAAATGCAGTTTATTCTGAGGTGAGTAGTGGTCTGTATAACCTAGCTGTGTAGTATGAGGGAATAAAGCTTTACCTTCAAGCAGGGAGCTGTCTAAATGCTTCAGTAGTTTAGGTTTGTATCAAGTGATTTGTTGATATGAGAGGAAGAAATGTGGGCCCTGTCACGTGTGAAGTAGGTGTGCTTTGAAAAAGCCTCTCTGATCATTGCTACATTTTTTTCCACATTGAAATGTGGCTTGTGATGCTGTAATGCTTTAACCGCGCCATGCTCTGTACCCGGCCGTGGCTGACTTCATGTGCTTTATGCTGAGCTTCATCAAGCTTCTGTTGCTGCTGCTGCAGTAATCTGTCCTTCTTCCCCAGCTGCTGCTGTTTTGACAAGATAGACAGGCGAAATACACAACAAAAGCTTTCACCTGCGTGCGTTTCGTAAAAAGAAAATCCACTGCAGCGTAAATAATGAAAGGCCATACCTCATATTCACTGAGTAATTTGTTCCTTTCACTCAGCTTGCGTTTGAGCTCTTCCTGCGGGCAAGCAGAGTGGGATATGGTAAGCTCTCTTTGTACATATATATAGATATATATATCTATATATCTATATATATGTCTGTCACGTATACCTGCATCCCAGCCAGATATTTTATTAGGTCAAAAAGGAAATCATCACTTGTCTCACATTTTCTCCTTCCAGCTGATCTTTGGCCATGTTGCACCTCAGTAGTTCCTGCTTTAGCTGCAGTACAGCATCCTCCTGCACTGACAGGCGCTGCTGCAGGGCATCCTAATGAGAAAGACGGGAAGATCAAAGAGGTCAAAACACAAAGGCAGACCCATCTCATCAACGCCACTATTTTATTTTTTTTCATTTCTTGTAATAAAATTAAAACTAAATTGTGTGAAGTTAATAAAAAGACCAGTAATCAGAATCCAACTAAATTTCCATAATTTCTGGTCTATAAAATGCACCCAGCATCAGGATTCACTTTGAGGCACTGTTTTTAAATTGAACAAACATGTGTTTTTGATTAATTTTGTTTTCATCTTTTGTTTGATTTGAGACTTCTGTTTCTATTGTGCAAACTGCAGCATGCTGTTTCTCTGTGACAGGGTAGAGAAAATTCCTTAGTTTTTACTTTGTTGTCACACTTGTTTCAGATCATCAAACGAACTTCAATACTGGACAAAGACAACCACAGAAAACACAAAAAAACAGCATTTGGACTATGAAAAAACAGATCCATGCCTACTTTGGGGTGCGTAAAAAAAATGTTCCCTCGTTAAATCATGAAAAAAACTGACAATTTCTGAACAGTTGAATACAGTTTAACTAGCCACACCCAGGCCTGAAATTAATTAAACAGAACCTTTCTGACAGCATGAAGTAGGCTAAAAGCTCTCAAAATCATCAGACAAGCTCCAATCTAGAGAAATTAAGGAACATGAGAAACAAAATCACTGACACCACCAGTCTGGAAAAGGGATTTCTTTGGGACTTCTGCGACCCATAATGAGAACCACAAATGGAGAAAATATGTAACAGTAGTGAACCTTTCCAGGAATGGCACCACTACAAAATTACAAGACCTGGACAAGTTGCTATAACTGAAACTACAAATTCAAGCATTAATACTGAAGGACAATGTCCGGCCATCAAGCACATTTGAGGTATGTACCAGGACGATGACTCAAAGCACACCAACAAGTCCACCTCAAATGGCAAAATAAATCCCAAAATGTTTAATGAGGTGGCCTACTCAAAGTCTTAATTTGGTTTTAAAGCCGAATGAGATCCTGTGCATTGACCTTGAACAGGAATTAACGCTCAAAGATCCTCCAATGTAGCTGCCAAGAAGAATGGGCCAAAATTTATCCACAGCAATTATAAAGGATTCTTTTTCAATCGGTTCAAAAATATTTGATGGCAGCCATCCCGTCGATGGTGGCCCAACCAGGTGTTAGATTTAGGGGGCGATTACTCTTTCACAGAGGTCCACGTTGGTTTGGATAGCATTTCTCTGTGATAAATGAAATCTTCATTTTTTAAACTGCCTTTAGTATTTCCTTAGGATATGTTTGTCTGATGTTAAAATAGTTTGATGATCTGAAACATTTGAAAATGTCAAATGAACATACAAATGTGTTGAATATTAAATAAAACTTTAAAAAAAGAAATATGTAAGGGTGCACATACTTTTTCACAATATTGTATGTGTTATACATTGGTAGAAATAGTATTCAGAAGGTCAGACCTTAAAGAAAACCAGATATCAGTACTGGCCAGTAAAACTAAACACCTTTGTGTTTAGTTTTCTGGTTTCGTCTTGTGTTCATTGTTCATTGGAGAATTATTCCTGTTAGATGTGGTTCCTTTGTGTCTGTGTTCAACAGCTTTTCAGGTTAATTAGTCTCCCTCTCTCAGCTTCCTGTTTTCAGTCTGTCTCAACCGTTCCACGTTTTCCTCTGATTACTCACACCTGCTTTCTTTGTCATCTTTCAACCCGGCTTCAGCAGCTAAGCTCCTGAATTGGCAGTGTCTTCTGCTGGATCCTTTCTTCTTGCTCACCTGACTCATTCCCCAATCCGTTACCATGCCTGTTTCTTGCACATCGTTCTGCCCAGTTCTCTGTCCATGCTCCCCGATATATCAGTTTTGTTTTTCTTTTTTACACTAAATCATTTTAACTCACCAAGCTCCTTCCAAGTCCCGGTCTGCACTTTGGTCCAATGCAAACCTCACTATACATGAAATTTCTTTGTGTGAGTGTTCAATCCAACTACTGACGCTTTAATCTTAGAGCAGGTACAATAAAAGTAAAATATCTTCCTTAAACCCTTTTAGTCCTAAACATAAGTACAAAAATTAGAGTAAGGGGTTTACCTTGATGGCCTGAATATGTCGCGTCTCCTGTTTGTGCCTCAGTAACTCCCTCTATGAGCCACACACATGAACACGCTCATTAAAGAAAGGAAGCTCATCTATATTAATTCCAATTACGTTTACTCACTGTACCTTCAGATCAAGGGCTTCTTCCATGCTTTGGTCCAGACGACTGCGGATTAGAACCTTCAAAGGAAGAGTGCATGAGCAGCGTAATTAGAGAACGGAAAAATGTCAGAACCCATGAAGAGGCAATAGAAACGCATGACAGCGGGCTAGCAGATCAGAGAGAATTCATCAGCACTCTCCGGCAGCTGCCCCGAAGGGAGTGACGGCTGCAAACATCATCACAGCAGAAGGTCTGACATGGACACTTCACACAAGAGTGGCGACCAAGTGATGCCTTCTCAAGTTTAGCAGAGAGAGGGAGCTGCACCGTACCAGCTGCTGCTCCGTGGTCGCTCGATTGTCTCCGAAGCTCCCGGATCCGTCCTGGTCTTCTTCGGGAAGAGAGCCATGCAGCAGCAAACCCTGAGGATGAAAACACGCAAGCAGAAATGCAGGTCAAGAAACATAAGCACTTCAATTAAATCAAGCTAAAACTTTCAATTTAGTCAGTGAATTAAACCTCACAGTCGTTCCTGGACATAATGAAATTTTTTTGGGATTTAATATCGTTTTTTTTTTTTTCTGGAGTTGTATAACAGACATATAAACAAAACATGACATGCACCCAATAAATCTCAGTACAAATTCAATGTATTTCATTGGAAATACTCTAAAGAGCTTGAAGTTGCTGGCTCTAAGTTCTTTAAACATCTGTGTTAAGCTTTGGTGAGATTGTGTTCGTTGTCATCATTCTCAGAGAGCTTAAAATCTATCTACCCACTACATCTAAGTCAATTAACAGACTAACATTAAACATCCTTCTAGATCACAGGTGTCAAACTCAAGGCCCGCGGGCCGAATCCGGCCCCTCAAGGCAATTTATCCGGCCCTCAAGAGCCAAAAAAGGCATATCATGTTATAAAGTAGAGGCATATATCCTTTTAAACTTTATATAATGGCTAAAACTGTGCCTCCTGTAGAGAATGTTGATTTTTTTAACGCTGTAGTAACAGCATCCTACCACTAGGTGTCAATTTTCCCACCACACATTAAAACAACCCAGAATTGTCCAGAAGGAGAAAAAGTGATGCAGAATGATGAGTTTGAAGTTTAACTCACCCTAATATCAACCTTTCTAGCAGATAAAGTGTATAAACTGGGCCTAAGGTGCTACTTGTATGTTACTGTGCATTTTTTTTTCAATATTTCTATGTAAACTGAAATTACATTAAATCAAAAGTATCATTGGAAATAGGCACCAGCAACCCCCGCGACCCCATGAGGGAATAAGCGGTTTGGAAAATGGATGCATGGAAAAGTATCATCTATACAGGAGCAACCGGCCCTTTTAGTGACTTCATGATGCCAATGTGGCCCAATATAGAAATAAGTTTGACACCCCTGTTCTAGATCATCACTCCTTTGATGTAATACTAGGACACGTGCCCCCCTTAAATATCCTGATGTCAATGTTTTTGGGAATGATCTAGACGACCATTGTTCGATTGCAGTGGCCAGAAAGGCCAAACTCTCCGAAAGCAAACCATACATTTTACTCAAAAGAGACTTTAAACGTTGTTCATGGGAGATTTATTTATTTTTTTGTACGATTAATTCTGTGTGGAAACGAATCTCCCTCTTTGCTGATTTTGACAGTTAATCATTACTTTGTGTTAGTCTATCACAAAAAATCTGAAGAAAATACATTTACTCAACACAATGTGAAAAAGCTTAAGGGATATGAATACTTTTGCGAGGAACTGTACAGCATAATTTATGAGAAACAAGTCCGTGTAAATGAGCTAAACAGAAGATTTTTATCAAACTGGACGTTTTGGAGCTGAGGACACAGGCATTGACAAACTTTAAAGCCCTTGCGCTGAAAACCAGCCTCTTCAGGTCATCAGACACACTTATTTATAGTTTTTCTACCGTGTTTTTTTTTATTAATAACCGCAGCTGCAGCGCTTTGCTGAACACGTGAAATGACTTTGCATCTTTTTATAACTACAAAAGAGGAAACCTGCTTGTCTTTTTTTGTGTCTGTTAGAGTGAATTTACTCCTACAACATTTGGTTAAAACTGCGCAGGGAAACAGTTGTTAGGACTGTTTCCTTGCAGCGAGAAGGTCTTGGGCTCAAAACCCAGCATTAGTTATTTCTGCATGGAGTTTGCATGATCTCGCCGCTGCATGGGTTGGTTCTCGCTGTCTTACTCCAACAATCCAAAATTATACAGCTTTAGTTAATTAGTGTCTCTAAATAACCCTTGGGTGTGAGTGAGTGTCTGCATGCATGGCTGTCTGTCCTGTGCATCTCTGTGTTGGACTGTAATGGACTGTAATGTGCAGCCTGTACCCTCTGCCTCTTGCTCAATTAGGCTAAAGACTGGAGGATTTTGATTAAGCTACAAAAAAACATATAATTAACTTTTTTCTATTTCTTATACCCTATTTGTTCATATCAAATCATGTGCATATATTGTGAAATTTTGATGGTACCAAACTACAAATTCGTTACAAGGTCTGTCCTCCTGAATTATGGTTGTGTGCTTTGCTCTTTTTATGTTCTGCATATTTGAAGCAATGTAAAGATTTCTGGAACAGATCCACTTAACTGACGATCTGAAAGAACCAATCTTTTGGAACATCTGGTGTTAGTTATAAATCTTTTACACTAAATTATTAAAACACAATTAATTCATTAAGTAGCTTAATTAGTCCCTCTGTGGTACAGTGGACTAAGTCTGCATCTCTGATACGCGGGTTCAAATCCCGGTGCGTCAGGAAGGGCCTCCGCTGTGAAAACTTTGCCAGGTCTGTCTGCAAGTTGTGATGACGTGCTGTGCCCCTGCATGAGGGAGCAGCCAAATGGACTCCCTCAATTAAGTCGATTAATTATCTTCTTTTTCATCAGCTAATTAGTGTGACTTAATCCGATAGAAAAAAAAAATCTAACTTGACCTGGATTAAAACTCATCACATGCTGTGATTGTCTGCAGTCTGAGTTGTTTCTTAGCTGTTTCCCCAGTACTTTATCACCCCGTGTTACCTGTAGCCGGAACACCATCCTCCTGGCTTCCTGCATCTCCTTCTCGAGCTGCTCCTGGTGGGCATCCAGCTGCTCCTCCCAGGACTTTTCTTCCTCCTGCCCATCATGGCCAAGCGTGGGACACAATCCGCAGAGTGGCACCTCCTCTGAGAGGAAGAGACAGGGAGAATAAGCTCAAATGTTGTTGTTTTTTTTTTTTTTTTAAATTGCACGATGTTTGGCTCTATAAGAGTTTATGTGCGGCTGACCAACCTGGGACAGATTTCCTCTCTGTCGGCTCGGATTTGTCTCCCTGAGATTCCCTATGGTTATCAGTCTGATCAGGGACTATTTCTTCTGTAGGGGCCTCGGCGGGCTGGGCGATAACGTATTCCTCTTTGGGGGAGTGGGCAGGGCTGTCTGAGCTCAAGCTGAAACAGATGGTAAGAAAAGGCAGAAATGAAAGGTTTTATTCAGCCAAGCTGACAACAGTAAATAAACCTGCAAACATAAAAATGGAGATTCAGATTTTACAACCTACTGGATGAGCATGAAAATGTGAACTTATTCCCATCATGGGAAAACAATGTAAACCCAGCTCATTGGTAGCACAAATCTGCCAGATAAATACAATAATCTCTTTTAAAAGTGATCATACTCTTTGAACTTTTTCAAAAATTTCCACAAGCACAAATTTCCTCCACTTTAATTCCCCGGAATAAAATGTAGCTTATTTGTGTCTGATTTGATCTCAGTATAAATCTAGGTGTTCTGTGGAGGCCTCAGAGGTATGTCAAAGAGTATTAGCGAAGAAATAGCAAAATAAAGGTCAAGGAACAAAGCAGACGGAGACAGATCAGAGATAAAGTTGTGCTTTATGAATTTAAAACAGGTCTACCCAAAGCCCTGTATAAAACTAAGGTAAATAAAGTACATAAATCTAAGAAATAAAACAAATGTCAAAATAATCATTAAAAAGGGCCATTAAACCCATAACCCCACAGTTGGACAATGGCCATTGGGAAAAGTTTATTTTATTTTTTAATGAAATCTTATAAACAGGATGCCTGTCTAATATTTAAAGGCAATGTATTCCAAAGTTCAGGAGCCACAACAGAAAAAAGCTTCATCTCCTGTTTCCACATAGCTTTTGGGACAACTAAAACTAGCTGGTCGGCTGATCTAAGAGCCTGGAGAAACAGGTCTGAAGTCAGCACTGAAAAACCATTAATAAAAAAAAAAAAAGCCAAGGGAATTTGACACCCTGCTGCTGGAAAGAAAGAAATGTTAAAAAGGAAATAAAATAAAAAACTGACTTAGCTGTGGGAAAAGCTGTTCTGAGAAACCAAAGAATGCCCTGAGGGATTCTATTTGCACGGTTAAACATGTTTCTTCCCATAAATATGCAGCAAGATTTAGACTTCAGCTGACCAGGCTTTATGCTTATCTGCAGGCATTACTCAACACAAGCAAATATCACAACAGAGAGCAATATTTGTGTCACTTAGGAGTTCACGCTGCTCCAGTATAGACTGACTGAGCACATTCCTGCGATATCTTCAGCTAAACTGAAAACATGCCTGAAGGAATCAGCAGCAGCATGTGGAACGGAACTGAGGAAGCTGCTGAGAGGCTAATGCTCAACTTTTAAATGCTAACACAGTAGCATGTAGACGAAATGTTGAGTTTTAAGGTTTTTAATGTTGCTTTCAACCAACGGGATTTCTATTTTCATTCTAATGTTTCCCATGTGTTTATTTGTGATTTAAGTCCATGAGTTTGTTTGTTAAGGTTTGATAATAACCAAGATGAAAATGAAGGAACATTTTTAAAGTGTTTGCCATTCATGCTAATATGTAATAGCCATCATATTTGATTGTGAAACTGAAACTAAAAGCAAGGCAAAATGTATAATTGTATAGATTTCACACAAAGAGAAACTTAAGCAAAGGAAAGAAGTTATTACTATTATTATTATTTTTAATATCATAGTAGCTGCAATCTAATGGGGGTGGGGGTAGAGGGTATAAGTGTCCCCATTTATAGGTTTGCATAAGCTATACTCATCAGTGGGATGAATGTCAAAAACTTTGAGTATTTGATGATATACTCGAACTTCTCTTTATCCAGGCTGCAATAATTCTACATAAATTAATTTAAAAATAAGAAAGGTTGGCAGATGTTTGCTCTCATTGTTAATTGCCTCTAATCAACGCAGGTAGATTTTCATAAATAAAGGCTTTAATACGTGCATAGACCTCTACTAATGTTCAGTTAAATGTCCTGTGGCAAATTACAGAGAAACCACACTTTTTCTAGCCATCAGCACAGGAGGTTTGGTCATCCGTCTTTTCAGAAACGCTACAGTTATTGTACATTGATTGGTTTCCTGGCACTACAGCCTTTCAGTTGGGTTAAGGAGGTATCCCAAAACCCGAACTGATACCTGTTTTTGGGTCACTGCCTTTTTAGAACAGACATTTTTGTTAAATTTTCAAATATGTATGTGTTGATTTGCGGCAAAGTGCACAAGTGTCACTTGTGGCCAAACAGTTCCTCAGGCTAGGTAGCTGCTAAACTTTTTTTAAGTGTGAAATTTCGAATTTTTTTATTTGCCCATGGATTTTTTGAATTTGAATTTTTAGAGAACTCAATATTTGTCAAATGTTATCGTAAAACTTTTGTCCCAAGGAAATTTGGCTTGTCCACGTAAACAGCTGCATATATCAGTTGAGCTAGAAGATGTTTATTGTGTTCCATGGGCTTCTTTCTTGGTTGGTACCATCTCAGTTCATTCTGAGGTTAAACTGACTTTACTTTGGACGGTGATACTTGTGTCACACTATCTTTAAGTTTATAACAGACCTGAGTCTGCTTGGTTCCTCGATTGTTCATTACCTTTCTAAAAATTCAGTTTAATTTGAGGGTCTCATTTGGGGTCAGTTGTTTTATCACAAGAGGGTGTTCTAAGAATATAATAAACCCAATAACACATCAAAATTGGGTCTGGATTGAATAAAGCAAGTAAACATAAAGCTTTTAGGCTGACTCCAACCTCAGCCATATTGGAAATCTTTGGGTTATCTTTGGGTATCTTTGACCGATCTATGGGGCTAGGGTAACATAACCCCTTTCTTTTCGCTCCTTCGCTGGGCATGGCTGACTAGCTCAGTTTCATCACAGAAATAAATGCGTAGACGTCTGGTTGAGCACTGAATCGCATGTTGCCGCCATATTGGATGTGGCACAGTGAAGCGATTTGGATAAGATGCCTCATTCATGAGCTGAGTAGAATTTGTACCAATCAATTCACAGAACAAACCACACCTACTGACATTACCTTTCACAGGTAAGAATGAACATGTACTTATGATTGTATGTATGTATTATAATGTCATTATAATGTCATATATGTCTGTGGGCTCCATTGTTTGTCATTGGTTACTCATTGCACACAGGCGCAATATCCTACTTCCAGTCACATGGGCCTGTTATGGTAAATATACACAAAAGTGGTTCATTTGCTAAGAAATAGAGCAAAAACAAATTATAAAACATATAAATTAAATACAATGAGCCAATAGGGTGCAATAATTTAATTGGTAAACCTTTGTATGCAACCAGAGTGAGCTACTGGTGTAGAAATTCATAAAGTCATAGTACAAAGCAAGGCCCCTTTAAAAGCCTGGTCAGTACCAGAACAACAGCTAGGTTAAATGCCAAGAAAAGCTGTCAAATATACAGCCAGAGTTATGCCACGACCTTGTTGATGGCAAAGTGTGCGCTTTCTCAGTGACTTGCTAAAAAAAAGATTTAACCAAACATTAATTGGATTTTAATTATACATGTAAGCCTCTATGTATTAGAGGCTTAGAGGATAATCTTGGACCCTGCATGGATCAGGAAAAAAATCTAACATAAATTTAAACTAGTTTAGCCATTGCTTGTTTAAATAAATTACCAAAGTATCTATTTTGTTTAATTGTTCAAAAAGAAAGGTTCAGGACAGTGCAAATGCATGTTAAAAAAGCCAAACATGAATGGCATTTATGCTCATGATGTGCACATGTAAACATGTCAGCAGAACTGTCAGTGTTCATTCTTTGGTGGAAGTGCTCCAAACCAGCTGGACAGACCTCAAGCTAAAATCTTATTTGGTCGTTATAAAATGAAAGAAGGTTCAGTACATCATGCAGTATTTCTCAGTCCAGTTGAATCATACATGTGTTCAGGAAACTGAAATGATATTCTCTCTGCTCCTTCTCAGAAACATTGCATGAGGTCACATAAAAGCAGGAACTGAGCATCTTATCAGATGTTGCTGTAATTATCCTTAAGTGTTTTTCCTAAGCAGCTCAAAGAAAATGCAGGCTCCTGCAAACTTTGTCACTCTTGGAATAGACTCTGTTTCTCCAAAAAGCAGTGTCGTTGTGTTTAAATTGTATTTTTTTTCTGTGCTCAGTGTTGACGCCGCACAAACAGAACAAATACCATGTAAACTGGGAACATATGGGTTGAGCCAAAGATTACTGGGTGGGATTTGCAGAGGATGAGCTTTGGAAGCATCAGATTAACAGAATTTAATAAGCAGAGATGAACTACTGAGACTGCACATTTTCTCTTCACTTTTTTTTTTATATACAATTTAAATTACAGTTTAAACCGTGAAATAATAACATTTCCTCTGATTCACAGCTGCCCTTAATGTTTTAAACCATTGGACAGATGGATTGGGGCATTGTACTCGATTGAGTTTAAGAACATTATCGAACAAGCAGGACAGACAAACAGTTAGTCTTCACTCCACAAATTTGACATTATGAAAAAATGGCAAGGGGAAAGCCACAAAAAGAGTTTAGACTGGTTGGAGGAAAGATTTAGATCAAAGTATATTCACAGGCTTCATTGACTCGCTCAGGTTCAGACCTAAATCCTTATAATTAAGCTAATTTGTATCTTATCTTGAAAACTGATGCTCACATAGGCTCTCCAGCCAGTTTAACAAAGTTTGGGATATTTTGCAAAGATGAATGAGCATACATGAGTGTTTAGATGTGTAACGCTGGTAGAGACATACCACAAAAGACTTTCAACTGCTTTTGGTAATAATGTACCTCATATTGTTCAGATTTATTTGTAAACATTTGGGAAAATCATGCATCCGTTCCCTTCTGGTTCACAATTATGCAGTGGATTGTTTTGCTTTGTCATTTGAAATTCTATAAAATACTCGGAAATGTGTGGTTATTCTGTGAAAAAGTGGTATGAAAACTTTTGCAAGGCACTGCAGCAATAGTTTTAAAAGGGCGTCTTACGTGGTTTAGCCGGTGCTGCTATTGTTGCTAGGCACTGGAGGCTCATCTTATACAGACAAGGGGACACACCCACATCCACCGTGATGTAAACATGCAGCAATCGCTGCTTCCGTTGATTTAAAACGTCTTACATTTGCGATGAAATTGCTTTTTAGGAGTATGAATAAATTCCACATGAATGAAAATGAAAATGAAAAGAATATGTTCCGAATGAATGCTCTGTGTATTTCTAAAGCTGATGCATGCATGCGTCGTCGATAAAAAAAAAAAAAAAAAAAAAAAAACAGCATGCAGGCTGTTGGTGTGTAATGTTAGAATAATCACAATATAAAAATGCCCCGTCCTACCATTTCATCTGCTTTGCTCCCATGCTGCTGTTTGTTGCCTTTACCCTCCCACACAGTCGGAGTTGTGCATCTGGGTGATGCCCCGGTTCTCAGTCAGGACCATAGCCGAGACGGAGCCGGAGGCTGCGGGGAGGGGAGCAGCCACCGCGGGAGTCTCCACGTCGCACACTGTGTTCAATCAGAAGTAACAGCACGGTCAAATCCACTCCTGCAGCACAAGGCTGCAAATCCAAATCAAAAGCCCCGAACCCCCCCACCCCCAAAAAAAGAAAAAAAAAAAATCATACCGAAGCTGGGTCCAGGCTGGCAGAGAGAGAGAGAGAGAGAGAGAGAGAGAGAGAGAGAGAGAGAGAGAGAGAGAGAGAGAGAGAGAGAGAGAGAGAGAGAGAGAGAGAGAGAGAGAGAGAGCTGAGCTGAACTGCTGCTCAGCAACACCAGCGACTGAAGTCTGCCCGCTTTCTCATTGCTCTCACCAGCTCTCTTTCACGAACACAGCGTGTTTTTGTTCCTTGTGCATCTCTTTCACTCTTGTGTTGTTTTTTCCTGCCGGCCTATTTTGCATTTATGCCCCCCCCCCTCCCTCGCTCCCTCTTTCTATGTCTCTGTAATCAGTTCTTCTCTCAGAGCAGAGATGTCAGACATGGCTCTGGCCGTCTGAGTGTGTTTACCATCCCCCCCCTTCCCCCCTTTATTCCTCCTCCCTTCTTTCTCTGCTGCTCTCTACTTTCTCCAGAGGGAGGTGGAGAGGGAGGTTTTCCTCTTCTCTTTAATTTTCCTAAAGCTTTCTTTTTTATGTCATTGCACGTAAAATGTAAACGTACATATGGGAAGAAGGCCAGGGATGCCTCCGAAACGTTTGTGCGTGACAGCACACCAAAGCCTTGACTCAATTTTAGTGTTATTTTTTTTAGTAGAGATGCCCTGCTGCATCTCAATAAATCATAATACAATAAAGTAGTTTTCATAATTGTATTAATTCAGTTAAAAATAACTAATACTGTATATTGTATAGACACATTACCAACAGATATATATTTCAAGCATTTAACTTTGCTTGTTTTGATGATTATGGATTGCAGCTAAAGAAAATCCAGATTTAAATAGCTATAATTTAATTCAATTCTGTTTTGTTTATATAGCTCAAGGCACTTTACAAGTTCAAATTCAATCTAATCATCCAGACTGATTGGTCAAAAAAGTTTCCTATCCAAGGAAACTCAGCAGATTGCATTGAGTCTTGCCGAGCAGCATTCACTCCTCCTGAATGAGCGTAGAGCCACAGTGGACAGTCGTCTGCATTGCTGGCTTTGCAGCAATCCCTCATACTGAGCATATGGAGAGGAAAACTACCTTTAACAGGGAGGAAAACCTCCAGCAGAACCAGGCTCAGTGTGAACGGTCACCTCGGCTGACCGAGGTTGGAGAAGACAGAGCAGAGACACAAAAGCACAGAAGCACACATTGATCCAGGAGTCCTTTCTATGTTAGAGAGGGTAATGGCAGATGATCTACCACCCTGGATGGTGTCACGAAAAAGAGACAGAGAGAACATAAAGTTAAAGTTAAAATAACAACGGATAATGCAAATCGGAGAACAGTAGGAGAACTCAACAGATTGAGAGAACTAGATCTTAATGTCCTCTGACAGCCTAAGCCTATAGCAGCATAAAAATGTCAGTTTTTTGTGCATCTTATGATGTGCAAAATGACAGGGGGAACACTGCTGACTGGACAATTGTTCTTCAAACCATTGACACCATCCAAAAGGAAAGGTGATTAATTCAGAAGGTTGCAAGTACCTGGTTCGATCCAACAGACTGCCACTGTGAGTCCATGAGCAAGACGCTTAGCCCCAGATTGATCCCCGGGTGCTGTTATGGCTGCCCACTGCTCCCTAAGGGATGGGTTAAGTGCAGAAGAAAGATTTCATTGGAATGTACAAACATAATGACAAAGATTTCCTCTTCTTCTAATTCACAGAAGGACACTGCTCAAGAAGCTGGCTGCTCGCAGAGTGCTGTATCCCAATTAATTTATGGAGCACTGAGTGGAAGGAAAAATGGTGGCCATCAAACTGGTCTATCCTTGGCAACACTGATAATCTGTGGGGCATTGTTGAGAAGATGAGAAACATCAGACCCAAGAATGTAGATGAGCTCAACGCTGCCATCAAGCAGCCTGGGTTTGTCACACTGCATTGAGTCAACTAAGTATCATTTGCAGGGCATTGTCAAGGTCTGCTCCAAGATTATTTGGGCCCAGCAGGAAGACCTGATGTATTTGTCGGTAAGAAGGGTAATCCAGAAGGCTGAGGTTATTTTCAATCAAATTGATTATACTCTTAATTTGTAATATTATTTTTTTTAGCTTTACATGATGTGTGAGCCATTATTGTCAAAATTAACATAAACACCTGAAATGTTATTATGCATAGAGTGAGTATATAGCAGTGTCACTTTTTGAATTGAAGTTTTTTTTAATAATATTAAAAAATTACTGAGATGCCCTCATACTGTCCCTCTCTACCATTTAGGCTCATATATATATCATCCTGGTATTATTTTTAAAGTTTGCTATTTTCACATGATGTAATCTGCTTTGACGTTAAGTCTGTTCAGAATCAGAGTATTTTATTTGTTACCGTTCAGATTACACATAACGAAGGCAAAAAAAAAAAAAAAACTGACAAACAAACATGCAATGAACAAGGGTTACATTTTATTTATTTGTTTATTTATTTATTTTTCCGAGTTCAGGAAAGTCACAGATAACAGATATTGAGGTAGTACGGTGCTTTTTGAACAATGATAATTGAGGCTTCGTTTACAGAAATGTGCATTTAGACATTCAGAGATGATAGTGTGCAGTAGGCAGTGACATTAAGGCGATTGTAACATATGATGGGCTAGTAACAGTGGGGTTGATTAAAACTGTCTCCTATCAGGGGGCGATTGCCCTCACAACTCTTTTGAAGAAGCTGTTTATAATGTATTCTTGTTTGTGACATACTGGGAGCTGGGGTTTGGGTGGTTGAATGACAGGAGCCAGGAGTCAGTGGCAAAACTTTGATAGTGGGATGCACAAAAAAAATGTCACAAGCATATTTAACTGAAATAATAATAATAAATAAATAAATGTAGGCGCTCTTCAGAGCTTGTCTTCCTCTCTTAAAATGTATGCATACAGGTCTGTCTAGCACGAAGGGGTGGAAAATGTAAAGGCTCTACTCTCCTTTGGCTCTTAAGTTTGACATATGATGAGTTAATAGTATATTTACAAAGCCCGGGGAGGCTGGGAGGTACTTTAAGAAAAAGTTATACTTAGCCCATGGAGCGGAAATCCCAGCCCTACAATTACAGTTCCTCACATTAAAAAAAAACAAGGCCTCAGATTCTAAACATCAAGCTAAATGAAAATCAAAGAGTCAAAAGTGACAGCTCACAGAAACAAAAGACTTCTGCATAGGCGTGTGCTTCTTATGTTAATCGCCCTTGTGAGAGGCTCTTGGGACACGAGAAAACTAACATTAAGTTGTTAAAAATGTTGCTGGTGTCATCAACTAAACTGTGAAGCAGCTCTTTATGTGGCAGCCTGCAGTTCCGTCTAGAGCCAAATGACAGTCTTAAATTCTGTATAAGCACCATCGACGCATGCTTCAATGGGCTACTTTGCTGCAGACCCATGAATATGTATGTGAAGCAGCAGAGCGTTGCAGCAATTGATCGAAGCAGGAAAAAAAACAGAAGAGGCAAGAGTGCAGCTGTCACACAACACCAAAAAGGACAAAACATTATTTTGGGAATATACTTTATACAAAAATGGTCAATGCTAATCTGCATTAAGTGTGCTGAAATCACAAAGATCTGAAAATATTTTGCTTATGTACCAAATCCACAACAATCTTGAAGAGGTATTTAAACACCTAAGCTTTGTGCATTTTGTCACATTACAACTTAAGTGTATTTTAACAGGATTTTGAATAGCAGACGAACACAGAAGTAAAGCAGAACGATAATGCATGGTTTGTTTTATTTTTTTTTGTACAATTAAAGGTAAAAGAGTGGAATGCATGGAGTGGTGTAGTAACCATGTGGTACCATGTGTCGATCACCAATGCACACCTTTTTGTAGGACTTCCAGCTTATTCTGGGGGATCCCAAGGCATTCCCAGGCCAGATGGGATACACAGTCCGTCTAGGTGTTCGTGGTCTTCCCCAGGATCTCTTCCAAGTGGAACATGCCCAGAAATCCCCCAATGGGAGGCGGCCAGGGGGTATCCTGATCAGATGCCTAAACCACCTCAACTGGCTCCTTTCGATGCAGAGAAGCAGCAACTCTACCTTGAGCTCCCCTCCCCCACCTCCACCCCTCAAATAACAGAGGTCCTTACCCTACCTCTAAGACTGAGACCAGCCACCCTCCAGAGAAAGCTAATCTCCAATGTGAGATCAATAAAGACTATCTTATCTTATCTTAATTTCAGTTGCTTGTATCCAGGATCTCACTATTTCATGATCCATATCTCATGGCCAAGAGTGAGAGTTAAAATGTAGACGGAACGGTAAATCGAGAGCTTTGCTTTTTGGCTCAGTTCCTCCTTTACCACAGCAGAACGGAGCAGCCTCCGCATTACTGCAGTGCAGACAATGCCCCAATCCATCTGTCCATGTCTCTTTCCATCTCACCATCACTCGTGAACAAGACAAGATACTCAAACTCCCCCTCTTGAGGCAGAGACTGACCCCCAACCCAGAGGGGGCAATCTGTACGAATCTGTGTACAAATAATTTGGGGTTAAACTGTTTTCCCATGATATTATGAATTCAGTTAAAAGGCTGTGTAAAGGAACAGTTTAAGTGTAGAGGCCGGGTAGTTGTTCTATACTGATGTAAAAGAGAGAAAGAAAAAGCAGTTTGTGCAGAAACATCCCCAATCTGGAAAATTCAGCATCTTGCCGCCAAGCCTTTCACTCTCAATAAAGTTGTTTTTCTTTCCTCGTGCAGTGATTTCCGTTCCTTTCAGGGTTACTTTGATTGTTTTTGTTCACATATTAAAAACACAAGGACGAACCCGGGCCCCCGAGGACCAAGGCAATAAAATTTTGGCAGACGATAATTCAACTGGGGGAACTGGGGGGGGAAGCCCGGTATTTATTTTTCAGGATTCATGTATGGTTGATGTATAAGCATTGACTTTGCTGTTCAAAATGTGGATGGAAAGTCATTCCAGCGCTCGTGGCGCCAGGGAGGGGAGAAGAAGGCCTGTTAGCCGCAGGGACAACAAGCTGGCAGACAATTTGTAAATCAAATGAGTTGCTAAAATAGAGCAGATTGTTTGTGCACTCACAAGGAATTCTGATTGCAAATTATTGCTGTGGCTGCTATGAAACATGAGTTATCAAGGCTTTTCATTTTAGTGACCTTCAAACAAATATGCACCGAGCACCTCTGATAAAGTTTTGTCCTTAGATATAGCATTTTTATTTTTTTTCTCAAACTCTATTGAGGGACAGATAATTTAATATTTAGTGTCTGTGTAAAAGTGAAAACACTGGTTTCAAAGTCTTTTTCTGCTAGGCTGCTTTTATAAATCAGTTTTTATCCACTTTTTAGGTAAAAAAAAAAATCCTAATTTGAAAGGAATGGGTGTTTAAAACTTGTCACCTCTGTTAAGTGCAGCTTCTGGAGCTTTGTCACCACCTTGGCATAAAAAAAGCTGCCTTTTTCACAACTTGTTGGACTGTGTTGCCGCAGTTTCAAACTTGCTTTAAATATTGATGGGGAAAACAGCTTTGACTAAAAGCAAACTGTGACACAGGACTGGAAGACACTCATGTGATATTAATGAAATAAGATTATGCTTTTAATCCCATGAGTCAACTAAATTTACTTGGAGACATAGGATCAAACACGATCTCACTCAAAAGCAGAACATACATGTAGCTAAGTACTTTAAAAACCCGTAGGCAAGTTACGCCGTAGTTAAACACGTCATTTTGTATCTTCTAAAACGCTTTGAATCACAGCCAGGACACCCTGAACAGACTACAGCCTAAACGGATTGCACACAGTGATCCATCTTGTTGGGTTGTTGTCTGCAAATAAATGATCTTAATTGCTTTACAAATTAGCATGTAGCATTTTGGAGGAACCCAGTCTGAGCTTCAGAGAGCCCACCTCATGTAGTGTTGGCTGGATCCCCCTGAGGGTCGTATTTAGTAAAAGAAAGAAAACAGGTTACACAGAGACTAGAGTACCTGCTTTCAGAGGTAACCTGGGTTTATTTGGGTCAGATTCAGTCGAGAATGGACAAGTAAAGCTGTCATAAAAAGCCCATTGGCTTTAGTGGGATTTCAAGTGGTTTGCAGCCTCTAAAAGGTTTTCAATGCCCTGTTTTTAACTCCATCCACCTTCCTTTCACATCTGACCAGATTCTCCGTCCCTGCTGAGGAAAAACATCCCTACGGGATGATGCTGTCAGAATGTGTATTGGTTGTCTGGCCCAAATAACGTTTTGCATGCAAGCCAAAAAGTCTGTTTTTTTTTTGTCTAATCTGACCTTGGCATCGTCTTCCATATGTTTGCTGTGTCCTCTGGATGCTTGTAGCAAACTGAAAACAGGCTTTGATGATTTCTTTTAACAATGGGTTTACTTTTGTTTCTCATTCAAAAAGGACAGATTTGTGGAGAGCATGATCAAAAATGGTCTTAAGAGGTTCTTCAACCTGAGCTGTAGATCTCTCCAACTCCTCCAGATTTCCTGTGAGCCTCTGAAACAGCAATTTCCTTCTGGCATTATTAAAGTGTTTCTGATTCTGATTCTGATTGAATATTTATCTAATCATTGCTGTCCTTGTCCAGCTAGTTAGTTTAAGAGGACAGTCATGTTTTTGGTAAATTTTCAGTGGTACCATACCCTTCTTACGGATGACAGATTCAACAGTGCTCAATCATGTGTTGAAAGCTGGAGAATGTGTTTGTAACCACAACCTCCTTGAGGCTGCAGGTTCACTAATAACCAATCTTGGCGACCTTCACAGAATAGCTGTGTTAATGAAAAAGCTACTGTGTAAACAACAGCATTACCCACCCTCTCTTAAAGTTTCTTACATGGACAGGGCCCGCAAAGTTTGAATATGGGGAGGCAGGCAGCTCATTGTATGTTAATGTTTGAAGACTTTTGCCTTCTTGCCAGTGTGCCGAGTCCTGTAGAACATGTGGTGGAGCATTGCCTTTTATAAAAATCTGTAATCTTCCCTCTCTTTTTTTAATGTCTTTATGCAGTTGTGGTATTTAGATCTGTATTACCTGGAATTTGTGGAGTTGTTTAAAAAAACAACAAAAAAGAAAGGATATTAAGTGGGTCACCACAGCTTTTAATCATTCTTTAAGTAATTTTCACTGCCAAAACTATATTAGGAACATCTTCATCATTTCTTTTACAGCAGTTTTCGCTTGCCAAGTTGTGCTACAACCTTCTTCTTCTATCACTTGCTTGTTACAGTTCTCATAATGCTGCATCATCTAGACTTATTGTTTTTTTTTTGGCTTTAGTTGTTTTCTAAAATAGAAAATCCATTTACTACCCTTTGCCTTTGTCCCCATTTGGATCTTTATTTCCTCTGCAGGCTCTCCCCCTCTCATTTCTCACTTTAAACCAGGACAAATCCCAATTTATGTTCTTTGCTATGAACTAGTCTGTATTTAGACCCTTACCCATGATTAAATGCACACTATTCAGTTTTCTGTGATCAACAGTACCCTCCACAATTAGACAGACCTATTGCAAGTTGTTCAAAACACCTAAAAAAATAATCTTTTATGGCAGTAGAAAATTCACATCTGGAAAAATTTAGAAAATCATGCATTTAATTTCAGTACATTCGTTCAGTGGAGGGGAAAAGGGACTTGTGTGATGTTTACATAAAATCAAGTAATCATGTAATAATCACAGTAATTCCTTCCGGTGCTGTTGATGTTTTGCACAATCCCGTTTTATCAGTAGGGCAACATTTAGTTTTCTTTGATAACATTTCACATGGTTTGAGCATCTGTAGGTTGGAGTGTTGCTGACCATTTCTCTTTGTGCAATCTCTCTACAGATCATTCACTGTCCAGGGTCATTCCCTTTGCTCTCGTCTTTTCAGCTCACTTCCACAGGTTTTCCGTTGGATCTAGGTCTGGAGACTGAGAGAAGGTACGGGAGAAGGTAATTCTTTGTTTGTTTGTTTTCCACCTTGGACACCCCTCTGTGTTGATCTGGCCAAAGGTTGGTGATCATTAACCGGCTGAAAATTCAGGGACAGTAGTACATTTTCAGATTTACTCTTCAGAGGCCACCGTGTTCTTTATTTAAAATGTCCTTATATTTCAAAGAGTTACTCAGTCAATTATACAGAGAGAGAGAGAGATCTTTGAGCATTCCTCTTTACACAATCTCTTGATCATCCAGAGTCCTGAGTTGTAGCTGATCGTTTCTTCTTTACATAATGCCACAAGTTATGTATTATTTTGGTTTGAAGCTGTTTTACTGTTTGTCTAGTGAACCACTGCAGTGTGTTGATTTTACCACCTTTTGGATCATTAGCTTGCTCAATGTTAATGACCAGTTTGAAATGTTCTGGTTTAGTTTAACAACTTCTGTTTCTTTCCATTTCAAAAAGATCATAATCCTGTTTTAAAAAGAAACCGGAATCACAAAATCACACATCTTCCACCATATTTAATTTAGGTTTAAATGACATTCCAAATACTTATATTTAGTTTGAAGCCGAAACAACACAGAAAATTGCCAACCAAACCACACCTTAAGCCATTTATAGTCCCCAGGCACTTATGAAAATCTCTATTTACATTTTTGAGTGCCGGACAGAAAAGGCTTTTTCCTGGCATGTCTCCCAAACAACCAGATTGTGTGAAGATAGCATCAAATGGTTGTTATGGAGACTTGTTCACGTCAACATACCCCTTTTTCCTCCAGTTCTCTAACACTGTGTTTTGAAGTGTTTTTCCTCTCTTAACATCCTCCCCACTGTGTATGGTTGCAACAAACTTGGTACTTCATGTTAGTCCGTTTCTGACAGTTCAAGTTTTAAATTATCGCTCTAACAGTAGATATGGGCATGTTTAGGGCAGTAGTTACTTTCTTGCAGCCACTTACGGACATGAACAGCAACCAAAAACTACCTTACTTCAATGGCATGATCTCTCGTATTATCCAGAAAAAGAAATGAGACCCCATGTCAGATCATAGTTTTTTTTTTTTTTTTTTTTTTTTTTGTTAAAGTGTCCTGTCTGGCAATTTGGCATTAAGAATTATTGTCTTAATGCCAAAAAGAGCCCAACAGATTTTACTTTCACAAACGGAGCCATATCGCTTTCGCAATAGTGCCCCACTTGATTTATGCATGCAAATACAGTAGCTTTATTAGAATTTATGTAGGGAATATTTCATGTTGTATGGACACTAAAACAAGAAGGTAGAAGAGAAAAAACAGAGAAAAGGCGAAAGAAAGAGGAGAGAAAAGGAGAGAATGATACAACATCCTCAGTCTGCTTCTTCACCTACAAAGAGAGATGTAAAAATATCATAGTTACATCCCAGAGAGACAAGAAGTCATGAATTACAATAAGGTTCCTAGTACCGTTGGTCAAATTAAAAAGTAAAGTATAAATGCTACCAACAACAAAGATGGAAAAGGCACAGGATTATGCAAATAACCTGCATTTTTTAATGTAGTCAACCCCCACACCACCACAGTTTAAAACACAATACATATCAATTGGAAATAGAATGCTAGATGAAATGCTGAATTTTTTATTTTGATTTTTGTTAGGGAATTATTTTGATTTTTGTTAGGGATTTTTGTTATTCTAGATGTCTGTTATGTTATTATGTCTTTTAAGCTAGGAAGAATGTATTTGTATCAAAGGTCTTAACTGCTATTAAGCGCTAACACAACTTACTATTATGCGCCCCAGCTATTAACTGTTAAAACGACTTTCCATAGCCGGCTCAGCTCTCTGACGTCCTCATTGACGACAGACGACCAGTTGGTCCAATCAGCATTCAGTTTCCCCCAACGATCGCTGACGCTACGGAAGTAAATGCTCGACGCTGTGTTTTCTTCCTCTCGAGTGCTGCAGGCTCCTGAAAGGTACAATTTGTACATATTCATTTTAAATCAGGGAAGTTTGAGTAGCTTAATTGATAAGTGGTGAACTTATAGCAGTCTGTTGAAAAACCGCGTGGAGTCCTTCATATTCAGCGGTGTTATTTAAGAAGCAGCGCTAACACAGTAGTAGTAGTAGTTGTTGATGGAGATAGTCTATTTCTACTCATTTTACTCATTTTGATATTTATTATTTGAATACCACTTTCGTTTGTGTTTGATGATATGGGTCTCTTTTCAGGTGTCGCCATGTCAAAGCAGCCGCTTGGGAAGACGTTGTTGAGGAACGTAATCCGACACACAGATGCCCACAACAAGGTGCGTGTGACTTCCTGAAATAGGAAGTTGCTAACACAGTTAATATGCACTTCATTTTCAATTGTCCCTTAACTTAAAAAAAAAATATATAAAAGGAACAAACATACAATAAAAATACCCATAAGCGGTATATCATTGTCGGTGCATAGATCACAGACAATTAGATCACCAGGTTGGGTTGACAGACGCGTGCTAGCAGCAGGATGCTAAGAAAAAAGTATTTTATATATATATATATATATATATATATATATATATATATATATATATATATATATATATAAAAATGTTGTCAAGCAGGTTGGTAGTTCAGTTCTTTGCTCACTCACCTCTTTGATTTTCCCTTAGCAAAACACTAAACTCCATTTTGCCCCCAATATGCATAACAGTGTTATTATGGAGGTTCCAATGGGCACATAATGGAGTCCAAATCTATAAGTAGGTTGTGCTAATGGATATAAAACCTAAGAAGGATGCAGGGATGGCCATATTACTACAAGGTAGTATAGCAATGTAATGTTAACTAATGAAAGTTGCAGCCAATAGATTAAAGCATGACAAGATCTAACATCTATGTAACACAGCAAATTTTACTGTGTTAAACACTAGGCTGATTTATTAAAACACACTTGCATCAAACGCCGGTCCTTGAGGGCCGGTCTCATGCAACTTTTAGCTCCATCCCTCAACACAAATAATTTAGTCATTGCCAGGACTCTCTAGAACAGGGGTCACCAACAAGGTGCACGCGGGTACCAAGTAGCCCCCGAGCACCACATGTGGTGCCCACGAGCCTGTTCTAAAAAAAGCCCAATACACCAGTGAGCTGCATCTAAAACCTTATTTTATTCCATTACTCTTCCTGTTTATTGACAATTGCATTCATATAGACTTAAAAATGACAGTATCTATAACAAAGTATGAAAAATCTGTTTATTTTATATAAAATTAAATAGAACTCTGACTCTTGTAGTTCAAATTTCAGTAGTGGTAGCCCTTTGTATGAGACAACACCAATGAAGTAGCGCTCAGATTCAAAAAGGTTGGTGACCTTTGCTCAAGCACCTCTGCATGTTGAGAAGGTAATTTAGTCATTTGATTCAGGAGTGCTGGACCAAGGAAACATCTAAAAGTTGGAGGACATCTGCACTCTAGGATTGGACACCATCCCCACAGTTAAACTTGGGGGTGAAAGCCTCCTGCTGTCGGGATTGTTTTCTTCAAAAAGTGACGATAAGTTTTCTTGATCAGTGACAAGAAGACTAGTCTGAATAGATGCTGATATGAATGGATCGAAATATAAGACAATCCTAAATGTAAGACCATCCACAACAGCACTTTGTAGCTTTATTTTATTTATTTCAAGCACTTTTCAGTAACAAGACAATTCAAAGTGGTTACCATCCAGCCCAACAATTACCTAAAACCTCCAGCAAGAACTACAATAGAACGGTTTAGATGAATGCATATTCTCATTAAAAAGGCCTAGTCAAAGTTCAGACATAAATCCAACAAATAATTTATGATAAAAGTTGAAAATTGCGGTTCTCATAATTTCTCTGTTCAATCTGACAGAGATTGTCCTCTTTTGCAAATAGATGTGCATAGAAAATTGGTATATTTCAAAAGACAAGCACATGTAATTGCAGCTAAAGATGGTATTGGATTTGTGGGCTGAATACAAATGTATGCAACACTTTTCAAATTTGTATTTGTAAAAAATTTGGAAAACTGTATATTTGTATACATATACTTATGTACTCAAATGTATTGGTCTGTCACATAAAATCCCCATGAAATACAGAGAAGTATGTGGTTGTAAAAAATAAAAAAAAAATAGGAGGGGGGGGGGCATGAATACTTATGCAAATCCCCAATTCCGCCGGCTCGGTTTGGCCACGCACCCCTTGGCTCCGCCCACTTGCGAGTGTTTCAGCAGCAGTTTCTTTCAGGGCCAGCCCGTGTTTCTCTCGCCCGGCTCAAAACCAGGACCAAACCGAGCGGCCTCGAGCGAAGATTTGAGTGAACACACTGCTCTTCAGTGATTGGCCGAGGGGAAATGAGAAGGTTTGTCTTCAGGAAAGTCCAGAAAAACTGAAGGGCGACTACATTAATATTAAGATCCACTATGAATGGAGTGAGTCTAACCGAAATATAATTTTACTATCTACAAACCATGAACCACACCTGAAGGAGAAAAAAAAAAAAAAAAGAGAGAAAGGACACTTCAGATTTCTATCCGCAGACGTGCTGTATCAGATCTGTGGATTTACCAAGGCTTTCTCTCATTTTACACACCCTAAACGTTGTTGAGCTCTGTCTGCCATTCAGACAGAGAGCAGACACTTCTAAGCCGCTCCAAACACAAACTGCGTAAAGTGAAAGGAGCTGAGCAGGGCCGGCCAAACCGAGTCGGTGGAACTGTGGCTGAAGGTCAGAAGGTAAGGTTGAACTCCTACCTGATGGATGTGACCGATCCATCTCAAACACATATAGGCTATGTAAAACCGACGCAGCCACCATCTTGTGCAAAAAAACAAATCTGGCTAAAGACGTTTCAGCATTTTAATGCAGCTATTTTTCCTGTTTTCAGAAACATCTATGCCTTTTTTTAAAGCCGAGTTGTTCCCAACAGAGACTCATCAAAACCCCACTCTTCATTCTTGCGTTTTCCCAGCACGGCGGAGAGAGCTGACAACAGCTGATACAAAAAGCAAACACTCTCAGAAATAATTTTGTGCAGGCTGGCAGGCGGATGGCGCTCCTGTGTGGCTGGTTCTGACAGCCTCTCATTTCCCAGCATGCAACTGCATACGATAAGAGAAGCTGCTTAGACAATCTGCAGCAGCTGTGCCGGTCTGTTTCACCTGGCACGGCTCTCGTTTGTCAGCTGAGCAAAATCACAGCCCACTGCTGCACAACAAGTGATTTTTAAGTCCATCAAAATAGAATTCATGGAGTGTTTTGTTATTCCAAGGAAAAGGGCTTAAACATAGATTGTATATGTCATTTGATGAAAGGTCAAGGTGTGGCAAAATCTGTTCCTAAATCCTTATTTGAGCATGTTTTTACATTTCTTACAACGTCTTCTTATGTTTTTCTACTCTGAGATTGGAGCTGCTGCGCTAACTTTTGGGGATCAAGCTGATTTAAAAAAAAAAAAAACTTCTTTTTACAGGAGGGAAACATATTTTATTTGCCTTCCAACAATCCAAAGCATAGTACTATGATTACCTTGATGAGCAGGTCAAAGGCAGAGCAGTATCTTTTATTTTAAAAAACAAAATAAATCTATACAAGTTTCTGTTTTATCTCCCCTGGACAGCCTCCCCCATTTCATTTTTCAGTGGACTGAAGCCCTTTGCCGTTTTTGTATAGCCCTTTGTGACCAACAGCTGTAAAATTGAGCTGTAATTGATCTCAAAGTGTCCACAGTGGCTTCACATCTAAAATACTTGTACCTGCACCAAAATAACTTACTACAATGGGTTTAAATTGTGCAATTGGCAGCATTAAAGGCAAGGCAAGTTAATCACTTTTCAGTAATAGGACGATTCAAAGTGCAACAGGTGTTAACTTTGAGTAAAACTAAATAAATAATCTAACATATCCCGTTATATTAAACATTTTCTGTTTTAATATGAGGTACAATAAATAAAAGGTCTGCACCCTGATTCAGTTGTACTATTCCTGGAAAAGAGCGGAAGCATGTATCCTGTAATGCCACGGGAGGGGTCTAATGACTTTCTGTATATAAACACTCCACAGGGATCGTACATGAGTGTATGTCTTTTCCATTCTTCCACGTACAAATTGGTTTTGACCTCGTTGCAGATCCAAGAGGAGACGGAGATGTGGAAGATGCGAGACTGGGAGATCCAGACGTCTGACCACAAACATTTGCCGAACGCAAACATTATGAGGTAGGAGCGGAGAACGTCCCAGTTTAATTCGAGCCACGTAAACAAACGCTCTTTTATAGATCCGTGTACTTCTTTAAAGGTTCTGGCTGGTACTTCTGCCTCTGCATTGGACTGGTTATCTTCTTATCTATCTGATAGGACATTCTGCATCAAGACAGACAAGTTCTCCTCAGACTCTGCTCCTCTAACCCGTGGAGCTCTACAAGGGTCAGTTCTGGCCCCATTATTATTTTCCATGTGCTGGTATTATTCTGTCTTTTTCTGAAATCTCCTATCACATCTTTGCAGATGTGCATAGGCGTGATAGTATGTATCTTTTAAACCGCACCAGCTGCACTGTTGCCCAATGTTCCTCTCGGATCAGTGACGGGATCTCCAGCAATTTCCTGGTTCTAAACCCAAATAAGACAGACACCTTGATAATATTTCCTTGTCACTTGCGTTCTAAAGTTAATCAGACGGTTGCCTTTTTTTTACCCAATTTAGTTTATAGTGCTCGTTCCCACCTACAGATCTCTGTTCGGCCTGGCTCTAGATTATTTGTGTCAGCTTTTAACCCAACACCCTGTTGCTCATAGCCTTCAAGCCCAGAATCTCCTGGTTGTTCCTCGTACGAGGTTAAAATCTAAGGGGAATATGGTCTTTTAGTCTATGGAGCAGTTTGCTCATGCAACTTCACTTTTTTGGCCTTCAGGACACTTTAAAAATCAAGTGAAAACTGTTTTGTTCTTCAGTGTTTTTATGTCCTGCTCTTGTAGTGCTTTTCATGCTTGTTTTTATACTATTTCAAACCTAAATTTGATTTAGGTTGGACAGTGTTTGTGACTTTGTTTCTGTGAAAGGCTCTTTATAATAAAATTTGCTTACTTACTTTTCAGTTTTTACAGGGTTCCTACGCAGTTTAAAAATGACTGTGTCATCCATCCATCCATCCATCCATCCATCCATCCATCCATCCATCCATCCATCCAGTCATTATCTATTCATTCATCCTTTCTTTAGTCAGGGTTCCCGCAGATCCTTAAAAAGTCTTAAAAGGCATTGTATTCTGTAACTTAAAACTAAGGCCTTAATTGGCATTAAAATGTCTTAAATCAGTCTTTCTTGGGTCTTAAAATTGTTTACCAGATACCAAAATAGTTTATTTTAGTAGGGAACAAAACAAAGTTTGAGAATTCAGTTCAGTAGTTGTTAAAAATATATCTGTAATTTGTCTTTTTTAGCTTTCTTCCTATATGAAATGTTTTTCAAAAATGTAAACATGTCTACTGGGCCAGAAAGTATTGGTTTATGTTAAAATAAACATTTGGGTGAAGTTGTCGCAACCAGGTTTTTTCTTGTTTATTGTGAATTTGATCTTAACTTTTTATTTCAAGTGGCATTAAAACGTCTTAAAAAGTCTTGAATTTAACTTGCCTTATGCTGTAGGAACCCTGTTAGTTGATCCATCCATCCACTGATCCCTCCCTTCCTTCTCCTCAGTCCTTTGTGTTTTTTTTTTTGTAGATTCCATATCTAAGGCCATAAAAATATGCCCTAAATTTAATATGAAGTTTTGCACTTACACTAAATTAATAAAACATTACCAAAGGATTGAGTACTCATACCTATACTAGATTATGGAAAGTTGACATCACAAATATGTTGCAGTCCTATTTTTTTTAGTGGGTCAATTTGACGAGTTATAAATGATTGCGTTCCAGAGGACACATGCACTGCGATCGAGTGCCAGATCAATCCAGAAACCTGAGCTCTGGCAGAGAGCGAGTGTCGGAGCATGACGACAGAGAGGCTCGGTACTGGACTCGCAAACTCTATGAATTTGAGGCCG
The DNA here is from genome assembly GCF_011125445.2 of Fundulus heteroclitus. NCBI lineage: Eukaryota > Metazoa > Chordata > Actinopteri > Cyprinodontiformes > Fundulidae > Fundulus > Fundulus heteroclitus. Next base: position 27,294,924 of record NC_046378.1, read on the forward strand.
GTGATCCAGACAGGTAGACTTCATAACTAATGTTTCGCAGCTTTTTGATTTGTGGGTTTCTGCTGTTGATATTTTGTCACAGACACTAATGCTGTGTTCCACTTCACAGATGGGGGCATAGTGGCTTCAAGGAGCTCTATCCGGAGGAGTTTGACAGTGACAGGTGAGCAAAAGCACGGCAGTGTGCCGAAATAACAGTAAAATGAAGCTGCCTATGCAGTTTTGGTTTAAAGGAACATCCAGCAAACCCTCTATTACAGCAAAACCTGTAATAAACCCTCTACTGGATAAACTGTGCCTTCAGAACAAGTGAAATTTAAACAAATCTACAGATTTTTTCCCGCTGGAATTGGTTCTCCATGAGGCTGAACATGTTGTTTTCCACAGAAATCTACAGTATTTCTTCTAAAATCTCACCTAAATGAGTCTTCCAGGTTCCTTCTAACATTTTTGCTTAATGTGCACACTATTTACAGTCTTATTTCTTAGACGCTTGTCATTGAATTCAATTAATTTTAATTTAGTTTTATTATAGCGCTGATTCATAACACGTTATGGCAAGGCACTTTCCAAAGTCAAATTGAATCAAATCATATGATGGAATCTATGATTCTGTCCGTTCGTCCCCCAATCGTCCTTATAGTGTATACAATTAGAATATCATGTAAGATCAATAAAAAAGGGTGTTATAAACAGAAATGTCAGGTCAGCATGTTTATTTCTTTGCGAACAATTTTGGGTCTGGCCTCCTTTTGCATCAATTACTGCATCAATGCGGCGTGGCATGGAGGGGATCAGCTTGTTGTTCTGGAAGCCCAGATTGCTTTGAAAGCTGCCTTCAGCTCATCTGCGTTGTTGAGTCTGGTGTCTCTCATCTTCCTCTTGACCACATACCATAGACTCTCTGTGGGGTTCAGGCCAGTTTGCCGCCCACTCATTGAACCAGCTTTAGTTACCTTTGGCAGGTAACAAAAGCTGGTTCCCAAGCAGGAACTCAGGGTCGGTGCCAATGAGATGGTTTGGCACCCCAGACCATCTCTGACTGTGGAAATTTCACACAAGGATCAAGGAGGATTCTGTGCCTCTCCTCTCTTCCTCCAGTTCCTGGGAAGCTTGATTTTTCAAATGAAATGTAAACTTGACTTGAGAGTTTGGATTACTGAGCAACAATGCAGTCTATTTCTCCTTAACACAAGTAAGACACTTAAAGCCCATTTATAGGATTCTAGTGTGCGTAGTGGCTCTCGATTGGCTGACTTCAGCCTCAGTCTGCTAACCTGACGCTCGCCAGATGGATTCCGTTCCGCAGAGCTCCACACATCCATCTGGGATTGCTCCGTTGGAGATGTATTTCAGAAGGAGGGGGCATACAAAAATCCTTGCATATGATTGGATGAACAACTTGACCGTCATCTTTACTGACGCGCTACAAGCTCTTGCCAAACGAGAGAAGGGCGTATACATGGTTTCCTCCAACAAAAGCCTTCAAAGCCGTTCTCTGGTGTTCTTTTAAATAATTAATATTCAGCAGATTAGACAACGCTAATGGAATGGCAGCATCAATGTTATCTCTTGCTTCCTCGCTGTGAGCCGCCATTATTGTCTGAATCCTAACAGTTGCTTTTCTGATACGTCACGTCTACGAAAATCCCGCCCGGTGATCCTGATTGGCTCGTCCATTTTATGTGGTGTTGAAATTCCTCCCAATGGCAGCGATTACAGATGGATTTGCGGAGCCGTGTGGAGCTTGGCGGAACAACGACCATCTGGCGAGAGTCAGGTTATCAGTCTGCTCCTTGTGAGGCTACCTTAAATTTCTGAAAGGATTTCTCTTGTCATTCCTCTTAAAGCTGTGGTTATGCCTGATGGTGCACCTTTTCCTAAAATATTTTTTCCTTCTACTTAACTTTCTGTGAATATGCTTGGATACAGCACTCTGGACAACCAGCTTCTTTAGCAATGACCTTTTGTGGCTTAACTTTCTTGTAGATCTGTGAAGTCGGCAGTCTTCCCCTTGATTGTGTAGCATACTGACCCAGACTAGGAGACTATTTAAAGGCTCAGTAAACCTTTGCACGTGTTTTTGAGTTAATGAGCTCATTAGGTGGTGGCACAATGAGTTTCCAGCATTTTCCTTTTTCAAGATATTCTACTGTAATTTTAGTGTATATTCAAGATATACACTAAAATCTGCTTTTTCCATATGTATAGGCTATAATTATTAGAATTAGCAGGAAGTATGGGTATTAAATCTATTCAATATGCAGGTTTGGCTTCCTGAAATAACTGAAGTTGTGCTTTCATGCCATATTCAGATTTTTGGATATTTACCTGTATTCTGTCCATCTGAATCTAACCATCCAAACTGAAATACCATTAAGGCATGTTAAAATAGCCTTTTTTATTGCTGCAACAACCAATATGTTGTACAATTTTAGTAGCAGTAGGAATAATTTGTTCCTAAATCCACCAAAATCAATTTCTAAACTACAGATGGACCAGTCAGGCTTTTCCAGATCATTAAGTTCAACTTAATACAAAGCGAGACGTTTTGTTATTTGCACTAGTTATATTACTGCTGAGAAGAGATGATAATGACTTATAAGAAAATGCGTCGTGGTGAAACTCTCCTTAGTGCTTTGTTTTGTCTGGTTTAACGTAAATCACCTTTTTTTTTGTAGTGACAAAAGTTTTACCCTAAAGAAGACCGGCCGCCGCAAAATGAAGCGATCCAAGTCTGACACAGAAGAATGCCTGTCAAAACGATCAAAAAAATCCTCTCTAAAGAAGAAAAAGAAGAAGAAAAACAAGGACGGAAAAAAGAAAAAAGAGAAGTCGTCAAGCAACGACAGTGGTACCGATGACAAAAGTGACACAAAAGACAAGCATAGAAAGAAAAAGAGAGCCAAAGGTCGACATAAAACCAAGAAAAGTGTGAAAGCCCGAAGGAGAGAGGAGGACAGCAGCTCAGGAGACGGTAATAGCGATGGAATAAAGGGGAGACGGACTAAAAGTCGCAAAAAGCGAAAACAGGACTCCCTGAAGGACTCAGACTCAGAATTGGAGTCCAATAAGAAGAGGAGGAAAAACTGGAGGGCAGCAGGCGAGGAGAGCTCAGGTGGTAGTTCTACAGACTGATGCAAACAGACGTACAGCTAATGACCAGAAAAGCTACTGTAGATTATTGTTTCACCAGAACTCCTGCGAGAGATCTTCACTGCAGGGCTGCGTTTTGTTTTTGTTGCGCATCAACAAGCTTGTGCTGTTGGTCCTTTCTGTGCTCGCTCAGAGGAGAAATATCTCATCAGCTCTGCAGCTCACTCAGCAGGCCGCGCTAAAAACAACGGATGGGTTTCCACCACTCACCACAACGGGAGTCCTGCGAGCTGCAGCCACGTCGATCCAGTGTTTTCTGCGTCGCCCCCAGACCGCAGTCCTGAAATTACCACTTTTTAAAAATATCGATTCAAAACAGTGAACTTGTGGAAGTTCCATCAAGTGTGAGAGATTGTACAACTTTTTCTACAAGAGTTTTTTTTTTTAGGTTTATACATTTTATACTGTTGTAAAAACATTGCCATGTCCAAAATAAACCTTTATTTTACATCAGTTTTTAATTTGTACATAAGAATGAGGAATATTTGTTAAACAGGCCTAGTGATGTTATACATTTTCTTTTATCCTTGTTTTAGATTTTATAAAAAAGTTTAATAAAATTATATTTTATGTATGTATGCTTTCCAAGATGCCAGAGGTCATTTTTCAGAGCAAACACAAGAATAAAACAATATATTTTTTACTAATAAAGCTAAATTACAACAAAATAAAAAACTAGGGTGGAGCTAAAAACAGGTTGAATGTGATCTTAAACAGATGAGAATTCAAGGGGGATTTGAAGATACTTAAGGATTTAGTATTAAGTATTTCTAAAGGAAGAGCATTCAGATAATAAAGTGCAGAATGACTAGGGACTCTACCTGCCATAGTAGTCTGAGCAGTTGGAATAGCAAGGGCTGAAAGTGTGTAATAATATTAAATGTCCAGTATCAAATGCTAACCAGCTGGACTGGAAAGAGTTAATTTTTGTGCCAATAAGATGAACTTGGCTTTTTGCTGTTTATTTTGAGGAATATTCAGGAAAACCAAAACCAAGCCAACTTTATTTATAAGCACTTTAAAAACAGAAACAGAAATATAGAGCATACATAAAGACACAAAAGATGTTGCAAGCAACTAGAGTAAAATATAATATAAAACATGTAAAAAAAAAAAAGTGTTATAAGCAACTTGAGTAAAACGCGACATAAATGGCATACAAGATGTAAGAAATTTGCATAAAATAAAATGATGATAATAAATTGAGCTCCGTCATAATACGTCCAAAGGTAATGAGAAAAGCTGGGTTTTCAGAACAGATTGAAAAATGCACAGTGAAGATGCCTGTCTGATATGTAATGGCAGTAAGTTCCAAAGCCTTGGAGCTGCCACAGAAAAAGCTCTGTCCCCACTGTGCTGGCGCGTCCCTGGTACGTCCAGGAGAAGCTGGTCCTCTGACCTTAGTGGGAAGGGAATTGCATTTGCAAATGCTCAGAGAGTTGGGCTGGGCAAGACCATTTAAAGATTTATAAACAAATAAAAGAATCTTAAAATGAACCCTAAACTAATCAGACAACCAGTGCAATGAGGCTAAAACAGGCATTACGTGCTCTCTCTTTGGTATACCAGTTAAAAGGCGGGCAGCTGCATTCTGCACCAGCTGGAGACGAGACAGGAATGTCTGTGAGACGCTGTAGTAGAGAGTTGCAGTAATCGAGGCATGTTGTGATAAAAGCATGGATTACAACTTCAATATCCTGTTTAAAGAGAATATGTTTCACCTTGCCTGTTCTATCAGTTGATAAAAAACTAGATTTCACCACTGAACTCATCTGCCTGTCAAGATTAAAATCCCTGTCCATGTTTACCCCAATATTGAGGACAATGAATTTTATATACTGTGCCAGAGGGCCAAGCTCTATAGTTGACGACCCACTGGAGAACATGAGGCTTAAAAACAATACCTCTTTCTTTTTGTCATTAAAATTAGGGAAGTTAAGAGGCTTCTTCCGCTTATCTGGGATCGGGTAGCAGGCGTAGCAGTCTAAGTCTCTGCTGAGTTCTCCTACTGTTCTCCAATTTAGCTTTATCTGTTGTTATTTTAACTTTTAACTTTATTTTCTCTCAGTTTTTTTTCCCTCTTTCATAGTCTGTATGTCTGGCCTGGCAATCTGTTTAGCTGCGACGTCATCCTGGGATGCAGATTGTCAGCCATCAGTCTCTCTAACAGAGAGTATTCTTGGATCATTGCTTCTGTGCTCTTTTTGTGTCTCTGCTCTGTCTTCTCTAACCCCCAGTTGGTCACGGCAGATTGCTGTTCTCACTCAGCCTGGTTCAGCTGGAGGTTTCTTCCTGTTAAAGGGGAGTTTTCCTCTCCACTGCCGCTTCATGCATGCTCGGGATGAGGGATTGCTGCAAAGCCAACGACGATGCAGACGACTGTTCACTGTGGCTGTACAAACTTTCGGGAGGATAGAACGCTGCAAGTCAATAACTCAATGCAATCCGCTGGGTTTCCCTAGATAGAAAATTATTTGACCAATATGTCTTTATGATTTCACGGAATTGACTTTATAAAGTGCCTTGAGATGATGTTTGTTGTGAATTGGCGCTATATAAATAAAATGTAATTGACCTGAACAGGACATTTTTGAATAGTCCACCCATAATTTCTTTACATTTATTCTTAGATTCTCACATTAATAAATTGTTTTAACAAATTAACTGGTGCCACACTTCATTATTGATTAACTTTCTTATTAGTAACCTTTATTTATTCCGGAATGTCCTACTGAGATATATCTCTTCTGGCTGAGAGTCCAAAATAAGCAAATCTCAACAACACAAATAAAATGATATCCTGTACATTTATTTATAGAAGAACTAATTAAAAACAGTAATGTTGTCTGTCTGAATCTATTCTTTAAAAGCTGATCAACATCACTGATGGTAAAAAAAATATCTTTCATAAGTCCTGGAGGACATGAGACATGGGGGTTTGCTTCTCCCACCCTTTTTTAAAAAATAGGGAAAATAAGAGTACATGACATTCAGTTTAAGCAGTGTGTGTTGATTTTTTATATGTCGGTAAATGGCTACATTTTAATGAGTTGATCTGATGTAAAAGCACAGGTGCCTTAATCGAATAAGTCAATTTCCCCGTGAAAAAAATTATTACTTCAAGTCTATGTATTTACTGTAATTGCCACTGTTAAAAGATTAATAATACCGCTATGCTCAAAATGGTTATAAAGCATCAAAAAGTGAATCACTTCAAAACCGGGTGTGTAATTAGTACACTTATTCTAATACAAGATGCCACAAATATGTAATGTATTGGAGATAATGCTACTTAGCAAATGTCAATGCAAGTAACATTTGTAAAACTACATTGCTCAACTTCCAGTAACAACAGAAATGTCAGCGTTGGATGACTCTGAGAGATGGCGCATAAATAGGTGTTTGGATTTGTTGACTGCTACCTAAATATAGAAAACTGAAACCTTTTTCTTGTGCAGAAAGAAAAGCTCTACTGCAGATTTGACGTTATGATTTGATTCTTAAACATACAAAATTGCCAATCAGAAGTAAAGCACCACCTCCTGCTAAACTCTTAAGAAAATATCTGGTTTGGAACCAAACAACAGAGATGCATCGACAGCACATTACGAGTTTGATAACTCAATGAGTAGTTCACACTGTTGATGCTTTGAAATAACCTTCCAACATTACACTGTGACATAATCTGATAAGACATAGTGTGACTCTTTTGAATTGATAAGTTGGATAAAAAATGTCGGCTGGTTTCAAATCTGTAAGCTTTTAAGAATCAAACACCTCCTGACAATCTCAACTCAGTTGGGAAATGCATTTTTATTCATGATGCAGAGGACAGGTCTTAATAATCTGATTTCATGATCAAAGCGAAGGCATTAATGATTTATCAAAATGCTAGTCAAGAAGCTCTAAATAGCTCAACTGATGAGCAGCAGGTTGTTCTCGCCTGTTAGGTGTTGCCGCCTTTGTAATTTCTGAGAAAAAGAGATCTGTTCACCATGAACGACCCTGAAAATATAGATTATTTTTCCACTTTTCTAACCCTATTAGCATCATCCTCTGTATAAGCTGGTAACAAATGGTAACCCCCTGGCTTTAGGTTGTTTTTAGACTATCTAATGCTGATGGAAATGTTTGTAAAACAGTCTGAAATTGTGTTCACTGTAAAAGCCCACAGCACTTTAACTAAGTCTGTGTCAAAAGGCTAAATGTGCCCTCCAAGCAGAGGAAAGCTGTGATGTTTGCTTGGTAGTAGCTGACTGAATCACTGAAATGGAAAAAGAAGCAAATGAAAGTAATCTAAAATCAGGACTTTTTCTTAAAGAACACTTGCACTATAACAGTTAGGAAACATTTAGCCTATAGCCATAATCCACAGCTGAATATGTTTTACAACTGCCTGCAGGATAAGATCATTTACAGATGAAATTGGAAGTTGGTTTTCTCATGCATGATTCCTGGAGCCAATGCTGGATTTAAGGCTGTTGCTTTTTGCTGGTTATAAGAGTCCCTTTAAAAAGTATCCATAAACCTTTAACACTTACTTTGTCATGTTACAACCACAATCTTCGATGTTATCATTGGGATTTACATGATAGACTAACACATAGTAGCATAAATTGTGAAGTAAAAGGATAAGTTGTTTTTCAAGATTTTTTAGAAATGAAATTCTGAAAATTGTGACAAACATTTGTCTTTATCCCACTTTACCGTGACACCAATAAATACAATCCATCCTTTTGTAATTTCTTAAAATGAAAACAGATTGTGGTAAGCAGAGCAATAATCTGAGAAGTGGCAGAAAGAGACATAGGAACATTAGAGGAGCTGCAGAGATGCAACCCACATAGATGACAGTAAATACGTGGAAGAGGTTTATACAGAAAACACTGTGTTGAGGAAAACTGGACTGACCATTCTCACAGCATCACATGGTGATGCTTTTCTTCAGCAGGATTGCTGGTGCTAAATGCAATACAGCAGTACAGCAACTCTAGTCATACTCCAGCCTTATTGAAAATCTGTGGCAAGACTTGAATACACAATTGATCTCCATCCAATATCACCGAGCATGAGCTACTCCAAAGAAGAATAGGCTTAAAAAAAAGTTTTGTATTTGCAAACAAAGGATTTGCAGCTATAAATGTGCTAAAAGGTGCACGTACAAAGAACACTCAGGGGTGATGAGCATACATTTGAATATCAAATGTATACTTGGTGCTGGTAGATCAGATGAAATTCAAATGAAAAAATACATATTAAAGTCTTGGACGTACAAGAATAAAAAAAAAAAAACTTTAGGGATGAGCATATTTTAAAAAGGATCTGTATATCTCCATTAGGGGCATGGATGTAAGAAACCTGTTTTTTTCTCAAACTTTCAAGTTTAAAAAAAAAAAAAGATACAAAAAACATCTCTTCTCATCTGGGAATGTTGCTCCACCTTGTAAAAAGCCGTGTAGCAGACAACGTTTCCTCAGTTGTGCAGTCAGTGTTCCTTTGGGATATTTCTCTGGGAATATTAAGGTCCAAGGTTTCAAACTCTCTAGAGGGCAAATGTTTTGACTCTGCCCACCAGGGAATTTACTTGTAGTTATTTTGCACAGACAAAAATAGGGTTTGTGTGTCAAACAAGAGAAATAACTTTCCTGCAAGACACACATACCTGGTTTTAAGGAAATAGACGTTGCACAACTGTCACAACATATTTAGGTCTAATTATTAAGTTATGCCAAAAAAAAAGAGTAAAAAACAAAGCAACTGGACTTGTTTTTCGTAGTTGAAGATGTTTTATCTAAGCCTTTTAATGGCTTAGATAACATGCAAATTCAACAGAAACAGGTCCACCCGTTAGTAATGGGCGGTCGTTAAAGCCTTTAAGCCAGCAGATTGGACCAAATCTGACAACCACCATTACAAGGCCTTTGTTTGGCAGTAGTATAGAGCGTGTTACTCCACATTACTCCAGACTTTTTGAATTGAGAAAGCTTCCTGGAGAGGAAGCGAAACGTCTTCAACTACGAAAAACAAGTCCAGTTGCTTTGTTTTTTTACTTTTTTTGGAATGACCATGATCTGGATGACTGAGAATCTTCACCAGCACAACTGTCACAACACATTTAGGTCTAATTATTAAGTTATGGTGAAGTAGATGCTGATTTTAATTTTCTTTTGGACTTTAAAAACTTATCACATTCATGTAACGTGGTTTCAGCACAGCTGTTTGTTGACTAACGATAATGTAGACAGGAACGGGTTGGCACAGACAATACTGGGCTTTTCAAACCCACATCAGTATGCATTAGACATAAAATTGGATCTTGAGTGAAAAAAAAAATGATTGCCTTCTCACTGAATCCAGGCACCTTTTTTCCCTCCCCTACAACCACTCAGAACTGCTGATGAAACACTTAGCTCGAACCCTACTACCAACTAGTTTGGCTGTCCAAGCCAATTTTTCAGGACGGGTGAGACCTCTGCGTCCTCTTACCTAAGCAGATTTGGTGTTGAATAATGGTTACAGATCGGAACAGACAGAAATACTTCCCCAGCCGGGAGAAACAGTCTGCTGCACAATTTTCAAGCCTTCCCTGTCAGTAAGTTAATGCTGAGATGGACTGGAGTTGCAAAGTTAGTGCACCAGAAACTGACAGCTAAAGCACTTCCGCGCCGGGAAGATGAGTATTCCCCGTTACTCAAAAGGGAAAATTTAGGGCTGTTTAAGATGCAAATCTTCAGGATGAAAACTGGCCGCATGTGATGAGGGAAGATGAAGGATGACCCGCTTCTTAGACTCAATCTACTCCATCATGGTGGATGTAAATAGGACGCTCAAAATTGACTGCAAAACCTGCTCCAGCTTTCTGTGACACGTTCTATCTCTCTGATGTCTAAGCAGCCTGGTTTTTATCTTTATCTGTGCCAAGCAGCCTCAGTCAGAGGGATAGAGGGTGTTTTCTGCTTCAGCAAACTAAACCGATACTACCTTTTCTTGTTGTCATTTTCTGATTTTTATCATTTATCCATGACTTTAGGGAAACCAGTACAATTTAAAACACTGCTGTCTAAATGTCAAAAGATATGCAAATACAGTTCCAGCCAGACGTTTACATCCACTCATAATTGGCAAGGATGCCATATCTCTGCTATTTAAAGCAATTGTTATTTCAACATGGAATGATCTAATGGAAAACAAATTATTTATATAAAAAAAAAAAAAACTGGATGCACATATTTGAAATTGTTGAATATTTTAATTCCACAGAGAGCCCAAACTATGCACCAAGGCTTAATGTCCCTAAGCAGGTAACAGAGAAGCCACATGATTTCTGTAGCTATCAGCCGAGGTAATTCTGGTTGACGGCTACAAAAAGCTGCCCTTCTTAACATAATTAGTCAAATCCATTTAAATGTGTTGGTTTCCTGGCACCCATTTGGCTTTTAGGCACAGTCCACAAATTCTCTGTATGCTAGAGGTGAGGGCTTTCCAGAAGCTTAATGTTAGTTTGCTTCATCTTTTCCCAAACCAGTGTAAACATGTGTCCAGCAAAAGAATTCAGGCCTGTCATAATATAACTGACTATCTGTTGATTTGAGGGAATTCAGAGTCTCTCAAAAGTATAAAAACTCCTGTTAAAATGACAGATTTTTTTAATATAAAAATGTTTTCGAGGAAAAGGTATAAAGAAATAAAAAACCTGCAATGACGCAGTAGCATAATTGCGCACACGGTTAGGTTAACACTTTTTAAAGGAACCTTTTAATTCAGTTTCAGCATCCACTTGTCTGGTGCACACCTCCCATCGGTCACAGATGCTCTGATAAACCATAAAAAAGTTCCCAGGAGGAATTACCAGGTATTCGGTCATTTGCTTCCTTTAGTTAAAGTAAAACTGGTTACAATGGATCTAAATAATCTCAGTGTACAAAGGTATCCGTCAGGATCAGGTAACAACATATTCTACAGCCTTATAAATCCACAAAGGCGCAGGAAAGACTCATCAATAACTAGAGAACATATGGAACAACACACACATAAGAAAACACACATTTCAACAGAATTCATGAAGTGGCAACACAACTAAACGTAATCAAAAGGTGCTACAATAAGGTTTTAGTATACAAGAGCGAAAACTTATGCAGCCAAGTAATTGCATCCTTTAAATTATTATTTTTTCTTCTGACTGATTTGTTTGCTTTTTAGTTGAGTGGTATGTAAAGTTTTGATATGACTTGTCTTGGTCTAATTTCAGTTTGTGACAAAAAGCTGGCTATTTGACAGGGGTGTGTTTACTTTTGTGAGCCATTGTAGGCTCTTCGAGTATTTCACTCAAGTTTGAAGGTGACGATAATGAAGCATGAGTTTCTTTCTTGGTCGGCACCACCTTCTCACTCCATGGTTCACTGGTGTTCCAGAACTTTCCAGCTCCTGTCCAGCTTGAGGCTTGCTTATTCCTGATCGTGCTTTCTATCATCCAAGGGGAAAGGTTTGAGTTAGATATTTGAAACTTTAACACATCCTAAAGGCTCTTTAAGTCTTGTTTAGGGACCAGTCATTCTAATACTTAACTTCTGGAATGTGCCTTTTGATGTACTATGCAGGAAAAACCTAAAATATGCAATGAAACCAGCCATTTTTGATGAGCCCTATAAATTCAGAGAAGCGGAGCGGTCAGAAGAACCCAGCCAGAACTACGGCAGATGATTGCTAATGGCTAGGAAAGTCTATGGTCAGGGCACAATTAGGAAATATACATTATCAAATCGAATCTGGGGCACACACACGTATATATATATATATATATATATATATATATATATATATATATGTTTGTCAACCAGTCCACCCTGGAAGGAGATCAGTGTGGATACATTTTTCAAAGGCTTAATTTAAATTGAGATTCATGACTATGATGAATGTAAACTTCTACCTGGAATAGTGTACTGATACTTTAAAATTGAATTACTATGTTATTCTACATTAGTTTATTGTGTTTTATATTTATAGACTTCTTTAATGTCACCCAAGAGACACATAGGGTATAGTCGCTTACAGTTACATTCACACTTTAAATAACTGCTAACACCCTGATTGGTGAATGTTGCTGATTTCCATTCTTAGCACTAGTAATTAAGAGGTGAAACCACAGCTTTCCCCCATAAACCAGACCTAGTGCTGTATGGTGCGTGTAGTTTCAGCTAATTATGATTCATGCTAATGAATTCTCAAGGAAAGCGCCCAATTAGAAACAATGGCAAGCTTCTACTCCCCCTTGTGGTGACCATCGGCTCTTGCATCATTGTATAATAACAGCTGGCTTCATTTGGATTCAGCACCACGTCCAGTTGGCTTGTCCCTCGCCGTCACACATCCCACTCCACTCCATTGGCGCTGTGATGCTTTCACATAAGCCTTAAAAATAGCGCCGGGGAATGAAATATTTATCATTTCGATTTGTGTGTCCCTCTCTCGCTACAGTGGACACTGGGATAGCAGAAGATAAAAAAAAACAAAAAAACAACCACCACTGATACAGTTAACCCACAGAAAAAAATTTAATACCCTTCATGAGGGGATAAATGGTTCAAACTTGGACATACTAAATATTGAGAGGTGTAATGACACAGGTTTTTAATGTAAAAACTTGCAGCCAGCACCCAAATGCTCTGTAAAAAGTCATGTGACATATGACTTGTTTACTTTACATAGTTAGTACACATACACCAATGTTTTAATATACTTATATATGTCTTTTTTTTTTGTTTGTTTGTTGTCTTTTATCTAGACCAGCCAGATACAGTACCGATGAATATACAGTCACGTCTGGAACAATACCTATTCAACATCGCACAGTCTGACCGTCCATGGCAGGCTTTTACATCCACCCTTTTTATCCACTAACATTAGAAATCAGCATTCAAAAAAAACCTCTGCTTTTTTATTATTAATATTGTATAGACTGGTGTTGATACGTGTCCTTGTATCTCGTGTCTTCTGTGCAAAAGTTTTTTTTTTTCTTTTATTTATCGAAAAAACTCAAAACATGATTGACATAACAGGGTACCTGGCTGTTCACTTTACAAGTTACTGCTTGATGAAGTTTTTTTTTGTTTTGTTTTGTTTTGTTTTTGTTTTTCTTCGTATTTTTTTTTTTTTAAACAATTAAACAGTCACATCCAAATGCCACACACCCCCTCGGTGTGCCACAGAAAACAGTGAAAACCAAAATTCGCCAAAACAACACTTCCCACCACCATCAGAGTGGGAGGCGATGACGGAGAGGAAGGTTTGTGACTACAGTGAGCAGCATCCTCCATTCATACGTTTAAAGAATAAGGCACCGCTGCAAAAAAGAAGAGACATGGCCCAAATAAACCTTCTCTGGGAGCACGATGGGGAAGCAGGATGACGGGAGGCTGTTCTTCTCCAGCAACTCACAGGAAGTCAGCATGAGTACGTAAATGTGCTTGTCTTTAATCATTGTGCTGTATGGCATGTAGACGTTTTGTGTTTTTACCTGTCAGTTTGTGCCTCCCTAACACTTCATTTATCTATTTCTTTTTTTTTTTTTTGCTACGCTGCTTTCTTCACACTGTGCTCTCAAGCATCCACTCAGTGCTGCTGAATGTAACTCTCCTGTTGGCAAGCGGCGATGACTCCATGTTGAGCTGGTTGGTGGACCTGTGCCACCTTGTCCTCGCTCTGCGCGGGTAACTGTGACTCTGAAATATGGAGTAATCCCCTCCATCAAAAGAGAATCTGTGCCTAGTTCGCGCCAGCTCGTTGGGGAGTAACCCCACGCTGGCCAGAGCGCTTTTCTTGTCCTTGAGCCTGGGCGCCTCCTTGGTGCCGGCGTTGGAGCCTATGAGGCAGAGGGACATGGTGGAGCCTGTCAGGCTGCTGTCCGTCTGCGTGTCCTCAGACGGCGGTCCGGAGCGCTGAGCATCCATGCTGCTCCTTCTTTTCATCTTGTCCCCTTGCGGAGGCAATTCCACCTCGAGGACAGCAGTGGTCGTGGCCAGATCCTCCTTCTTCTCGCTCTCCACCCTGAGCACCAGAGCCATGCACTCCTTGGGCGCCTGGGCTTCGGACTGGTCCTCGTCGGACGGCTGCTTCGAAGCCAAACGCTGCAGCCGCTGCTCACTGCCGTTGGTTTGCGAGTGCGTGGTGGAGCTGGCCTTGGCCTTGCTGTCGACGGGGCTGCCGTAGGCCTTGTAGCGGATCATCAGGATGATGATGAACACCAGCACGGAAGCCACGATGATGCCGCCGATGATGATGATCATGGTGCCTCCCAGGAACTGGCTGTGCATGAACCGGCACTGGCTGACCTCGTTGGCAGTGTGGAACTGCACACAGCCGACCACGCGCGTGGCCGTCAGCGACGTGATGCCGTCGTCGTACACGGCCAGCACGCACAGGTCGTACTCCCGTCCCGCAGCCAGGTCGTTGATGAGGAAGTTTTTGCTGGTGGAAGGGATCATCCTGCGGAGAAAAGGAGAAAGGGTGCAGTGGTCAAGGTGTAAAGGTCTCATGGGAAATAGAATAATACAACGCCCGCACATACTGATTGGAAAAAGGAGCTTTAAATCATACAGAAGCATCTGCTTCACAAAGAACCAGGTATAAAATATCAGCCCTTCCAGTGAAGCATAATCAAGCGCCGCTTAAAGGGGCCTTGCTAAATTATTCATACCCTTTAACGTTGTCACGTTTTGTCGAGGGGCAACAGAAAGTAGTGAACAGTTCTGAAGTGGAAGGGAAAAGGTTTCCAGATTATTTACAAATAAAACAGAAACGTTTGGCGCGCATTATATGAAGAGCCCCTCTAAGTCAATTATTAACTTCAAGTCTTTTGGAGGTACGTCTCAACCAGCTTTTCACATCCAGACACAAAACCTTTTTTCCCCACATTTATTGGCAAAATAATTTTAAGCTCAGTCAGATTGAATTAAGAGAGCCCGAGAACAACAATTTTCAAATTGGATTTATTGTCTGAACTTTGACAACTGTTCTAAGGCTTGAATATGTGTTGACCTAAACATTTTCATCACAGCTCTGCTGTTGCCCCAGTCCCAAGTGTTTTGCAGCCTCCATCATATTACCTATTACCTATTGCCTGGTGGGATGCTAAAAGCTTGTGATATTTTTCAATAACCTAACCCAGCTTTAAGCTTTACATTTTCATCCCTGTGTTCTTTGGTCTTCATGATTCTGTTCCCTTATGTTTGCTTGATAACCTCACGGGCCGTCCCTAAACAATTTGTTTTATTGGGGGTATTGGACTAAAACACAGCTTTACTTCCACCTCTCCAATTTCTGCAACTTTGTGTTGCGCAGTCACAATAAAATCCCCCCCAAAAAAACACTTTGAAGTCTGGTTGTAACATGACAAAATGGGAAAATGTTAAGAGTACTTTGGCAAGGCATTGTATAAGAACAATAAAATATCCTCTATAAGGCTTGTGTACAAAATGAAAGCAAAGGTGATAAAGTATAAAAACACTTATTGTCTTGCCACCACAGCTGCAGGCTGCAGGACAAGTGATGCGCGCTGTGGAGACGGTGTTTTGCTGTGTGATTACCTAAGGTCAAGTGCAAGATTACACTAAATACGCCGGAGAAAGGCATTGTCTTCAGGTCAACATTGGCGTTAATATAATTAGAAGCTTGTTCCTTTTCCCTAAAGGGGGGACATTGATGGTTATCATTTTGTAGGTAATAATGTACCACCTAAAGACAAAATAACACTCAGCTCCATGCTGAAAGTGAATGAGAAAATTATACAAGAGAGCTACTCATTATGCCTCATAAAAGGCAAAAAAAAAAGGGGGGGAGAGAATGAAAGGATGGCAACCACTACTATTAGTTTGCTCGATTAATACAAAATCCTGAGATGTAGTAAACTTGTGTCACAGAATTCAAAAGAGGCACATGAAGCGTATTCTAGTGATTTCAAAAGATCTTCAATTGCTACTTCCAGCCCCGTGTTTTAGGGAGGGAGATATTTCTACATCAGCATAAGCCTTTATAAGCTGGCTAAAAGCTATTAAATGTTCTGTTTTATTCTTTCTATTAACAAATATAACTGTACATATGCATACAAATACATAGATATATATATATATTACTGAGTCAACATTAGCAATGCATCCACATTTTCTTGCACAAGAAGTGATGATAATATGAGGTGTAATAATAATCCATCTACCCAAAATGGAGTTGTTCTACAAAGCCATTTTAATGCTATGATTTAATTACATCTCACTGCAAACACTTTGGTGTGATGTGCTCATATCATGTGTTTTTCAGAGTGTTTTCCTGGGAGTTTATAGTATGGATGATCATTAGGTAGAGCATAATAGTCAAGAGGAAGTAAAATCTTCCAAGTCTTTTTTAAAAAAAGATGAAAAGGTGGTGTGCATATGTATTCAGGCCCCTTTACTTTGATGCACCACAGTAAAATCCAATGGAACGAGATGCATTCACAAGTCACCTTATTGGTAGATAAAGTCAAACTAATATCCTAAAAGTGTTAAACTAAAACTCCTGAACCCCCATCCACTCTATAAAAGGAAGTGGAGGCTGCACCAGACTCCTGGGATGGTTTTCTTCAGTAGGAACAGGGCATTTGGTCAGAGTTCAAACAAGATGGCAGGGATTAAGAGCAGGACTATTCTCAAGGACTTGTGTCTGGATCTTAGGTTTACCTTCCAGCAGGACAACAATCCTGCATGAATGATTCTAAATCTTTTTTAAAACCTCCTTTAAAAACTCATCTTTTTAACTTGGCTTTCAAATTCCAGTTGAGCAGGAGCTTCAGGCTAGTTTTCTTAACGGTTATTGTTTTAACTGTTCATATTCTATTAGTATTAGGTTCTGTATTTTATTGCTTATTTTATGTTTTTATTTCTTTTGTAATATGGACCTGTACAGCCCTTTGGTCACTTTGGTGCTTTATCAATAAAGTTTTACTGATTGAACAATCATCAACAGACCTACCGTGGAATGTTTTTGATCAAATAATGTTCATGTGTTAGTATGGCTAATTCAAAGTCCAGATCTTAATCCAATGGAAAATTAGTGGCAAAACCTGAACTTTTATATTTGTAGTTTTTCATCTTTTCTGTCTCTAATCAAGCAATTTAGAGAACTATTAGAAACCTACCTCGAAGGTTTACAACTCTTATTGCAGTGAAAGGTGATTCTGCAAGGTGTTGACTTGGCGTTCCATTTGAATAAAAACATATTTTTTTATTTTGAAAAAAAAAATATTTATCAAAAAAAAAAATAAGACATTGAAGTCTGGGGTTGTAATAAGACAAAATGTAAAAATAAAATAAAATAAGAGAGGTAAAACCATTTATGCAAAGCACTGTATCTGGTGTATCTGTGCAACTTAACGTTTAATATCTAACTCTCCAAACTCGGAAATCTAATTATTAAAGGTTTATACCATGATTTGTAATCTTTTGGGCATGAAAGAGAGAAAAAATGTCTACAAGCAATTTTTTTTATTTACTTAATCCTCTCAAGGTTAGTCTGTTCTTTCATTGTTTTAACTTATTGCTACAATGTGTTAGTTGTGGTTTTAATTTGCAACAAGCAAATGACCTGAATCATCTACAACAAATCCCGGCATTACACGTTTTTTCTAATTTACTTCAGTGCTGCAGCCAATTATTTCCAACACTTTTTACTGAAACAGTTACATGGAGTAAAATGCTTATTGTTTCATCGTTATTGTCATATAACGTTCTAATGATGCTTATTAAGACTGCTTGGTTCTTTAGGTTGCTTGGACTTGCAAACCATTTTATGTGTTTACAACAATCTGCTACGTTTTGCAGCCCGTGTTTGCCATAAACAGCTGCTTTGATGCCACTTGAAGCTATTTTTTTACTATGAATACTCTGCAGGAGCTTTATTTTTGCTTTACTTTATCAATTACATCTGTAAGGATCTATAAATGGACAGAAACAACATTGACTATTTTAGGGGACAATTTAGACTGTCTTACCCTAACCCTCCACTGTAACACCCTTCTCTCTGGCTGTCCAGCCCACTTCCCGCCCTGACTTACCTGTACACCAAAGTGTCGTCGGCTGTGCTGTTGTACTGAATCTGGTACATCCTGATCCCAGGGATGTGGCGTTCGGACGGCCAGCGGATCACGGCGGACGAAGAGGTCAGCTCCGTGACCAGCACCCTTCTGCCCTGCTTGTCCCAGCCTTTTGTGTCGTTTCCGGCTTTGGAGGAGGTGGTGATGTCGGAGAGGCCGGGGTCCTCGCGCATGTGGCCAGTGTTGTTGACGAACAAGGGTAAGGGGATCATGCTGATCTCGACAGCAGCCGTGGCGATGCCCGCGGCGTTGGACGCCACGCAGTTGAATGACCCGCTGTCCTTCAGGGTGGTGATGAGAATGTCAAGGGTGCCGTTATCGTACAGGATGGTGCGGGAGTTGTTATGCACCAGCTTGCCGTCCGGTGACCTCCAGTGAATGTCGGGGTCTGGGTCCCCCATGGCTTTGCACTTTAAAGTCACACCTTGCCCCTCCATCACGTAGGGCTTCGAGGCGTAATACTTGGTGATCAGCGGCGGCTCGCAGATGAACTCCTCTTCTTGTATGGACCAGAAATATTTGTCCATGAGGTGCTCCGGTGAGGCGCAGGTCTCCAAGTCGTCCTCGCGCGTCAGCCGGCGCAGCCACAGCAGCTCGCAGTTGCAGTGCAGCGGATTGCCGCCAAAGCTCACGGCCAGGGAGGACGAGCTGGAGCCCTTGGCGTCGGACAGGACCTGAGCGTGCTGGAACAGGCTGTCCGGAGGGAGCTTCTGCAAACGGTTAGAGGTCATGTCCAGGCGCACCAGCTTGGTGAGCAGAGTGAAAGTCCCCGCTTCGATGTGGTCAATCAGGTTGTGGTCCAAGGTGAGCGTGTTAATGTTGGTCATTCTGGCTATGGCTTCCCAGGGAAGGCTGCGCAGGTTGTTGTTGGAGAGATCCAGATCCTCAATGGTGAAGACGAATGCGTCGAAGGAGGTTGGCGCCACCTGGTGGATCTGGTTGTTTCCCAGGATGAGATGCCGCAGGTTGGTGAGGCCTTTGAAGTGCTCGCTCTTTATGGCGCTGAGCCGATTCCCGTCCATGTGGAGCGCCCGCAGCGCCCGCAGGCCGAGGAAGGCGTGCGGGACGATCTGGCTGATCGTGTTGCGGGATAGGGTGAGGTGGACCAAGCTGGTCATGTTGAGGAAGTCCTTCTTGCGGATGATGGTGATGAAGTTGTCTGTGAGGCGCAGCTCCACCGTCTTGCGGTCGATGCTGGGGGGCACGAAAAGCAGCCCGGTCTTTGCACAAAGCAGAGTCAGTGTCGGCGAGAGGTGCTGGCAGATGCAGCGGCCTGGGCAGCTGTAGCCTTTCACCAGAGCCGCGCACAGCAGCACGCACAGAACCAGCCGGTCCATTGGTGATTATTTTCCAGGCCCTGTGTGAGAGGCAGACAGAAAAAGAAATAAGAGAAAAAAAAAAAAACAGAGATATTTGAATTAATAAATAACATCATGGTCTTTATGAAAGCCTGCTGCAAACATCCAGAGTCTGACCAAGATTGCTGAGACTGCCAGGGAACCATCAATCACAAAATGAAATAGAGCTTTACTGAAATAATGGCACCTGAGATGATGAAAGGCTGTGCCTGCACGGCAAGAAGCCTTTGTCTCTGCAAGATTTTTAATGGAAATAACAGGATGTTTTTTTTTTTTTTTTTTTGGCTGCATCGCCACCAAATAGCTTGAATGATCACAGTGCCTATAATAAGTAACCATACCATCATCTAACAAAGTGTATTTGTTTTTCCCCAGTCTGCATTTCACATCAGGGTGGGGAATTACAGCAAGAAAAAGGGCACTTGTCAAACAGAGCCTGAGGATTTTTTTTCCTCCCCTAACCATTACATGTTCTGTGGCTGCTGCAGAAAATTAGACAACAACCTGTCGTGTAAATAGCAGCAACAAAAAGCAGAGGTGGATACAAAGAGAATATGTCTTGATTTGAATCTGTCTTTTGGAGGATGCAAATGATTCTTGGGTTTTAGGGATGTTTCAATTCTCTGATTCCTATTTAAAAGGTATTGATCTCAGCCCCTGGAAAAAAGGAAGAAAAAAAAAAAAACCCGCCTCTGGTGACAGGAGTAAAAAGTGATCCTTGGTGGTAGTAACAATAAGAGATCCCCGAGGAACATAAACAGAGATGTGCCGATGCCATTTTGCCAGTTGTTTCAGCCTCTTTGGCAATGACCTTAACTGCAAATGCCTTAAGCTTGATTGCTGATGTGACAGCATGTTAATGCTGATTAAGTTGAGAGATGCCAACTTACTTATCCGCTCTACGTTTACAGACTGACACATGGGCTTCTGCGGCCTGCCACTCCATCTAATCTCGCAAGACGATTCCTTTTTTTTCCCTCCTCGTCCAGGTCTAAAGTGCCAGTCAGCAGCCATGTTCAGTGCAATTATTCTAATTGACTGATGAGGAATTGGCTAAAGATTTTCTGTGTGTTTTTCAGCATGTGTGACACGTTATCTGCTTTAATTGTGCTCTTTATTTAAAGACATGGACAAATTTGTTCGCACCCCTGTTGAAGATGTATAAAAAGCATTAAAATAATGACTCTTTTACTGTAGAAGCCTAATCCGACACTGAATAGATAAAATCCAACCTGTGACCAGAATATATCTATTTAGTCTATTCAGAAGTCGACTGTTAAGATTTTTTTTTCACGTTTACTTTACGTTTTTTACAGTAGAGTTTTCTAGAAACTTCTAATTGCTAACCCATGGGTTCTTTGTTTTCATGGGGTATAAATATGATATGAAAAGCAGTCACATTTATATTGACCAGCGGTTGTTAGGATATTAGGATTTCAAATTATCCTACTACCTTACACAGTGAGCAGGATGATAAGGGAGGAAAAAAATCTCTAAAGCTCACTGCTAGAGATTAGCAGAAAACAGTGGCACATTGAAATAATCAACCCTTGATAGCAACCATGGACGTCACCCAAATGCTAAGGAGTGTTAAGGAGTGATGCCACAGAAAAAGCTTTTTTATGTCCTACCATCTCAAACGTAACCATGTG
This sequence comes from Fundulus heteroclitus, assembly GCF_011125445.2. NCBI lineage: Eukaryota > Metazoa > Chordata > Actinopteri > Cyprinodontiformes > Fundulidae > Fundulus > Fundulus heteroclitus. Next base: position 27,316,208 of record NC_046378.1, read on the forward strand.
GCGTTTGTCAAACACTACGTGGACCTGAACTGGTCCAACAAACGATGAGTGTGCTACAAAGTTAGGTATGGTGGATGAGCTGTGATGCTGTGCCTCTGTTTCTCTTTGAAAAGGCACTAGCAGCCTTGTTAGAGTGCCATGATGAACCTTTTAAAATGCTGGGACACTTTAAGTATAAATTTGGTGGATTCAATGAATGCACTGAAAATTAGACTTCATTTTTTTCAGCAAGATTGATCCCTTATGACCAAATCTATATATAGAAACTGTTCTCCATACACAAAACCAATGTTCTTAGTCTCCAGACCTAAATCCAATAGAAAAACCTGTGAGTTGAACAGAATGGAATGACCTAGAGCAGCAGTCCTTTACTTTTGAATGGCTTCATGTAGAATAAAACTTCATGAAATGGCAGTGGTGCGGACATAGTACCCGAGTACAATAAAGTCTGTGTATGTACAAGCAATTATTTTATTTACTTAATCCTCTCAAGGTTAGTCTGTTCTTTCATTGTTTCCTTTACTAGAACCTCACAAAATATCGAATTGCAATCATCATTGCAATTTTAATGTTTGACGTATCGCAGAGTTAAAGGGCTGCTTAGGTGCAACCTAAGGTAGAATCTAATAATTCAAGTACAATGTTTGCAAATTTTGCATTTTTATAATATATTGAAACTCTGATAGACTTTGACTCCATTTAATACCCACACTGAATATTTTTAGTGATCACAACTTAACCTTTGGAGTTGTGCGTGGGGACAATCTCACTTAGGTTTTACTAATGCACAACAGGTACAGTGTAAGTACCATGTTATCATGAAGAGCCCATCTGGTACCAAGGGACCCAAGAGCAGGTAGGCCATTTAACTGATGGCTAGAAATCACTGATCTAGATATATTGATCTTGTGAAAAGTGCTCAAAGGTCCCTCTCCGTATGAACCAATCTTGCAAAACATTATATGAGAAGATTGAGTTTTGTTCGTCTGGCTGAAAGGGAGTGGTAGAAAGCATTGACAGCGGAGGTTACATCAATTGGTCCCTTTAGTGAGTTTGTTAAAACAATTATTTCAGTCTGTAAGATTTCTTTTCCCTATTGAATGAATAGAGAAAATTAAAGGGAAGATTATTAAAAAATTTTCGGTTATATTATGCTTCTCCCATTCCCCAATGATTGCTGGAGATAAGGACCACTTCCTGCATCCCTGCAAGGATAAGCGGTTGAAGACAATGGCTGGACATTATGCTACCGCATAAAATAGGAATTTATTTTAAGGCTTTTTTTTTTTTTACCAGGGGTGCTAACAAATCAAGTCCCCCATATGTCTAGTATGTGGTCCAAGGAAAAGTGTTTAATGTACCCATTGCCATAAGCTCTAAATAGGAGTTGATTTTCTTTCTTCTTGTAGTATTTTAAATGCCAGATATCAAATTTCATTAAAAGTTGGCATCCGCCCATTTTCTTTTGCTCTTTCATGGTTTGTCTTTATTAAGAAAAGATGATCTGATGACGCAGAGAGACAAATAAGACTGCAAGAGCGTTGGTATCATTTGACTCTGACCTAAATTGAATTCACCAGACACTGTTGTACAGATACAGACCCACACAAGTACACACATTGCCACACACTCTGCAGACTGGTTGGCAACTAACAGACAGACAACGGGGCATCTTGTTAGCCACGAAATGCTTCCACCCAATCAGAGCTCTCATTAAAATCTGGGTTCCTATGATATCACTAACTGAGGCCAGCGGAACAGCTTGAAGCACAAGTTCAGTCCGGTGGGGGAGTTTTATCAAAGACTGCTGATCAAATTTACTCAATACTGACAGCACTGGTTCGACTTCATCCCACATTTCTCTTGACCATTAGTCTGTGTCGAGAAGAGGCACTGAAACCAGACCTTCCCTTGGCGTGTGCGCGCACGTTTCTCTCACCTTGTCCTGACTCTGCACAATCAGATGTAACTCCCTTAAACATACAAACACAATTGTTTTCTGCAATCAGTTACAAATTTTGTGGAGTTAAACCTCCTGCTTATGCAAAATGACACACACTTGATATTGGAGGATTTATGCCTCCCCCCACTCAACAAATTTATTTGCAACGCTGCTTAATTGCTGCCGGCAGAGCGTGACTGAATGAGAAATATTGGTGACTGTAGCACCTCTCATCCTTTCTATGCATTAGATTCCCTTTCTGAGAGCTAGTGACACTCTGTTAAACTTTGATACATTGTTGACCTTGCTTGATCGTATTAGTATTCCAGTGCTAACTAGGACACAAAGCTCATGGTTTCTCTCAGGACCATCTGTGCGTGAGCACTTTCTGCCATACCATCAAGGATACTCCACTGATCCCTCAGCATCTCTGGGAGCAGGGGGAAACTTTGTTGCCACAGCAACTCTTGTGCGAGATGTAGGTCTTTGATTTGTATTAAGATGAAAATGAGCTGCTCAAAAAGCGAGGTTTTAGTCCTAATGGGTGTAAAGCAGGCGTGAGGTTGACGTGAATAGATGTATAAATGGCCAAATGAATTAAATGAAAAGGGCAGCACCACCTCACATTTGGTTTATCGCGTAATATTAATGCCGGTCACTAAATCCAATAACGGAAAAAAAAAAAAAAAGAACCTGAAAAACAGGTGACGGGAAAAAATAAACTGGAGTCTAGGTTTATTCTTCGCGGCCATTTATTCTGGGGAACAACATGTCATGAATAAATTACTTTCACACACAATTTTAAGGTTGTATTTGCATTATGTTCAGGGGCCACAGCACATTCATATCCATTGAACTTTTATTTTCATATTTAGCCATGGTACACTACTGTTTCATTTGGGATTTCATTTGCTAAACCTGCACTAAGTAGCTCTTAACTGTGAAGTGGAAGGAAAAGATTGATCCAATGAAAGCTGTTGCACAGGAAAAATAACCAATGCCAGTCCTCAAGAGTCAGTATCTTACAAGTTTGAGATGTTTCCTCTATTCAACAATCTCAAATCAAATGAGTGGCTTGTTAACAGGCTCCACCAGAGCCTGATGACATGCTGAGGAGGTCATTCAGCTTTTTAAATGTTGGAGCAGGGACTGGAGGGGTGGTGGCGGCAGCATCAAGCTGTGGGAATCTTTCTCTTAAACAGAGATAGGGAAGATGGTCAGAATTGATGGGAAGATGAATAAAGCCAAACACAGGGCAATCTAGGAAGAAAACCTGTTGGAGGCAGCAAAAGACTTGAGACTGGGGCGAAGGTTCACCTTTCAGCTGGACAACGACTCTAAACATAAAGCCAGGGCTACAATGGAATGGTTTAAAACAAGACATTAATGTGTCAGAATGGCCCAGTCAAAGTCCAGACCTAAATCCATTGAGAATCAGTTCCAATATCTGAAAACCTCTGTTCACAAATGCTCTCCATCTAATCTGATTGAGCTTGAGCTGACTGAAACTTTCAGTCAATAGATGTGCAAAGCTGGTAGAGACATACCCGGTAACACTATACAATGTGGTACACAAAATTTGGTAACACTTGCAGCTTCTACTAAATGTGGAACATTTCAAGGGGTATTAATACTTTTGCAAGCCACTGTAGGTCTTGACTTTGATTGGGCCTCTCTAACACATAAATATACTGTACATTGAACCAAACCATTCCACTCTAACTCTGTCTGTATGTTTAGTCATTGCCCTGCAGGAAGGTGAGCCTCCATCCCAATCTTTTCCAGCCTTTAGAGGTGTTGTTCCTGAGCTGCCTTGTACTAAGCTTTGTCTGTTGGTGTTGATTTCTTATCATTAATAAAAACAGAGTTGCAGATAAAATGTCTCTTTGATTAATTCTGAGCGTAGCTCCCGACATCAGATGCCAGATGGTGAAATATTCCCATTTTATACTTTCTGCACAAAAACAAAACGACGACAACAAAACACTTTAGTAAAGTTTATAAAGCGTTGCCTGAACCACATGTTAAACTATCAACTTACTTACTGAATTATTAACTTATAATGCCTTACTATTAAAACTACTTTACTTTGCCTTACTATTTAACTACAAATTACTTAGATACCTATGGGCAATTTCAGTATGCATAAACTTGCTAAATAAATAAAGAACATTTAAAAACACTATTTACTTAGCTTGTTAATGCTGGCAAAAGTCCAGCAATGTGAAGTGGGGTTTGTTAAGTCGCCTGCCCCTGCTGAAGTGACAAATAGCAGTTAAATTTGCCCGCGACCAAATTAAGCTATATTTGAATTCAGAGTGAGACAAAATGAGGAGAATGAGGAAACATTTTAACTTGCTAAAGGTTAAGCCCTATTCTCTTATTAGATAACTACTTGTTGTAGTATAAGCTTAGTTTTAGTAAAAAGGAGGCAAACAGAAGCTACACACATCCTGGTTTGTGATGAATGGGCAGAGATCTGAAACATCCAGTTGCTAATTAATTTGTATGGACAGAAATAATATCTCATATTTATTACTTTATAAAGTTTGGTGGTTTGCCCACACATGCTCCAGCATGGATTCTAGACTCATACAGTATTTACGTGTGCAGATTTGTGGTCTGGGCACAAAGCGGAGCAGAAATGAGAGCAGAAAAAGGCTGGACATTTGCTGATAGCTCACAACAGAATGAGCCCGAGATGAGCAAGTGACACTCGGTGAAAGTTCGTAAAATCACATTTTCTTGCTTATAGGTGCCAGATTGTTGTATCTGTATCTTATCGATTTCTGCAGCCAAAATATATTTCAATTAGCGGCAAATGTCAAGCCTTTAAAAATAGAAATAAATAACTTAAAAATGTATAAAAATACAAACAAGAGGCATTCAAACTCAGGGTGTCTTTGTATTGTTCTATCACATAACATCCTAATAAAATACATGAAGGATGACAACTGGAACAAAACCAAGGGGTGTGAAAACATTTGCAAATCACTGTATATTAATACCATTAATGTGACAAAATAAAAATGAAAGCAGCAAGACACATTTATTTTTACGGGATTTTTTTCAGATCCCTTTTAAATTGCCCTTTCAGCTTCATGAAATGTATTCTGGTGTTAGGGCAGCGGTCACTTCCCTGTGATTTATCAAACAGCAGCAGGGTCCAGAGACCTTAGCTGGAGTGGCTTTTGTCTCTCAGCACCCTTTGGGCTCTGCAAAGACACATGACCTCTCTAATATAATTGATGTTTGCTTCATGGGAGCTGGTAATGTTCTGGGAAGTTGTAATTACTCGCTGTTGGAGCTTCCTGTCTCGGGCTGTGCACACGCCCCAAAAAGGCTTGCTCTGTATCCGTTTTAGATGCTATGTATCGCTCCTCTGTAGAAGGAAAGGCAAAACATATGGCAACATGGCTTGGCCTTCCTTATTTTCTTAAGGATGTACAGTGATTTTAACAATTTACATGGAGACACAGGCTACACACCCACAAGCAAAAGGAGCAGTAAAACAAACATCTACAGATTGTTTCATAACTGTGCCAACATAATTGCTTCTTGTATCACTATTTCATGTGTGAAACCTGTAAAAATATAAATTTTTATAGGGAGAAAAATGTATGATTTGAATAGAACATAACTAGTTATAAATACATTTTTTATGCTTGTAGGTGTAACAAGGTACAACCAATATGAAACTGCTTTTACATTTTTTGGCATGTTTCTTAGTGAATCTAAAACATATTTTATGATGTATATGTAAACAAATATGAAGGTAAAGTATGTGGAATAGCAGGTCCTGTTATGTAAATGAATCATGTGTGTTGCTTATGATGCTGATGAAGAATGTAAAATTCACAGCGCTATTGCATTAGAGAAAGTTAATTGTACCTGCTGTGTCTCCATCTTATTTTAATTGCCTTTTACATACTTAAAGGAGCATTGCACAAATATAAAGGTAGAGTTTTTTTCTTTCCCATACATGCCCTTACAATTGCCCGACGAGTAAAATGAGTTATCCTTTATTTACCGCAGTTGCCTCTATAGGCTCCATTAGTCGGTGCATGAGAGAGTGATTTGGGTTGCATGTTGTGGGCAGTTGCGTGGGTGTGATGCACTGCACACTGACGTTCACCTGGCAACTTTGTTGAGTCTCTGCCGCCATTGACGCATTAGCAAGAGAACACGGGCTAATTTCAATATTTAAAACTTTCTTAGAGGACATTACGCCTCTAAGCAAAAGACCTGTGCAGTCATAGACCTGTTCTTCCCCCGTGCGCATGCGCAACACTGGTGTCATTTCAACTTGTTGCCAGAGAGGGCAAACTTGTGCAAAAACACTGGGACTTGCACAATGCACCTTTAAAGATTGCGTGACCATCTTGGACTGACAGTTCAATGTTCTATAAAAAGACTATGTAAGCAAACAAGTAAATTTAATTTATAAAGCATGTTTCACAGATAAAAACTGTATATTGCTCCAGGAAGACTAAGCATAAAATTAAAACATTCAAACAAGACATTATTAAAAAGACAAAAACACAATGATACGTACACGTGAAACAGAGCAGTGAAGATAACAATGTCCAACTGACCCTGGATTTGTCAACAGCTAAAGGGTTTCCAGATGGAGAAGGAAGAGAAAACCATGAGTTGAGAACAACCATGTGTATTTGTGTGTATGTGCAAGGTTCAAGCAAAGCTGTATAACTCTTACAAATGTGTTTTATATACAGAAAGTATACATTTTGATTAGTTCACTATCACACTGATTGCTCTGGACTTTGCTCTTTGGAGTTGTGCTCATAATAAATCAAGGGAAGGCTGTATCTATTGGTCTCTTTCTGCTTTCAACACAAAACAATGAGGCCAAATACAGGACCATACTGGAAGAAAACCTTTTAGCGACTGCAAAAGATTTGGTACTTTGGACTGGAGTCAAAATCCAAATCTCTTATATCTAGTAAAGAATCTGTACCTGGACTTGAGAAAAGCAGTCCATGCATTCTGACTAGGGTTGAGCTGTATTTTGAACCAGAATGGGCAAAAATGTCCATCTTTAGATGGGATAAGCGTTGAAAATACTTCAAAACGCTTGAGGCTGTAATTTCAACAAAACGTGTTTCTGCAAAGTAATGACTCAAGGACGTTCAAAACAAAACCTTTTGCAAAAAGCTATTTTCATTTTCTTTCTACTCCCAAAAGCCTCAGTGAAATACCCTGAGGTTTGCAGTTGAAATGTCAAAAGTATTGATAAAAATGCTCAGCTGTGAATACTTTTGCTAGACGTTTTTGCTATTGCTTAAAAAATTGGCATAATGTAGAAGATAAACCGCAGGATGATGCATCTGCAAGACCCTGTTTCAGGCATTTGCTGGGATGAAAATCTAATAATTTAATGGCATGAGTTATTTTTTAGCAGATGGATTTTAGAGGCCAGAAACTACTTTTTTTGTCCCCCAGTTTTCTAGGTCCTCCATTTTAAGTAAAAACTGAGGGAAAATCCAAAGTAAAAACAGTAAGAAGACCTTAAAAAAGCTAGGGGAACTATAAATCCCTTTAGAAGTATTATAACAAAGTCTGGCTCCTTGGGAGCATTAAGAAATCAGGGATATTTTGTTTGCACAGTTTTATACACTCATGTCCCAGTCTGAAATAGTTTTAGCTTTAGGGCCTTTCTCCTGCAAGGCTTATTATGCCCTGATTACCCCACGGTGACTAAGTTGGCAAACCTCAGGAACTCTTTGTGAAAATGTGTCTCGTGGTGTTGTAAATTGAACAGAAAAAATAGTCTGGGCTTTTAAGTAGGTTCAGAAACAGTGGGATGTCTCTTTGCTGGATGAACTACATGAAAATCTTTTGTTATGTTTTAAGTGAGTTGAAAATAAACTAACCTCCAGAACTCAGATATGGTAATATGACATATGGTTTTCCAAGAGTCACCAAGATTTCTTCACCTTCTTAGAGTCCTCTGATGATTAATAACAAGACATTTCTTGAAAAATCTCAAGAACTCCTGAAGGGCATCTAGAGCATGAGAATCTTTTTCAAAACTTTATCAACCTTAAAAGTTGACACAAGCTCGAGAAGTCAAAGTTATTATTTTTCTTATTTACTATACAGCACTTCAAGATTGAGCATCTGCTAATACAACTTATAAAGCAAGTTTTACTAAAGTTTTATCTCCGTATATATGTTTTTTTTCATAACACAAGCCTATAATGTGGTTCTGATTCAGTAAACAAATCGCAGTGCAGACAGGATACAAGCTAGGCAGGTCTTCCTATGGACAACGGTGAGTCACAACTGTTTTCTATTGAAGGTTTGTTTTAGTGGGTGGAAAAACAACAAACACATATAAAATACATTCATTTAAATGCTGGAGGGAGAACGAGAAAACTAGGAGCTTTGTGCATTTGTGATGATGATGCTCGTTCCACGGGGAAAGTAATTAAGCAACAGAAGGTCAGATATGTCTTTTGTTTTTGTTTTCCTGTTTGCTACATAGGTAATTACTTAGCACTACTTTGACAGTTTGGCCTCGGTGCATTTTTTTTCTTTCAGTATGTGGATAATTATATTTATTGAGAACTGACAGAAGCATGGACTTCTATCAGCAAAGCCCACAGACAGAAATATTAGTTGACAACAAAAGATCCCTTTTTTTGTGAAGCTTTGACCTGTTGATTCTGATTTTCTGTTAATTCTGATTTCTCTTTAAGAACTATAATATAGGTCCATATAAGAACAGAATTGAAAATGTGTTTTGTACCATTGTACAGAGCCCGGATGCTGAGGGATGGTTAATCGTTTATATTAGGAGCAGAGGCAACATCCCACCACATGTCTGAGAGAGCATTACCTTTAAAACAGGAATAAAACAGGAATGAAACAACCCGAAGGTGGGGCTCGGAATTAGCTCTGAACAGACAATGCGGTGAAAGGATCACTCGCAATCCATTCAGTATACATCTGTAACACGGCCTGAGCTGTAATCAGCCTTCTTGTATCTGCTAAAGTCCCACTCTCTCACGCTCTCTCACAGTCTGAATGAACCACAGGCGTCATATATTGTAGAAAGTAGGTTTTCCCTTAAAACAGCTTTCTCTAGCTTCAGTTTTACAAGGTCACTGGAATAAAAAAAGGTTATCTTTGAGTCTTTTTCGTTGGAGTAAAAACTTCAACTCTGAAGAGCGTCCTAAGCATGACCTGGGACTGTAATGAACCCAATAATCGAGCCGGGACTTGGTGTTACGCTAAAAAGTTTTATTCATAATAAAAACTTTTGCAGAAGCAAGCAGGAGCCTAGTGATGCTGAGAGCATGCTGCTAGCAGCAGGAGGTGACAGGCAGGTGATGGGCAGAGGCTAGAATCAGTTCTGATAGACAGACATGGGTGTATGGTTATGGTATGGTTATGAGCGTTAGCATGTCTGGGAATTAGAGTGGGAATGTGTGAATGTGACTGCATGCTTTTGTTTATGTGCTTGTCTCTTTCAGCTTGGATTTTAGATCGTCCCCTCTCCTGGGAAATATCAAGTCTCCACTGAGTGTGGAGCCCATCCCCCCTGTCAGGCTCCCTGTCGGTGGTTGGCGCGTTGACCCACTGGTGCATTGGTGGTCCTTGGTGTCCGGGGCTAGGTACTCGGTGTTTGCTTAGGTGTGTGCTGGCTCACTCCTGTTTGCTGCTTCGTGGGTCCCGAGCTCTCTGGCTCTGTCGGGGCCTGGCTGGGGACTGGGGACTGGGGCCGTGGTAGGATCTGCTCTGGCGTAGCTGGCTAGCGACAGAGCCCTGGTGCTCGTTGCAGCAGCCCCCGGGTGCTTCTGCACTGTGGCTGCCGGGGGGGTTTCCTGGGGCTCCACTATGCTGCTCTCTGGGATGGGAGAGGCAACTATCCCTGCATTGGTCCTTCTTGGGGTCCTGCGCTCTTAGGGCCCTTTCGGACAATGTTATCAGTGGTACCTTTTCTGTTGGTTGTGTTGTTCTTTCTATATCTCTTTCTGCAGGTGTAGAAGCAGACTCTGAGGATGTTATCTTGCGCGTTCTTCTTCCTCTATTTTTGTGACTTTCTCTTCCTTTTAACATTTTGTCTTACCTTGATCTCTTCCTTTCTTTCTCTAGTATGTTTTCATTTCTGATTCCATTGAATTTGAAATATTCCCAAAATGATATCCAATAAAGTTTTTGCATACATATCAAGTGGCACACTACGGCGAAAGCCGTAATTCTCCACTTGTGATAGTAAATCTGTTGGGCTCTCTTTGACACTACCAAAACAATTCTTAGTGCTACACCTAAAAAAAAAAGATAGGAGTGGGTCATACACAGGCAGAGACAGGTAGATAGAACCAATGAAATTGGCAAATTCATGGTTAAGATAACAGTCCAAAGTCATCCAGAAAACAAAAGCTCAGCATAAGATGTCTGACTGAGGCTTGGCCTAAAAGACAAATCCAGGTAACGGGGTCGGGGTTACGAGTTTGGAATCACACCGGGCTTCTAACTGGCAACATGCTTTCAATAATCTGCAGTCTAGCTGTTTGAGGAGCGCTTATACAGAGCTTGAAACAGATGAATGAGATGCAGTGGCTGAGAGGCAGTCACACAGCTGAGGTAGATTAAGCTAATGACTGCATGGAGAGGAGGAATGACAGGATTTAGATAGCACACAGGCCAGGTCATGACAGCCAGTCACTGCTCAGGGTCTATTCCTCAGGGCATCTGTTTTGACAACATCCGATGACCATCTTCTTAATGTATCAGACTGTTTTAGATGCTTGACATCCTACAGGATAGTAACTTTTCAAATGCAAAACATTGAGTGTTTAACATATTTTTTGGTAACTATGTAATTAATAGAATGATAAAAAACAAAGAAACTTTGTGTTAAATCCCTACAACTCTAGAAAAAAATAGACAACCACAGCCTAAATTGGTAATCATGACTTACTGTAGCAGACCTGGTCAAGCCCTGAGTCCTGTAATAAATGCACATTTTAGATAATTATGTCATTATTAACTTATTCTCATCATAAAAATATCATTGCTGAGATTCATGCAATTGCACATCTCACAAACTCCCAGGCTTACAACAGTGCTGTGAGTCACAAATCAAGCTTTGGCATAGATTTTATACTGCCAGGATTTACCATGGAAACATCTTAAATGAGAATACAGTAATCATTGCTCCAAGCCATATTGAATATGTGTTTTAAAGGAAATTCGCTTCTGAGCTCAAAATTCAGGGAGAAAAGTGTTCGCATGAAGCTTGCAGACAGGTTAACTAAAGTTTGTACTTTAAATTCACAGTCGATTGAGGCACTCGACCCAGTTCTGTGGAATACCAGATAAACTAGGTGAATCTGTCTGAGTCAATGTTTTTGAAAAGTAAAAAAAAAAGGTCTAATCAAAACAGCAAACTGCCAACATTTCTCTTAATTTACAGAAGGATATATTGTACAGCTAACAAACCTAAACTGAGCTGACTATTTCTGCATAATCAGAAGAGAGTTCTGGTCAGATGTTTGCATACACTTATCATCTGCATAAATATAATGTTAATATTAAGGTGAGCACACCAGTTTGAATCTATCACGAATTTTACTGTTTTATGCAAGGTCAAGAAATGTCTGTAAATACACTCTTTGTCTACTTTTATACACCCCTGGAAATATACAAAAAACAGCTAAATCTAATTCTCCAGACAGGAAAACCTTTCTGCAGAATGCATTTCTCTTGTTCATGTCAGCAGCTCCATTTTTTTCTGTAGTGCTTCATTTTTCATAGGTATCCTCTTATTCCATGTTAATGTGAAACTGGATTCACTATGGAAAGTAATGATGTTTCAAACGTTTCCTATTTCTATTCAGCTTGGGCCTGCATGGTTCCTGCCTTGCTCCTAAATATCATAACCAGTTTCCTTTACTCTGAGGTGGACAATGATTTAAACTCTATTGGATGCTCTTTAACATTTCTGATAAATAATAATTAGTCAAATATCCAGTCAAAATTATGCCCAGATGTCGTTGATGGCTACTTAAAGCATGTGGCCAAGGTCCAACTTGTGATTATATAATTCAGCCTGTATGTATAATGTTGACCCTCTGCTTAGTGGGTAAAGTCCATAATATTTTTAATCTTGTGCAACAAACTCTTGTTTTGAAAACCACTAAACCAGTATGGTATCTTGTACAATCATTGCACACTGGAGAGAGAATGTTTCAAACAAAATAATTCCAAATCTAAATTTAATATGACACTAGGCTCCATGAGACAGCATGTAACTTAACTGAAGCTTTTTAAGAATAATTCTACCTCCTAAACACATTGCATAAAATCAAGTTATCAGAACACATAATTATTGGATTTCGCCAATTCAAGAAAAACAAAACAACTAGACTATGCACGTTTTATTTACAAAAATGTTGATTTTCTTCAATACAGCATCTTTTTACACAGATCATACATATGCTAGTACAGATAAAAGGCACACTACCCACGCATGTACTCAAGAGAGAAACCCCACATGCATGCATAGAATAACATACAACCCAACACCAAAGTGAGCTGTCAAGAGGACAGAACAGAGACAGGAATAAATTAGCGTTACACGTGTCTTTTTCAGCTGTGCCTTCCGTGCTGAAACGGGTGCTGGAGGATAGCTGCTGTAGCTAAACAAAATGCACTTAATGGTTCACGTAGCCGCAGCAGGGATCCGTTAGATTAAAAAAGCAGAAATAATTATGAAACATTAAGCTGCCAGAATAAAAATGCCTAAAAATAAGAAAACACTGCAGGAATCAAACAGGAACTGAAAGTTGCTGTCTCTATTTATCACTTTGTAGCTGCTTTCTACTGCTGCTGCCTTCCAAATGGATAGCATCCAGAGTTACAGATTAGGGAAGACATGCACCTGGAGGCACCATGGCTCATCTTTGAAACTTTGAAGAATAAAAGCTAGGAGTTCAGGTGTCAATCTTCATCCTAACATTCACTGGAAGATGTGTGCGCTTTTCCACCCTTTCTCTTGCAACCTTGAGGTGTAAGTGCATGTTAAGACGTTTGGAAATTTGACAAGGGCACACAAACCAAACATCACATGGTGATACCTATAAGGCCTTTACTAACCCAGAAATTCAAGTGGTACAAAGATTAACAAAACAGATCAGGTTCTCTCTTTTTGACAACTGTCCTCTACAACAAGTACACGTACAAATATGCTCTATTATCTGTCAGGTAAAGTTAAAAAAAAAATGTCTCAGTGGATCCAATTGTGATAATTGCATACTAATTTAGATCTTTGTTTTATCAGACAGCTTTGCTAAGGAATTTTTTATGCTTTAAAGGTCATGATCCTAAAAAATAATCCTTAAAATGCTAATAATGCAAATATTTTAAAAGAGTTAATTTTTTTTTCCATCTTCTCTCATAAAATGTTGTTTTTTATTACCTTAAATTTGGTCTTAATTATTGAAAAGTTCAAATTTGGTCAGTCCTAATAAGGTAATAAAGACGGCTACAATCAATTCCTCCAGTGTGGTGACTTTGATTGGACAACTATTTCATAAATGTCTCACTCTGCATATGAAAATATAATGGGCCATTCTTCTTCTTTTAAGTGAGAAAGTGAATTATTGAAGAGTAGACAATGTCTCTTTTCTGTTTCTTTTATTTTAATCAGGCAAAAAAACAGAAAAACTGTGAATAGGAAAAACGGCAGAAACTTTTGTTTTTCATTTCAATGCAATATTGTCACAATACCGTATGTCATCACTAGGCATTTATTATTAATGTTATTGGATTATAATATGTCTCAAAAACATGTCAAGCAGATGTCAAAAGTGTGCACTTCACTTTGAAAATACCAGGGTTTTTTGTTCTAAAAAAAGACAAAAATCATTTCAAAACACTTTCCACTTTTCATGTGATATATTCAATGCAGAAAAGTAACCCAAAGGCATAACACAACATTTCCATTATTGTTTTACTGTGGGTGAGGTATTCAACTAAATTCAGTTTAAAGGTACTTTATTAATCCAATCAAATGTTGTTGTAACTCATACTATGCAGTTTTTTTTTCAAAGAGTTGTGCAGTGGTCTGTCTTACTGTGAATCTGAAGAAGCCTCTGACTAAAGACACTCTGTTGTTTTGAAGCCCAAAGGTTCAGGTATGGTTTAATTTGACCATGACATATTTTCCTCAATGTTTTAGAAGATTTTAGTCAGGGCTAGAAGTTTTGTTTTCGAGGGAAAAACTTTTTTATTGAAACTCTGCTGCACAGACAACACATATGGAGAATACAGTAGATTGTTGTAGGATGTATAAAACAAACAGTCCTTGTCGGTATTTTCAGCGGTGACTACGGTGCCGGTCTTTTTGAAGCCCCCCAGACAAGTTACTGTCTTGTCTTTTTCAGCTTTAGAGAATCATCCTGTTCTTGTAATGCTACTGTTGGCCCACATTTCCTTAGGTTATTAACTATCTTCACTGTGCCATGCTATTTATTCAATAGATGGGGAAAGGTTCGTACCCTTGCCAAGACTGATACCTTTGTTGGAGGAAATTCTTTCTATTCTTTTTAACGTCTTTGTAAATAAAACTAATGGTAATCTTGACAAACATCCTACATAAACAGCTGAACTTTAAATTTATTGAATTAGTTTCACTACAACAGATGTTAGGCATGTACCGGAGAAGGTGAAATTGGTGCTTCAAGGCGGCGTTAGTTTGAGGGTGTGCACACTTTATGAATTGGTTTATTGCAACATTTTTACTTCACATATTTCTTGCTCCCAAAAAACTGCAACGCATAAATGTGGCGTCAAACGTGGAACCACTTTTGAGATTGTTAAGCATAGTCCAATTTTTTTCACTCCACAAAACCTGGAGATTTTAACAGGTGTTTGCACACTTTAGAGATCCATTATACATTTAGATTAACATATCACTAGTTTAATTATTGAAACGTTGGTTGCTGCGTTTCTTTAAAAGTTCAAGTACAACGTCGCATATTTTGAAACGTAAAACTCAAGTGACTCTGACAAACAATGTCATCCACAGTCTGCGCCTCCAAAAAAGAAATCTGCCCATGGTCGTTCCACTGCAAGAGCATTTTCTTGACACAACTTTGTCACTCAGGAAGCTATAAATGCCAATTAGACCTCACTGGCAGTGAGCAGCTAGGTGCCCTTGTGTGACTCTTGTCAGGGAGCAGGCGTAATTATTGACAGGCAGAGTTCATCGGTGTCAGTTCACTCTCCACCAGTGGACGCCTAAACTTAGGCTGCGTGGCCCTGGGGATTTCTGGTCACATCTCATCAAGGTGGGGTAGGGGGTGTTTCAGCAAACAGGAGGAGCATTTGCATACTATAATTATTTCTGCATGCCGACAGTCTTCTCAATTAGATCCCACAAAGCATTGCAGCTCCATAAACTTTAATTGTAAAAGTCTCCTTGAATGAGAAAGATAACATTCATCTTGCTGGCAGCGCGCAGAGTAATTATACACACCTGTTGATAGAACCTTTAGGTGATTGATTATACATTAAAAATATATATTTTTAATACATTTACTTGCGGCCTCCGCACTTATTGGAACCCTTGGTAAAGGTGCAATGGCGTTCTCATGTGAAAGGCATCTATCTATCTATCTATCTATCTATCTATCTATCTATCTATCTATCTATCTATCTATCTATCTATCTATCTATCTATCTATCTATCTATCTATCTATCTATCTATCTATCTATCTATCTATCTATCTATCTATCTATCTATCTATCTATCCATCCATCCATCCATCCATCCATCCATCCATCCATCCATCCATCCATCCATCCATCCATCCATCCATCTATCTATCTCAATATATATATATATATATATTAGGGCTGGGCAAGTTAACGCGTTAATTTCGCGTTAACTCATTAGACTATTAACGGCGATATTTTCTTTAACGCGCGTTAACGCATGTTGGTCACATGCTTTTATTTTGTGAAGGTCTGTTGCTGCGGTGTAGGGGTTTGAATCAGAACAGTAGGTGGCGATAATGCGCCAATAACCTCGCTGTCAGCCCAGCCTCAGATTCAAAGAGGAAGAAAGGTGCTGGCCGGAAAAAAACACAGCTGACATGCGGAAGGCGGTGTTTCCCGCAGGTACCGCGAGCGAGCTTAGGCGAGGCGAGGCGGTGAGTTGGCGGGCGGAACAAGTTTTGTGCGGAGCGGAGCGGGGGGGGGTCTGCATCGACGCCGTCGGTGAAGTCGCTTCTCGTTTCAAAGTATCCATGTATTTTTGCCTGTTTTCCCCCTGCCATTCACTATATGCGCGCGAGAAAGCAACAACAAAAAACCGCGTGTCAACGTCAAATAAACGCAAGCATATCGAGATAGCAAGCATTTCAGTTTAAAGTTCTTCCAGCATGGAATATGACAGAAACAAGTTAGTTGGAACCACTGCCAAGTTAAACTTTGGTATTGAACATAAAATGGTAATGCTGCTCCCTGCTGTTGCCTCAGAAATTGCCTGTTTTTGGTAGATTTTTTCCCCATAAAGAGAATTCCCTGTCAGTGGCAATAAGCTTTAATTTATTATTATTGCTATTTTTTGTTTTACATGTTTAAGTTGAGCTTTACGCTAAATATGTGTTACTGATAAGTGCTACAAATGTTACAACACTTTTGTTCATATGGCAGCAGAACATTAAAATAAAAGTGCTCTTTACACTACTTTTGAATTCATTCTTGGAGTTTGTAAATACAATGCGATTAATCGCGATTAATCGCGATTAATCAGTGCGATTAATCGCGATTAAATATTTTAATCGTTGCCCAGCCCTAATATATATATATATATGAATAAACATCCTCCGTTTAATATAATCCTCTAAAAAAGTTGCCAGTGCCACAATTACTGTAAAAATTTCAACTAAATGAAAAACCAAAACATTTTTATCCTTTCACTTTACTAAGTTGATCAGTTTCCAGGAACTTCTTATTAGTGATCAATGAGTTTGTTTCCTTGAGGTATAAATGTGATATGACAAAAAAAGCCCCATTTTATTTCTCTTCAAATTGCTGAAACAGGAGAGCAGGCGGCACATCATCTTTCAGTAGGCAAATGTGTTTTGAGCTTCAGAAGTTAAGTAATTGTTACAATAAAATAACAACATTTGCCCATATCTCAGTCAGAAAATTTGGCTTTTTAAAGCAACTGCAAATGTAGCACACAAGGTGACAAACAGGGACCAAAGTTTGTCCACCAGTCATAGAGTGAAGGATGGTGAGGGGCGAAAAAAAAAGATTTGCTGAAACTGAAAAAGCTACTGCACATCTTTTCTGTAAGATTATACAAATTACAGCTTTTAAAAATCTTTACCAGAGGTACCAGTGACTATGCTAATTCCAATTTTATACGTTGTTTAGATAATTCCTCTAAACAGAGGAGCTTACTGCCACTGAAATAGTAGTCTTAAAGCATACTTCTTTAAAGAAAAGTTGAAAAAGAACCAAATATAAGGAAAACATAAGAGTTTAGCATATCATTATTTATTAACAGCAGCCATGTATTTGTGGCTAAATAGTGAGAAAAGTTTGATCACATTACTGCATGAGTGCAAATTTAACCTATTATGCTTTGATGATGTTTAGTTAAACAGAGAAGCCTGATCATGGCAAAATAGGGTAAGAATTTTTTCCCAAAATATAATGTAGGAATCATTTTAGTCCACAAGCACATGCAAAGTCGTACCAGAAGCATAATAACACGCTGAAAAAATGCTGAAACTTATTTTATCTCAATTTATTCAGTCTGGAAAATTATCCCATATAGGGAAATAAATGCTTGTAAGAAGAAGTTTCTGGCACAATTTGCATCCCTGCTGTTAATACTTTATACAAAACTCTTTTGCCTAAATGTCTACTTAGTGTTCTCCTATAATATTTCAGAGTGTTGGAGGATATAGAGAAAAAGGAATATTTGACCATTTTCTTTGCACACTCTTCCTCTACAGCTCATCCAGCAGGTGTTCTGTAGGATTTATGCCTGAAAATAAATATTGCCAGAGAAGTAGGTGGCTTTTGTGTCTGATGAACCATAACCATGTTATGTTTGTATGTTAATTGGACTGAATATTGCTTTTTTAGTCGTATCAACCACACTAGAGCCACATTTACCCAGCCTCACTCACAAACATGCACGCGCTTTACACCGACATAAAGATCAGTAAGCAACATGCGGTTAACTGTCTTTTGCCCAAGGGCACACTAACCTTTACAGAGGAAACACCCAACGATGGACAAAATTTGTTTTTGTGGCAGAGGCCAGGAGATTTTCAAAGAGTTAATGTTGCCATGCATCTAAACAGACTCACAAGCAAGACAGCAAATCATGTCCAATGGCGGGTGTGCTTTTCACATCGTCCCCTTTTGTTGTACATCAAACTTAACTGGAGCATTGTATGCTGAAAAGCTCAACCTTAGTCTCATCTGACCGAAATATTTGGTTCCAGTTATAGTATAATTAAAGATAGAATCTTTGATTTTTTCAGAAGTTTCCCAAAGTCACTTTTTGAATAACTGTGCATGCACAAGGCTGTCTTATCTTGCTCTTAAGCTCCTCTGAGGGATGTCTCAAAAACATCTCCTAAATCCACTTAGGTACTTCTTTCTACTGAGACCTTCCTCTTCTTCTCATGAACCTGTGCGTGGTTTACTCCTTGCGACGCCATGTTCAAAGTGTACAGTGAGAGCTACAATGAGCGGCTAACACCGAAGCTATCGGCCATGCTAAGCATAAACACTAGAAGTGCACATGTGCAGCCAGCAACGCACATTGGTGTTATATGGGTGCATCAAAACGATTGACATGTGGGACAAACCAAGACATACAGCAATACTCCCGAAACCTGAGCGGACAGAGGGGGGTGAGAGGCGGTGTACAGACCTGCAGACCTGCAGCTCTCACAGAGATCAAATTTTTTGATCTCCTTTTTCTGAATACATAATGTATTGCCTACTGTCAGGGTGGAAGGACCATTTCTCCCAGTATAACAAAAAGGGATTCTGAACAGGATTACCAACTATAGCTTTAGTAAACTCAACATATGTACATTTCTGATGGCAGAACAGAAAATGCATTTTTTTCTGTGTCACTCCTAAACAATAGGTTGGCATGTAGAGTGTGTTGATTGGTAGTTCTCTCGCACTGAGATTTGAAGTTTTTTTTTTTTTTTTTTATGTAAGGGCAATGTTAGCCACAGCAGTCCTGGTACAGGATGAAAATGAGTAATTCTATGTTTAATGTGACTGCTTAGGCTCATATTTCTGTCTTTTTATTGATTGATTGATTGAGAATATATACTTGTTACTGGTAAATATTGTGGTATGAAAATTATGATTATTTTGTATCAACTAATTACAAAAACCTCTAGTTAATTAGATTTTTCCTAAATTGCACTCCACTACTAGTCTTTTATCTGCCTTACCAATTTGCTTGTTACCAAACTGTGCCTGGTGGCAAGATAATATGTGTCTTCGTTCAGTCTGGTGGGCAGAGGCAAGAAAAAAAAACAGCCCTCTGAGTCATGTTATAGTTATAGCCAAGGGAAACGGAAAAGCATAAATTACTAATTAGAAGTATCAAGAAACTGATCAACTTTACAAAATGAAAATTGTGCCATTGCAAATTTTGTCGAATATATTTTTTTTAACATGACATTTTTCTTCCATTGAATGAATATAAACAAATAAAGTGTTTTGTTTATTAAAAAAACAACAGACACTGAACTTATAAACAAGCTTTTAATACTGCTTAAAATCTTTGATTTTTCACACATTGTTATAGCATTTATTCACAAAAGAATGCGTTCCTAAATAATCATTCCATATAATGCTACCTACAAATGTCAGACCACTTGAATAATCAAGGGTAAAACATTCTTGATTTAAACCAGTGATATGCAAACAATTTCACTTTAAGTGAAGTGATTGTTTCTTGTTATTTTTCCCAATCTCGCTTTCCAAACATCTCCACGCTGAATGTTGATTACTGTATATCACCTGTATCTTTTTATTGAAATAACCGCATTAATCACAGGGACTTGTAATACAATTATCGAATGCGGGTTGTTGCAGTCGCTACGATTCATGCCCGAGTTGAATCCATAAACGAGGAGATAGAAAAAAACAAATAAAATAAAACCCGTCATTGCTCTCCATTTGCTCGCTGTCGTGATTTATGGAATCAACAGGACAATGCAATGCCCTCTTATTTACAAAAGCCACTTGCCGACTTTACATTTGTTTGTGCCGTGTGAGAGGTTTAAGAGTGCTTCATGCCCAGAGAGGAGCCTGGCCTTTTCTGAAATCCACGTGTCAGCTTAGAAAACACTGTGGCGCTAATGCCAGAGATACACATGTTTATGTTGATTTATATCAGCGGAGGTGGAAAGATTTAACTGTTTGCCTTCCATAAAAAAAAGACAGTTAAACATAAAAATTAGATTTCAATAAAACTACTAAGGTAATGTAGGTAGAATGTGCTAAAGTAAAAGTAATGGCTGCTTGTGTTGTCACATAACATATTTCTGCATTACTACAGGAATGCCTCCCGGGGGATTTTTCTGTATTTTCAGAAAACAATAATCATCACAGAAAACGACATTGTTTTCATGGTCTCACAATATTACACCATCATTGCATTATTACCATTTTATGCTTTGTGACACAGTTCATCTATTGTTGTTTCAGGTCTGTTATGAATGCTTGCAGCCTGAAGCCAAACATAGATGTATTCATAAATCCCATCTAAAATGGGAACAGCATCATCTGAGCTTTCATTCAGGTTGAAAGCGCTCAGAGGGAGGATTTAGACGAGGATTTGGAGGCTCCAATCAACACTGTTTTGCTTTATATTCTTATATAGTCATACACATTGGAACATTGCTGCTGAGAGATTTGTTGATGACAGGCAAAACTGCAGTAGAAGCGTGCAACTATAATAAAAACTTACCGTGTTAATTTAGTCATTTATTAAGGGAAAAGGCTAAGTGAACCAAGCTAGCCAATGTGGAAAAAGTATTTGCCTTCTACACCTAATAACTTCCTGCGCCTCCTTAAAATGCTTAGTGGCAAAAACTATTTTTGCTTATTTTTTATGTCATTGTGGAGGAATTTTGGCCCACTATTCATTGCATGATTACTTTAATTCAGTCCGGACTTTGTCGAGGCAACTCCACACCTTCCTTCTTTTCGACTCATACAGATTTGGACCTCCAGGTTTGCTTTGGATGATCTTCTTGCTGCATAACCCAAGTGAGGTCTGAAAATGATAGCAAGAGATTTTCCTTCAGGATTTTCTGCAAGAGCGCACAATTCGTGCTCCCATCAAATGTGGCAAGTCATCCAAGTCCTCAAGCACTGAAGCACCCACAAACTATGTGTGCTTTGGATTTCATTCTGAGTTCTTGGAGAAATTCTGGTTTGCTGGCCGCTCCTCGGTAAGTTCGCTATTGTTTTATTTATTTGTGGATACTGGCTCTCACTGTGGTTGATTTGAGTCTCCAAAACCCCAAAGATTGTTTTTTTTTTCCTTAAGAAATGAAATCATCATTAAATAATTGAATTTTGTATTTTGTAAGATGGTAACGGAGCAATTTATTCCTTCTGACATGCACTGCTGTTAACCGTACGGTAGTGCATAACCACTCTAAGCTCAACAGATCTAAGGTTTTGGGAAATTAATTACGCTTCTATTTGTGCTAATGGCAAAAATGTTTAATGGTACTGCGACACTGCATTACTGCATTCCAGCATTAACTTTAATAGCCCTACTCAAAACTTAAAGCTTTTAATTAAAAACAAGATGCTGTCTAAAGATAACGGCCTTAATTTATTTGTTTACTTAAAACGAAAAGAAAACAATGGCTGTGCTCTAAAATGCATTCCAAATGGTGAGCCATAAAACTTATACAAGATTCGACAGTAAATACACCGACAAGAGTTCTGTGGCCATTTTCTGATCCCCGGATCTGTTAAACTTTGACTTCAAGATACAAGTTTCAGCTGATTCTAAATTCTATCAAAGAGGTATAATTAATGGGATTCAAAATATCTATTTTTAGCTGTCGCTTAATGAGCAGTTTCTAATTATTTAGGCTGCAACTATGACTATATGAAGCATGCTTCATAACATGACAGAGGTTATTGCAAAAAGATGATTAAACAAAACATCTTCCTATACACAATTCAGCCTTCCTGTTATCCACTAAAAGTATTGCTCTCTTTTATGAAGGCTTGAGTGTGAACAGTAGAAATAAAGCATCTCTCAAATAAATCAACCTTTCATTTGTGGGGAGTGGTAGCCTAGTGGTTAGAGCAGCGTGCTTGCACTCAGAGAAGGATTCAAGTACCCGGTTCGATCCCCAGTGCTGGCACTCTGGGTCCCTGAGCAACACCCTTAACCCCCGATTGGTCCCTGGGCACCGCACATGGCAGCCCACTGCTGATGTGTTAAAAGCAGAGAACAAATGTCATTGTAATGTATGTTTCAATAACAATAAAGATGATATTACTATATTACTATTACTATTTAAATAGGTTTTTAAACTTCATTTTACACAATGTAATAATATCCAAAACAACTTGAGTTATCTGAATTCTTCTCTTTTTTTCCCCTTTAGTAGCAACTTTAAACATTTTTGCTGCCAGCACAGCCTGTCAGCACCAAGGTGTGGTTTGTTTATTGATCTATGATGATGATGGTGTAGTCAGAAGGCTTATCACTGGTCAAGGCCAGCCAAGCTGGCTGATTCCTGTGCCCAACCCCTTCATTACATGGATGCTTGACAGTATATTTACTGTATTTTGATATTTTCCCAAATGTACACCAGTCTTAATTTTAAAGCAAAGTATTTTACAGAATAGCAGTAAAAACTAATTGAGCTGCAATTGAATGTAACATAAATATATTATTATCAACCCACCTGTTTTAAGTACCTTGTCTATGGTCATGGAGGGAGCCTATTCCCGTAGATTCTTTGTGAAAAGTCGAGTGGACCCTGGACTGGCTGCCAGTTCATCACAAAACTAAAGTGAGTCAATGAGTATTTGCTTATTATATCTGTTCGACATTTAGGAATTCCAAAAAAAACGACCGCTGAAAACCGGCCTGCTAAAAAAGTAATTGTACAGCAGATCAAGCAAATATAGTTTATTAATTATTTTTCCTATATGTTTGCTTCTCTGGTGATGATGATGATGATGATGATGATGATGATGATGATGGTGATGATGATGATGATGATGATGATGATGATGATGAGGAGGACATGTGTTTCACATTAAACATTATTGTTAATAAACTGCAGAACACCATCTCCTAAAGTAAAAAGAAACTGAAAGAATCAATGCAAATAAAAGTTTCAAAAATGCAGTTGTGCAAAAATGTTATAACATATAAATCTAAAGTTATCATTCAATGTTCACAATTCTATGGATTTGTTTTACACTTAAAGTTGTTTTAAGATCCGAGAAACCCAAGCTGGTCCTCGTCTGATTTGGCTCTAGGTTAACTCTTCATTAGGTACTGACAGCTCATAACAACTCTACAAACCCACATTCGAATTAAAGTCCTTTTCATATCAAGGCGCTGACAGAACCACAGTGATTATATGCATTGGTACAGCTTTTTTTAGTGAACTGTGGGTAGAATAAAGACTCTTGTTCTTCATCCAACTGTTTCACCCACAATATTCTAAACCTTCCAAGATTAACTGCGGCTGCCAAATTTTTCCCAAAGAAATTCCCACACTACATAAACAAACCAAGAGCACCTGTAAACACTTTAATAAAGGCAGAAGCTGCAAGCAAACAATAGGAGAAGAGGCAATAAATCTGAGATATTTCTATCTTGCAGGATTCCTATTTTTAGGTTTAGTAAACTTTCAAAACAATCAACTGTCAGCAACAAAAATAGGTAATCCACACAGCTTCAGTATTTTGGTCTCTTCTATTTGTTATTTGTTACTTCTGCATCATGTGATTTTTTTTGTTGTACATTTTCTTGTCCTCTGACCTCATCATTTCATCCACTGACTTGCTCCTTTATTCTTATTCACAGGTTAATTAGCAGAGACCTCCACAGAATTTTAGACAGACTGAATAAATCTTCAGAATTTTTTTTTTTTGTTGGTGCCACTTTGTGCTTCCACATCACAGGAATTCACAAATCAGTTTCAAATCCTTTTGTCAAGGCTCCTATAGCGCCTGGGTCCTATGTACCCTGCTCTATATGCCTCTTATGTGCTTCAGTGCTCCAACTAACGTGAGCAAGTGCCTGATTTACACCCTGGAGAGAACATTTATTAAGTGTGTGAACTAAAAACTTTTCCTGCTAAAAAATGCAGGGTATTAATTGTATAACAAGGCGCTCCAGCACAGATCTATCATTAATATAAACTGTTTTCTGTAGTGAGGCTGGTTTTCCTTATGACTAGTTTATTATTCAGCACCCCATCATATAATGAATAATGTACATCAGTGATTTTTACATCATCCAGAGCTACTGAATTTTGCACCAAAAGCCAGGATTTAAACATGGTAATTTCAGTTCCTTGCTTACTCTGACTGCAAAACCAAATTGTATCTGTTGAATGGATGAGTATAAATCTTACTAACCCCAACCGCCTTTTTAACAACAGATTAAGTGAGCACCATGACATTAAAAAATCAGAAAGAAGATGAATGGTCTCTGCAGGGATTTGGGAGATGTTTTCTGGGATGCTCAAAAAGGAAATACATTTCCAATTCAGGATGCTGAAGCTTGTTTTTAGCATGCACAAAACCGTAGTGGGATCGTGATGATTTTATTTAAATTGTTTATGTATTGGCAGCTTCCATGGGTCCTACGTGATGTGTGGGGAAGCTTAATAGCAATAGTTGTTGCTTATCACTGTATGTGGCATGCACAAACCAGGGTGGGTTGTTCATGAGATAATGTGAGGGGGAATTGGCAATGTTGGCATTCTGCCCAGGATATAACCCAATTATGCTACAGTCCTGACTGCTAAAGCTTCAATTAATCAAATTTATTGTAACAGTTTTGCAATTTGAGGCTGCTTTTGACCTCCGGTGGAACAGGGATTACAGCTGGGGAGAGGTTGACACATCTCCAAATTGCACAAACAAGGAGTTCAAGGGAAGATGTTAGTTTCTCAGGGTTTAATTTGAATGCAAAATGAAGTTATTACACTGTCAAAGAGAAATCCTAACACTGTGTTCAGCAAAGAGGAGGCAGGGATAACAGGAAAAAGCACAAGTAGCTGCTTATGTATTTTATAAATATAATTTTCCACAATCATAACACCACTAATCAAAAACCTCTTGAGGCTTCAAAGTGTGTTCAGCTAATCAATCAGTCAAATAACTAACAGATTTGTGTATTTTGTGTGCACAATTCCTTCTACTGGCACTCATATGGATGTGTTATCACACATCTTCTGATGCTGATGATAAGGAAATTCTGATAGCTGACCTTCCAACAGCAAGGTTGAAACTGATGGATGTGCAGAAACTGTTAAGCTTCACGGGGAAATTCTGCAATTTCTTTAATAAAAATTGTAGTGCAGATGTAACAGCAGTTAGGTAGCATTGTGCCTATGTTGCTAACAAGGCAGCACTGATGTATTAAAAAACTATATCCTGAAAATTAAGGGCCCAGTATGGTCACGATTGCCTTGAGGGTGAAACATGGTATTCCAACTTTTCTGGATACAAGAGCCTTCAAAATGGTCAATTAGATTCTGAAGACAATATGACACTCTTCATCCAGTTAGAAGTTTGCCTTATTATTTAATTTTCTTTTAGCTTTTCTCTTGCCACTGTTACATTTCCTAAGCTATGTGCTATTGTATGCTTGGTGCTTATTAGCAGATGAATACACTAACACTACTAAACTCTACAAACTAACGTTTTGAGTTATTGGACCTGTTAAGCACATCATGATGTCAGTCTTAAAACTTTAAGCTTGTCGTGAAGCTCGAAGCGTTTTTGTGTTCTTCTCAACCAGACCCTCAAGATTAAATGACCTCATTTATCATTTTCAAATAACACGGAGTTTCTCCTTCCTGACCAGAGTATCATTTAATTAACAAAAAACAATTGAGATTTATTGCTAACAGAATTCACTTGAATAAATCTTTTATATAAAGTGGATGCAATAATGGGAATTTATACAGCTCTAATTGATATGGAGGACCGTATTCTGAAGTCTTGAAAGGCTCCAATACCTGTGGGTGTATGTTATAGCCTTAGAGCAAGCTTAAAACATGCATACCCATGGACAGCACAGCTTTAATTTGACACACTTGGGTGCAAAGCCAAAGCACTTTTGAGCCGAATGTCTGTCAAACATACACTGAAGACTTTAGTAATACTGTTTCTTTATTGAATAAAGTACATTGCAATGTTCAATCATTCAAAGTGACAGTAACTAAGGAAATTCTCATCAAGTTTTAATTTATGTGCAATTGACTTTTAGAAAGGGAATGAATCAAAGTGCTGGCCTTCAGTCGTTATGAGCCAGCTGCTACATCTGCGCTTATCTTTCCACTGAAAAAAAAAAAATATATATCACTTGAAATGTTTGCTTGCTTTCATGCAAGCATAAATACTGGTTTTGCATATTTACTTGTGTATCTGTTTATTTGAATGTTTGCACCATCCTTACCTTGATTTCCTTTTATTTTGTGCAGCACGAAGAATTGATGAAATGTTGGTATTTTTCCCCAGCACTTTTTTATGTAATGCAGAAAATAAGAGTTGAATGGATGTACTTTGTGGTCTCAAAGTAAGAAAGTAAACAAGTGACCTCCCTGTGAAGCTCATCATCCCAGACGCACTGACCAGGCTAAAGATATGCAAATCTTGAGCAGTATATCATCTGCATCATCCAAAGTAAAACCATAAAGTGCCAGAGAGGCTTTGTGAGACAAATAAAAGGAAACCCCTGTAAACTGGGATTTACTTCAAATGTATCGTCATTAATCTATATATTAGTATATCAGTACTAGTCTTACAGACAGACTGTGATAATTTGTGGACACTGAAGACTCAAAATGGTGGAATGGTTGATATTTATTGGTGAATGACTCATAAGCAGACAAACGGGAAGGTAACACAAAAGAAAAACTAAACAAGAACCAGAAAACCTGGGAGAGTCCCAGGTGAGTATTGGTATGTGGACAATCTGCAGGGGGAACGTAATATGTAAAGTAAAAGTATTAGCACATTCAAGAAACACACAAACTGGTGAAACACAAACTACAGAAACTGTCCAAATGAAATAGTAGTTTAAAGCCAAAAAATGCACACATATCTGGAAACAATCACATAAACTCAAGCATTAAAAAGACAAAGCCAAAATACAAAAACACGTTAAATCCAATCAACCTGAAGCCAGTTGCGCCACCAGGGGGTGGCCAGGGGTGGCAATGCCCCCACAATGCCATGTCCTGGCCACCCCACTGGCCAGTGTAAAGTGTAGTAGCGTCAGTTTAGCATTTCATCCCATGATGCACGGCCAGCAAGGCACCCGCTCTTCTTGACCCTGTATCATGCTTTTATTTGTATCTGCCAGTATCTACTTTCCTCTAGTAATATTGTGTTTTTCAATAAATTTATAAATTATGTAATAAATATACCTTATTCCTATTATAATTACACAAAAGAAACATTGTACTACAAATTGTACTCAAAATGTACCGTTACTGCTCTATTCATATTAGATCATTAGGAACATTAAAAATCAATAAACAATAAACCAAAAGATGTTAGTAGGCATTTACTTAAGTCGTTCTGATAGTTTTATATAGGCAGGTTTACTACATCAATAGAATAAAATCCTGAAATTATGGCTTTTAGCTTCAGTGTGCCACCCCAAGAGTTTAGGTGGCCCCTTCTGCCCCCCCCCCCCCCCCCCCATGTAACATTTCTGGAGGTGCCACTGCTTGAAGCTTGAGTGAGCCAAGTTCAAAATGGGCAGTTCAGAGCTTAGAAACTAGAACCGCAAAAGGTTGATCCCTGCTCATCTACGTATAATTGAGGCTGAAAACATCTATGATATTTTCACTGCAGCTAGAAATGCTAAGGTGAAACAACTAAGCAAGGGGAGACACAAACGTTACAGTGAAGTCGTTTTCCTCTATCAGATAAATGTTTGTTAAAGCTTCGGATTCTCTCTTAGCTTTTCTTCTGTGTTTTGTTAAACATTTAAGAAGTTAATCAAAACACTGCTCTGCTTGCCTTTTTACAAATGCTTAACAGTTGTATTTCTAATCTCCAACTCTAAATGCGTTTTCTGCTAATACTAATGTTTCCACAAGCAGTTAAAGTTAAAAGCTAGAAAGAGCGACTGAAGTTAACGCACAGTGGCCTAATTCCCTTTGTGTTGCAGAGACACAGATTTTAGAGAAATATACTCGCAGCATTGTGCTGTTTATTCCCAGGAGGTCTGATTAAGAAGCAGGTTAGTAAAAAAAACACCCCAAAAATCTCCTCCTTATCCTTTAAACCTACATATGTGTTGAATATCATTTTGAACAAGAAATAGAAGTTATTTTTTTTGTTCTGTTTTTTTATTCTCTATGGAAAACATTTCTCTTCTCTCGTTTATTTTTTGTAGGTTTTTTAACTGCAGCACAGTGTTGTATGTTTTTTTTTTTTTTAGATTTTACAGAAAACTGCAGAGAATCCACAAATGGGTTAATATGACGAGTACTATAACATTTTTCCTCCAGGGGGACGAAAACAGAAACATTTTGACACCTGCCATCTTTAAGTCTGCAGGTTTCACTTGTCATCATTTTGCAAAACTTGGGATCTTTGAAAAGATAACAACCCAAGGAAAGCTGAGCAGACGGAGGTGAGCAGGGGACCAACAGTTCTGACAGAGCATTTTCTGTTTTATGTCACAAAACAACACTCACGCTGGATGGGGACGATAGTAAAGATGGTAAGGAAAGTGAAGAATTATGGAAGGTTTAGTACCAAGTTTGACCTTCTTTTGCCTTTAGATAGGCTTTCCTTCTAACTGGCACAGATTTAACAAGGTATCAGAAATATTGCTCAAACATTTTGATCTATTTTGACATGATAGGATCACAGATTTGCTGAATAGCTTTGAGTCCCACATTGATGTTGCATATCTTCGATCCCACCAAACACCAAAGGAGTTCCATTGGGTTGAAATCTGTTGACTATCGATGCTACTGGAGTATGGATAATTAATTGTCATGTCTGGGAAACCAGTTTGAGGTGTTCTGAGCTTTGTAACAGGGTGCAGTATCCTGCTGGAGGCAGCTAT
This sequence comes from Fundulus heteroclitus, assembly GCF_011125445.2. Lineage (NCBI taxonomy): Eukaryota > Metazoa > Chordata > Actinopteri > Cyprinodontiformes > Fundulidae > Fundulus > Fundulus heteroclitus. The sequence continues at coordinate 27,345,506 of NC_046378.1, forward strand.
AAGGAGAGAGGTGTACTGAAGTCACAAAAGGACAGAAATGGAAAACATTCAGGTAGGTGGTGGCATTTAAACCATGCTCATCTGATACTAAGTAGCCTAAAGAGTGGGCCCTCACTATTAGACCGCCACTGCAAGCCTGTACAAAGAATATAAGGCAGGATGAATCCACGATTTCATCCAATCTATGCTTAGATTTAGTTATTGTTTATCAGATCTGTTATGGACTTATTTTGGTGAACAAATGCTTCAGGATCCTGTTCTTTGTTGACAGAAATTGTATCTTGTGTGGTGTTGCGCTGTTTTGTGCATTCAAAGAGGGTACTCTGCATACATTGGTTGGAAAAAAGTTATTTGAGTTCTCATTTCATCTTTATCTTGAACCAGTGTGCCTATACTACTCTGAGCTCTGACATCAACAAGGTAATTTCTTACACATGGCTGCCTGGACATTTTCTGTTTTTTTTTTGTGATCCTTCCCTGTAAATCCAAGAACTGGTCGTTTTTGAAAATCCCAGTGAATCAGTACGTTTCGAAATACTCAGCCCAGCTCGTCTGGCACAAACAGCCAAAGTCCCTTAAACGTCCCTTAAATCTCCGTCCCCCTGATTCCAATGATCGCTTTCAACCTCACCACATTTTCTTTACCGCATTTAGATGCTTAAATGGAATGAGTTGCTGCTATGTAGTTGGCTGATTCCCTGTTTGTCTTTGTGATTTTTGTCTGTTTGTAGCACTTTCCAAACCTTAGCTTATTTTTTTTTTTCTAATATTAACCCACTACTTTTGGATACAACAAAGCCCAGTTGCCCTGATCACATCTTTATCTGCTCAGCATGTGCCTATCTCAGAGGTGAGACAACAATATCAGACTCTGCTGGAATCGGAACGGATGGGATGTGCATTATCATCTGGCCCAATTACATCTTTATATGACATTTCTGGCTCCAATTACATTTCTCAGGGAAATGGGGTCAATTTATTTAATCCATGACATATCAGTATAACTGGCAATTATGGGAATGAAATATTTAGAGGGACTGAAGAAAAGCTTGTGCTACACTTGGCGAGTCCCTAATCACAAACCTATCAGGCCTAGTATTTGAGAGTCAACGACATATTTAGCTCTCTCTTTCCCTTTCTTTCTCTCTCTCTCTCTCTCTCTCTCTCTCTCTCTCTCTCTCTCGCATCAGTCACATAATTATCTTTTATCAATATTCCATTTTTTAATGGCTTTGTGTAAAATGAATATGGATGAATGCCGTATAGGGCAGTTTCCTTCAATAATGAAAAAGGCCACAGTTACACAAAATAGATTAGCGGCTTTGTAGAAACGCTGATGTTTTACTAACTTTGCAGCATAAATGAAAGTTAATAAAACTAATCTGGCATTAAAACCCCAGTAATAGCCACGGTGATAGATTCAATTTAACTTAATAACTGTAGTCTAACAAAAAAAGGGCTATTGATGGAAACAATTGTTAAGGATAAAAGGCATTAAGTACTGCACATGTAGTGACTTTGCCACCAGCTACAGGACGTTTATTACTAGTCACTGTTGTTCTAGCTTTGCTATAAATAATGAGTTCACAACCTATTTGATTGAGGTTGCCTTATCAGCAGTTGCGCTTTATTTTCTGCCTTTAGTTAATTAGTGAATTTGATACATTAGCCGACGAACCGAATTGCAGTCCAAAAGCTATCAAGTTGGAAACAAATTAAGGCTGAAAAATGGGGACATTAGAAAACATTCTGAGCTAAAAGGGTTTTTTTTCTCCCTCTGACTTCACTTCTAAGTTATACAACAGGAAGTTTTTGCCTATTTTATTTTATTTTTCAAACACACCCAGTCTTTCTCTCAAATAAATGCTGCTACCATGTTCAAAAGCCAAAACAAATTCAGTTAGGAAGATGGTGCAAACAAAGCTGCCTAGAATTTTAATGAATTTCCTAATGAGATTTTATGATAATGTTTCAGCTTTGAACTGCAATCACAAAAAGAGAAGACAGTTCTGCACGTTGTTTGTTCTTATCTTTATGTTTGATCCTGTGTACCAATTTTTTCCCTTTTTGTTATTTGTGTGTTTTGTATGCTTGTGTAAGATCTTCGCTTGACAGAATAACAGGGTAAATGTTTGCTAACTGGACCACGGGGTGGCAAGTATTTAAAGATACATTGCAATCAACCAGATTCCCCTTGAAAAATTGAGGTATTTCAATAATTACATTTCAAAATGAAAACGTGGATTATGTAAATTCATCACACAAAGAGTGATAATATTTCAGTGATGTTACTTTTTTCATTGGATCTGTCTAGGGTGTACCCCTCCCCCCCCATTCTCGCCCAATGACCACTTGAGACGGGCACCAGCCCCCCCCCCCCCCCCACCCCCAATCATTCTGCACGGATAAGTGATATAGACAATGGATGGATGGCTGGACGGATATTTTTAATTAAAGTTGATTATTATGGCTTACAGCTAATGAAAAACCAAAATATATTTTTTTAGAATATCTGAATATTATATAAGACCAATAAAAATGTAATAGTTGTCGAGTGGACAGTTAATGACATCCTTCACCTAAGATAAACCACAAATGATCATTGCTAAATGAACTAGCTGTTTGCAGAGAACTGGATTAAAGAATCTTAAAAGAAAGTTAAATGGAAGGAAAAAGCCTAGTGGAAAAAGGTTCAGAAGCTGCATTAATTGCCTTAAGGATTGTGAAGCAAAATGGTTCACTACGCATGAAGGAATGGGATGACTGCTTGCTTGGAGGGAGTAATCAATAATAATAATAATAATAATAATAATAATAATAATAATACTAATAATAATAATAATACAACATATTAATGCCACCATTAGTTATACCACTAGTTTAATGTAAGCATCATTAACAGGTTGTCTCATAATAACAAAGTTAAGAAGCAAATACAACTATATAACATTACAAATCTATTTAAATACTAGGTATTTATTTCCTTATCTCTAAGGGAAGCAATATTTGTTTGTCATTGTAACTGTTGTTTTGTAATTTCCACACTGTAACTGAGCTTCCATGGCAACATGTAGAGGGTTTAAAACCGCAAGTGAAATGGAAGTGAAGATGTAGTCAAAAGGGTAAAGTACCATTGCATAATTTAAAAAAAGTTTAGACATGCCATATGTGATATGCGGCTATTGGAGGAGGTGTCTGCTTGGCCCACCTCCATTACAAGACTGGAAATCAAAAGTGTTGGCTTACTAATTCATCAAGGGTTTGAAACCTGAGCAAAAGGGTATTTACCAAACTAACAGGTGGAATTTTTTGTGTAGATAAAAACCCCAAAATAACAACAAAAAAATCTATATAATATATTTATATGAGACTAAAAACCGTTTCTCTGGAGGAACACATTAGTCTTTGGTGGTTACCTATAGCAGACGCTATTTACAATAATTTACCTACTGAGTTTGCGTATACATTTTTAGTTTTTCCCTGCAAAAACCCAGAAGGTTATTGAAGATTTTATATCTTGCTAATGGTAGTAATCTTAGACATATGAGGGGTAAGCTGCTTCTCAAGAGCTCTTCTTTAAGAGCTGCCACACATGCACCCAGGACATAGGCCATGACTGTCAGTCTCTTCATTTTAACCCGCTGCTGAACCACAGACAGCATCAGTAGCTTCTCACATTGGCTACAAAGGAAAAGGACTAGGCTGCTGCTCAGTGGTACAACTACCTATTTCCGAATGAAAGTAACTTCTGGACTTCATTTGCAAATCAAGGTCCCAGAGTCTGGAGAAAGAGTGGAGCGACTCAGAACCCAAGCTGCTTGAAGTAAAGTACAATGTGAAGTTTCTACATTCAGTGAAGCCATGCCATATGCTGGTGTTGGTCCACTGTGTATTATCACGTTTGAAGTTAGTGAAGCCATCAACCACTTAACTTTAGAGTATGTCTTTCTTCCCTCTGCTGACAAGCTTTATGACTATGACCATGGTATCACGGTGTTTGAATGACACAGCAAAGTTGTCTGATCTGAACCACGTAGCGAATCTATGAGGCATTGTCAGAAACAAGATGTGAGACAAAAGACCAAACAATACAACGAGCTTTATGGTGCAATCAAAGCAACCTGGGCTTCCTTAGCACCTGAGCAGAGTCACAGGCTGATTACCTCCATGCCATGCTGCGTTGATCCAGTATATTAGTTCAAAAGGATTACATATACTTTATCAGTGAGCATACATCTTAGGAGGTTGACATCCCTATATGTGAAAACCATCAGAATTAACGATAGAAAATGTTTTGCACAATAAATCTACACGAGTTTCTCCTTTTAAACTAAAGTATTGAAATTAAAGTACCTTATCAATCATATTCTCATTTCCATTAATGCACCTGTGTTTGTATGGCTACTGTGACTCTTCAAGGGCTGGAAGAAGAAACGAACTGAGAATAATCCAGCTGTAAAGCTTGCAATACCGATACTGAATGTGACTGATGGTTTTCAATTGTACACTTCTATAATTTACCTCATGCACCAACACAAACCATAATCTTAGACAGCAGGACAACCTGCACAATCCCATTATTGCACTTTAATATAGCTCTGCCCATGCTACTTGTCCATAATAGTACACCCATGCAGGCTCATTGTGCTGCCAGGACCACTTATAAGATCCCTGCCTCATGTGCAGCTCCTCCACCTCCTCACTCTCCCCTGCCTATGAGCCAATGCAAATTACAGTAACAACTTGGACGTGAGCATAATCTCAAGTGGTGCGAGCTGGGCTCCACTGCGAGGCATGCAGGCAGATGGAAGCAGAGACTATGCCAGGTCTCTTTAGGGGCTCCCACTCTTTCTGCAGGATGGTAGACAATGAGGAACTGTGGCTCCTAACCAGCTATCGCCTGCTACTATCATGCGGTCTGCTCCCATATGCTGCATCCGCTGGTAAATTATACGAAAGGAAGATGGACCCTGTCATGGCGTCGCTCAGAGAAATGCACAGATGGACACAGATACTAGCAGTGTTGCATCATGGGCCACTTACGGTGCACAGCAGAGGGAAGAAAGCGCAAGAACGATGTCCAGATGCTCACATTGATGTTGAAAGTGAGAACACTCCGTTTGTACCGTCGTGGCTTTATGAAGAGGAAGCAGTAGAAGCTTCTCCCTCGAGACATGGTGCATAATTATGAATCATACCTCTTTTGGTTAAACTGCAGATTATTTCCAAGTTGTTAAAAAAATTCTGTTTTGTTTTCCAAGCATGTTTCATTAATAGAAGCCATTAAGTCATTAAAAAAAAAGTTAGCATGCAGACGCAGACAAATTTGTTGGCATTTGTGATGAAAATGTGTCAGAAGTGTTTAAAATAAATGAATGTTTTTATTGCAGCAGCATAGGCCACAATATATTTGTTAAGAATGATACAAACTTTAAATCAGGTTTATTCACGCAGTTGAGAAACAAATCTCCAGTTAAGAAAGTGTTGTTTTTTTTAAACAGAATCCTGGTGAGCACAGTTGATGGTACCTGGGCTCTATTTGAGCCTTTTTGCCTTAATGTTATGTTACATTTCCAATAGTGGAGCACACAGAGGGATAATTGATAGTTTCGGCATCTCGATCTTGATCAGATAAAAGGTCTTAAACTCCAGTCCTCAAGGGCTAATGGGCAAGGGCAACTTTTAGATGTTTCTGCTTCATCACACCTGAATCAAATAATCAGATCATTAGCAAGTGGTCTGTAGAACATGGCTGCATGCTATCATTGTATTCAGATGCAGTAGATCAAGGATGCATCTAAAAGTTGGACACTAACCTTCGAGGACAGGAATGTGAGACCCCTGCTCTAGATCATCCAAACTCTCTTTGCTGGTCTGTATTATGGTATACAGTGAGAGGTAGGATGTAAAAGATAAAAAGGGCCAACTATGAAAATCTTTGGCAGAAATCTTTGGGCATTGTATAATTTCCCTTTTCTTTAGCTTGCCCTATAGGATTTCTATAATACTTACATCTGGGGACTGTGAAGGCCTTGGGTATATGCAGCAGTTTCCCAATGAAACTGGATGGATGGACGGACGGATGGATGGATGGATGGATGGATGGATGGATGGATGGATGGATGGATGGATGGATGGATGGATGGATGGATGGACAGGGCCTGTAGATTTTATTAAACTGTCCTGGTATTTCATAGAGGCCATGATGCCATGCCCTTTAACAAGGTTCCCTGGGCGTTTTGACGAGAAAATAAGCCTACAGATCCTCCTCTGTGTTTAATTGTGGCAATGAAGAGGTTTTCTACATCCTTTGTTTAATGCCTAACCCACTTAGGCTATTTGTTGCTGAAAAGCTCAATCTTCATCCCCACTGACCAAAGTGCACGATTCCAGTTAAAGTCACAGCAGCGTTTAGCAAACTCCCCATGTTTAGGTTTGGGGTGGCAGAACGTCTCTCCCAAACAACTGGTTGGCATCAGTAGTGTCTATTGGTAATTATACTTGGTGACTCAAAGGGAATTTTTGCTGTAGTTAGAAATTAGTGATTCGATTTTTCTTAAGTCTCTTACCGCCCTACTCAAAAAAGGATTCCCATCCAGCCTAGTTATTAAAAGAAATAGATTTACATGTTATGCCATGTTTATACCTAAGGGAATCAGCAAATAATGTCTGGTAATGTAAAGTTGGAATTAAAGTGCCATACAGAAAAAAATTAAAGAATGCATTTTAGTTGCATTTATTTTAAAGAGATTGTTAGGGTTACCTACAATTGTTCCAGTAGTAATTAGATAGAAAAATATTCATTTTTTAATTGATCGATCCATCCATCTTCTTCCGCTTATCCGGGGGCAGGTCGCAGGGGTATCAGTCTTTCTAAGGAGTCTCAGACTCCCCTCTCTCCATATTATTTCTTAATATGGGATTTATTTTTATATTGAATAAATATTCACAAATTAATGGTAGGCTTTTTCAAAAGAAATTCTGTGGGAGAGATTTTATGTTTTTAAGGCTTTTTTTATTATTATTTTTACCAAGGGTCCCAACAAATATGCCAGCATCTGAATCTCAGTGAGGCTTTCACACGAAAACCACCCGAGACACACTTGAGCATGCTTCTGTCTGTTTTGCTGAACCGAGTCTAATTTGAGCGGCTACTGCCGGGTCTGAGAGACCTGAATCTTTCCTGCTCTACAATTTGTGATGCCCCACTGATTTCTGCAGAGACATATAACAGGAAATGTATGAAAGTCAGCCGCTAGTGGACAAAAATATCTACTATTGCCCTCTTACCTTGTTTTTTTTTTTTTTTTTTTTTTTTTTTTGTATTCAAGCCCTGCAGTTAACATTTAAATCAAATTGTAATCCACCTTATCTTCAGAACGAATAAACTACAGGATTTGGACATGTCTGTACGGATCACATATTCCTTTCTTTTCCTGCTCCAGGATGGAGGCTTGTTTGTGCTCTCAAACATTTACTGTGTTATTCTTGGCCATGAACGTAAATGGATTTATAAACTCAGTTATGGGGCCTTGTAACTAATGAGGATACTTATGGGATAAAGTTGCACCTCCATGAGTCATTAGGCAAGGCTTTGAGTTTTTAATGTGCAAACCAGAGAGCTCGAAGACAGACACATGTGCAGAGAGGCTCAAACAATGTCCCCTCCCTCCCTTGCGTGCCCCCGTATAACAAAGATTGCAAAAAGAATATGACATACGAGGAAATCAATAGTCAGTGAATTAGCTACCTGTCAAGATATGGATGTTCAAGTGACTTAGTGTTCAATGTGTTTGCCAACCCTGAGAGCATCTGCACAAATAAAAAAGCGATTTGACTCAGAAGAAAAGCAGAGAACGCTGCAAGGCGGTGAGCACAACTCCCCTGGAGCTAGGCGTCTGTTGCATCTGACTTGTGCTTTGCGTGCGTGCAGGTGTGTCTCATTTTACCAAATATTCCATTTAGATTCCACAAAGATGTTTTTCTAAGAGGCGACAAACGCCCGGGTGTGTAGCTTAATTTCTTTGGATGATTAGAGGCGCTGTAACAAGTATCAGGTGCAGAGATGATATCTTCTTCTAAAGCCTCAAGAATATCCCTGAGCCGCCACTCCACACCCCCTGTCACTGATCTCAGCACTTGGTATTCCAGGAGAGAGTTGACTGCAAGATTCAGATTGCTTTGACAAGAGAAGCAGACCCCAAGACACGAGAAAGGGGCGGGGAGGAGAAGATGGATGCGCACTTGAATCTTAAGATATTACCTTGACCCCCCATCCTTGCTCTTCTTACAATCTGTTATTAAAAATAATATTCAGAGCATGCATACAGAACCGCATTTCTTCGGTTTGCAGTAGCATAAATGTGCGCAAGGAAAGATAAGCTGGTGGAGAAGCTGTTCACCGGCCCTCTTATTGCCCTCAAACTTGACAAGTAGGATTAAACAACACTTAAAAGAGCAGCTGGGCAAATGGCCAGAGAATACATATGGGCACACAAAGCAGAGTTGCCTTATTCCGTCGGCAAAGGATGAATTTAATTTATCAGAAAAAAATAAAAGACTCAATGGTGGGAATGAATATTTTTTTGGGACACACAAACAGCAGGATGTCAAAATATGCAGAGTTATGCGGGATGCCGTAAATGCTGCTCATTAGGCATACAATGAGGAGGAGGAGGGGGGAAGAGTAGTTGTGCTCAATGCTGTTACACAAGCTGGGTAATTAGCTTTGCCCTGGCTTTCCCTTTGAACCGTAAGAGGACAAGTGGCAGCCATCATAGTTTTCTGTTCTCAGTACTGTGCAATTTCAACCCCTGACCGATTATACCGCAGAGGTTCAGACCACAGAGGGTCAGAGGTACACAGACCATCACATCTCAATTCCTTACCCCATTTCACCTCGGGGAATCAGCCACACCGTCAATAAAAAAAATAAATAAAAAATGCACTGAGCAATGCAAAGTTACCGGAAGCAAAGTGGATCGGATATAGCACCCTGGCATTGCACAATGACATTTCCATGCTGCAAAACCTGGTCCAGGGATAGCAGACAGACACTATCCAGGTAGTTTCTGTACTCCACATGCATACAATTATTCTTAGCTGACTGCTCTCCAAAAAGACCGCGAGGATCATTAACTTTATTCTACTGTGCACAGAGTATTAATTTATAGTTTAGTACTATACTGTACCACATATAACAGAGTTTATGTAGTGCTGCTGCTATTTTTTGCTACTTCAGAGCATTTTATGGCCTATCTAAGACAGAGTCAGTTACGCAGCAAGTTTAGATGGGAGCTCGTTGTAACCACATATGGATTGGACCAGGCAAAATACCTAGTTTAGAGTTGATAATGTCAACACAAAAAGCTTTTCAGTCATTTAACAGGATGGATATTGTGGTTAATGATACAGTATTTTCTAAGGCTGTAACAAGATCTCAATGTTTGAAGTGCAGCCTGTTTGTAAAAGCACTATCTACTAGCAGTACCCACGTGACTTTGTCTTGTGAAGTCTAAGCTATTCTTATGGGAAAATGTGTGATTTGTGTCTTGACACTCAGTTGAATATGTGTTTGAGGTTCCTATTTTGATGTTAAAAAGAAACTGTTTCCTATGTTGCGCTATTGTGTTGACAGAGTTGGCTATTCGTGACAGCTTAGGCTGGCTGGCAACACTTAGTTGCAGAACAAGAAACTTTTAAATCCTTAGTGTGGTAGAATGTAAGGTGCACAGTAGTAAAAAATAAATAAACTATGACCAAGTAACAAACACAATATTATTCTTTAAGTTCATGGAAAATACCTTAAACATCTAACTATTAGCGGCTGAGGATACAAGTATGGATTGCATTTGATAATCTGTTGCTAAAAGAAAAATAACAAAAATGATTTGACTGATCAGGCTATCACTGTGTAATTTCTTCAGTGATTAGAAATAATTGAAACTACAGTTAATTATTTATATATATATAAAAAAATCTGTTTTAAATAACACGTAGATTCTTTGTTTTCCCCCAAACATTGCTACGATCCAATCTTGTCTCTTAAACTCACCATTGGTCAGCTCAATGTATTATAATGAGATTTTTATAATTGTACAATTTTTTTTATCATTAATATTGATTTCAGCGTAAGGTTTAGGGACTATATGAAAGGATGAAAACACTGCCATGTTGTGATATCTTTCAGTCCATATATAGCATGCTCACATCCCATATTGTTGGACATTGTTAGCGTGCTTGCAAGAAGATCCCTTAATCTTTGCATATTTAAAATCTCGCACAGTAGGATGCAAATCTTTTAAAGCTGCAATCTATCACTACAAATCAGATGAGTAGCTGCCAAGTTGATATGACTTCATGAGCAGCTACTAGATCAAAATCCCAAAGATTTAGGGATTGCTTTGCTGTTAGACTGCATCGTTTCCACTTTAGAGCGTGTTTTTCTTTCTCTCCGCTTACAACGATGTGTAGAAGGGACATGAATTGTCAAAAAATCTCAGCACAATAAATATCCTCTGTACAAACAAGGTGTTGACAAGCAATGTTATGAAATTCAATATGTTACATATGGTCATCATGGGTATGAATCTCCTAATTAATGAATTAGGTGTTTTCGATTTATTTAAGCCATTTTCTTGGTGGACAATTGGTTAATCCTCCTTGATTGTATTGTGTAAACAGTAATTTGGTTCTCAAGCTTGAATTCAACATGATATTCAGAGTGTTCTGCCCTTTTCACACCGTGACTGGAGATAGGCACTGGTGCACTCGCAACGCTGCAAGAAAATGTGGGTATGGGTAATGGATGGATGGATATTCCTTAACGAGTTATACCTTGATGACAGTTTTTGGAGCTATGTTTGACTGCTCTTCTTGTTAGAATTTGCTAGAGTTATAACAAATGCCTTATAGATTAATTTCAAGATCAGATGATCATATGATTCCGCAGCGCAATCATCCCGAACAAACATAAAACCTGATTTTGAAACAAATAAAGTAGACAGTTTGGCTTTTAGAATGATCTTAACTATATTGAAGATTTGTAGAAGGGCCAGAAAAAAACATGTGGTCCAAGTGGACATTTGAGGTGAAAAAAAAGGCACAATAAATTCGTATTTGCACAACCAGTTCTCCTGTTTTAATTTTACTGAAGTTATTTTTTAAAGTAGTAGAACTGAATTAAATCAATAAAAAACTAATATGGTCCTCTTACCCATAATAATATAGTTCTCACTGGAACTGTATATTGTTTGATAACTCAAAGGGTAACGCGGCACCTTTTTCAGACATATACGAATAAAACCAACCTATGTAACCCAGTCTATAAACAACCATTTATTGTATGATAAGCATGTACATTTATGAAGAAATCAACAACTTTATTTAGCCAGATGTAATCCAGTCACTTCCTTATGCACATCCCTGTAATATTTGTAATCCAGAATATTAACGTCTATTAATTATGAATTTCTTCTCACCCAGTAATTACAGCTTAATACACTTTCTATGTATCAAGCTGATGATTATCACTGGACCCCTGCATTAGGTTCCCGAAACAATAATTTGAACCACTTCTTTTTGCACCTGGATTTTTTTCTCTACATTCAGTATTACGTTCCCATACTGCCTGACATAGTCGTGCAACTTACATCTGCTGATGGAGCCATGTTGCTCGCCCTCAGTGAGTTACCTGGGCTCGCTGTGGATGCAAAACTGCTCACTGTTATTATGCAGATATTCAGACAAACTTACCAAATATCAAGCCCTGGTCCCCATCACAGGTTCATGATCAGCATCCTGATTAGGCAGCTCTCAGAGAGTCAGGGCGAAGCCAACGACTCCGATTCTATCGCAAAAAACTCCTGAAAGACAAAAATCACAACAGTATGGGCTATTAGCCTTCTGTGGTGTACACAACCACCTCAAATCTGACCTTTGATGTACAACAGCTGATCCTATGTGACTGATCCTATTTTGCTAATTTAGAAATTCAGGTAGTGTTTAAAATATCTGGGATACGTCCTACATTCAAATACTAAATATATTGCCTTAAACATTTTTTGTTAATATGCCTTTTGAAACCTTGACTGTGAAGACGTACCCACACATTTTACTGTTAATCATAGTCTGTTGACAGGGTGGAAGTCATGGATAAAGGTACTGTATTATTTTAGAAGGGTGACAAGATCTCAGTGTTGAAAGTGAAGTCTGTCTCTCTATGCCATATCTACTTTGCGGTTACCATGTGACTATATCTTGTGAAGTATGTTTAAGCTATTATTAATGCCAGCTGATGTGAAAATGTGTGGTTGACACCCTGTTGTATATTTGTCTTATGAGATGGCCAGCCTCTTGTAATGACTTTTCCTCCACACCTTGTATCTATGCTCACTGGTACCTAATATTTCCCTTTCCAGGTTTTTTTTTTCTTTGTCTTCTCTGAGTCAAGCGGTTCCAAACCCAAAGAGAGCGACTGCCAAGACATCCAACATACTGAACCGGAACTGAGAGCCTTCCAGTTTCTGATTAACCTCAAGGCAGAAAGAACCGCTTTCGGAGAAGAAAAGCCAACTTCGCTTCTTTCCCTCCGACCCACTGACAGTAAGTAGGCACCCTCTTGAAGATGATAAATCAAAGGTAGTTTTGAAACTTAGACTCCTCTTTTTTTCCCCCCCTTTGTGAGTCAAATTAACATTAGCTTTCCGAATCTAGGCTGTAAAATCCCTCTTTTTAAACTCCCGGGAGACAATTAAACCTTTGTTTAGTTAGACTTTTATCCTAATTAGATGATACTTTAAACATGCAGGTTGTTTTTCATTAAAACTTCAACTTTAGCCTATAATGAGTAGTTTGTAGTCAGGTTAACTTTAGCATCTTTTATTTCATCTGTTTTGTTGGTTGTGTGTTGTGTTTCACAATTAAATCATTAGTAAATAAACTTTAGTGGCATTAAAATATATACAATCCATAATTTGAAATGCACTACTCAAAAATAATTAAAGGAACCCTTTTCAATCAGAGTATAATATGAAGTCAAGTTAAACTTCTGGACTATTTATTCGGTCAGTTGAGTAGTAGCGACGGTTGTTAATCAGAGTCAGCTGTTCAGGACTTAATTCAATTAACACCAGGTACACTAAAGGGGCAACAGTGGCACGACCCAAAAACAGTTAAAGGTTTTACAGAAGGAGACCTCAAACATCTTTCCCCTCCTGATTTTTTATGACTGCTTCTCAGTAGTTTGCATCTGACCAGGGTCAGTGTCACCACTGATAGCATCAGATGATACCTGGACTCTACGGAGGTTGCGCAGGCAGTCCAACTCCACCCGGATGGCACATCAGTACGTGCCATTTTCAGAGTGTCTGCTGTGTCTCCCAACACAGCTTCAAGAGCATGGAGAGCATTCCAGGAGGCAGGAACCTTAACCCATCTGCATGGTCTGGTACTGTATCTGCTCCATTGTGTTAGGAAGAACAGGATGAACACTGCCGGAGTCCTACAAAGTGACTTCCAGCAGCCCACTGGTGTGAATGTATCTGACCAGACCATTAGAAAGAAAAAAAGGGAAGTGGCCTGAGGATCCGACGTCCTCTAGTGGGCCCTGTGCTCATCTTCCGGCACCTTGGAGCTCGACTGGCATTTATCAGAGAACACCAGAATTGGCAGGTTCGGCACTGGTGCCTTGTTCTTTTCCCAAATGAGAGAAGGTTCACGCTGAGCTCATGTGACAGACCTGAAAGGGTTGTGCTGCCTGCAACATTGTTCAGCATGATCGGTTTGCTTAATAAAGGGTCAGTGTTGGTCTGGGGAGGTATAACCATCGAGGGACGTGCAAATCTGTCCAGGATAAACAATGACAGACTGCCATGAGGTATAGGGATGAAATCCATAGACCCAGTGTTAGACCCTTTCTGGTGCAGTCAGTCCTGGGTTCCTCCTAGTGGACGATAATGCCCGGCCTCATGTGGCATGAGTATGGAGGCAGTTCCTGGAAGATGAAGTAATTGATACCACTGACTGACGTCAAAGCTCCCCTGGCCTAAATCCAACAGAAACATGATGTCCCATCTCTGGGACATCATGTTTAGGTCCATCCGATGCCAGCAGGTTGCACCTCAGACTGTCCAAGAGCTCAGTGATGCCCTGATCAGGATATAGTTGAAGATATCCCTGGACATAGTCTGTCATCTAAGGAGCATGCCTTGACGTTTTCAGGCATGCATGCAAGCAGGTGGGGTCCATACAAAGTACAGGGTACCATTTTGAGTTGCTGAAATTACATTTCAGCTGATAGGACTAGCTTGCTGCATCAGTTTCTCAGTTTCTCTTTCTTGTGGGCTTTGAATTAAGCCCTCTGTGGGTTGATCATTTTAATATTCATCAAATGATTTTCCTACCACATTACCCATTCCATGTCAGTACGGATATCCAGCATGACTTTTTCCAATTTAGATCTGATGTGTTTTCAAATTGTTTCTTTATTTAATTTTTTTTGATCAGTGTAATTAGTAACTCCCAGTGTTTTTTTCTTTTAATGATCCTTAAATTATATCCTTCAGAAGCAGCTTTCCTATATCCATTTGTGTGGACTCTTTCTAAGGACTGTTGTTTGTTTGTCTTGGTTTTTTAAGTATATATTGTTTTATGAGTGTATTGTCTGTGTATTTGTGTTTATTTAATTATGTACACTATGTTGGTTAATTAAGTCATATTGAAAGCTATTGATTTAAACTTAGCAATTAGTACTAACAGAGACTTAGACTTAGACAACTTTATTTGTCATTTTGTATGTACAGAGTGCATACAGAACGAAATTTCGTTGCATACAGCTTGTAAATTACAGTATAAAGTGCAGCAGTGATTTAAAATTAAACAATTGAAATGTAAATGTAAACAATGCAGGAGAACGAAACAGTGTGCAGGAGAATATTTTAACCATTTGTATGTGCAGAAATGATGGTGCAAAAAGGCAGAATTGGAATAGATAAAAGGAAACATAATCCTACTTGATATGTTTCAAATAACCATTCTCAATAAATAAATCTCAATCTGAGAGATACACATAAACCTCCAGGCTTACTTCTATGTTCTATATAAAATACGTTCAATCGAAGTGGAAAAAACAATTTCAGACACTTTTTTGAAGTATGACATATATTGATGTATATTAATCCTGTGGACACAACGTATCAGCACCACACTTTTTTCCAAACAAAGTGAGAAGGCCCAAGTTGAACAAACCACCAACGAGAGGTTTTTCTAAATAATTTGGTAGGCTTTACAATGTACTTCCACGCAATATTCAAGCAAAGGAGCAAGCATTTCTCAACACACCAGAGACGCTGTCATACATTCATAATCTCATTGACTGAGCTCGCTCCTTTTTCCACTTGGCAGCTTTGGGCACGATATGAACGCTGATCTGATTATAAAACAACAGGAAAAGAAACATAAGCAGCAGCGGAGGCAGCGGAAAAACACAGCCTCCGATACCACAGCTATGAATGTGTGTCCTGTCATTAATATTTCACTGCATCATTGTAGCTATAAGAGAACAAAGTATAAAAGAGTAGCATGGTGAAAAATGTATTCTGCTTTGATAAAGCACTGAAATTCATCTGTGCAAAACAGAACGTGTAAATCCTTTGCTCATGATGAGATTAGTGTCCAAAAAAAGAAAAAGAAATCTGCGATAAATGCCTCTGGATAATTACTTCATGCTTTAATGTGGGGGTGTTGCTACTACATACACGTACAGATAAAAATAGGTGAGGATCTCTCAGAGAGATTTTTTTTTTTTTTATGGCAGCATTCCTCATTCCTTTTTCTTTGCCTTTTATCACATTGAGAGGAAGGTGACTGCCAAGGTCGGTTTCTCACTTGTGCCCAAAAACTAAAAACAATCAAGGTGACATGTCATACCTCCTCTTGCATCACAGCACCACTCAATCCAGGAGAGATTACTAAATCAGTAGCGTTTGTCTGCAGAGAGCCGTCGTGCATGAAAATACAGAATTCTGCACTCAGGTTAAAACGTTACTGTACATCAGTTCGCATTGCGAGTGAGACTCTGAGGTCTTGTCACCTTTCGTTATTCATCTGTCGATAAAGTATTTATAACGTAAAGCCTTTCCTTTTCAATACATCATCCCGATCCACTTCCAATTCCGCTTCATCTCGGGCTAGACTTATGTCAGAGTCGAGGAAATAAAACAGACACAGTGAAAAGTGTGGGGGTTGATGGTGTTCAAAAAAGGAAGAGGTTCAACTTTTATCTCTTTTTCTTGCAGGCAGCTAAACATCAGCCAGGCAAGAATTAGTAGTCTGATGTTGGAGGATACTAGTTCTGCTATGTCTCCTACATTTCTCTGCTTACTATGTAAAATAATCCACTCTCTCCAGCCCTTAAGGCACAGCATTTGACCTCTCTAGCTTCCTTTTCCCCCGGCAGGTATAGGAGGGAAAATGATCCGCGGTGGCACGGAGTTCTGGCCAAAGAACACACTCCATCAAGTCATTATCCATCAAAGTGATCCCTTCGAATCTGTGCAAGACAAAGGCAGTTGTTAGGGAAACAGTCATTCTCTTGTTCTGTCAGCTCCTACTCAACGTGCCAACAGGAGCAACTGAGACTTCCGTCTTTGGCTCTGTTCTGTGACAGAGAAGAACGACTGTGGGTGGCATCAAAAAGGGAAAGAAAAGAATCACATCCAGCAGGCCAGCTGGGCTGGAGGAACAGTGAATTTTTTTATTTTTTTCCCCAAAATAACCTCTACACTTAAAAATTCATCTTCATTGTTAATGAGATTATTAAAGATCTTAACAACGTTTTTTGGCTCTTGAAGGTAAATGTTCAGAAATGTTAATATATTCTATATTTTTGGTCCCTCTCTGGTGTGGCAGGCTGAGTCTGAGTCTTTGTTACAGAGGACCTGGGTTTGAAACCCGGTCCCGATAGGAAGGTTATCTGGCATAATATCTCTGTGCTAAGTTGTAATGACTTTCTGTGTCGACCCCTGAATGAGGGAGCAGCCGAAAGGACTCACATTAGTATTTTATATTTTATAGTAACCTTTCCTAGGAAAAGTGCAAAAATGGAAAAGTGCAGGAGTTTGAAGAGGCAATAAAAGGGAGATGTCTGAATCAACCTTTTTCTCAATAGTTTTGCTAAAAGAATACAGGTAATTACGGTGTTATTAATTATGCGTTTGAACTCTTCTTTTTGGGGTGATGAAATGATGTCTTGAATAAAAAAAAAAAAAGCAAGCACTGGATGCAAACGTTTGAATGTGTTGTGGATTTTTTCTAAATCACACACAGCCAAAATAATACATACAGGCTCAAACATACACATACATCCCAATTAATGCTTCACTTACAAAAGTGCCGCAGCACGTTTTACTTTGACCACGCACTTGTTGTGGCTATCAACACGCTTCTGGCACAATTCTGGCTGTCTTTTTGTCTGGCTTGCGTGGTTTATCTGACTTCTGGCTGGTTATCTGACCGCTCTTCTTGGCAGAATTGGTGATGTTTATTTAATCTGGTTAGCTTCCAGGCAGAGAGATGCCTATAAAGCTTTGTCTACACATCTTCTGTGTAGTTGGGCTCAGGGACATTCCAAAACGCCAATATTACCTTGTGTTATCCTTTGCAACAAATAAAGTCACAATTTACTTGAAAAATAAAGAGGCAGTCCTTATCACTGTTCCACCTACTTTAAGCTAGCACCAGTACCGCTGACAGCAAAATAGTCCAGTTGGCACTGTGTATTTAGAGTTGAAAGCCTCATCTTGAGTCCACGCTTCTCCATTTAAACATACTCTATTTCTTGTCAGTGAGGCCAGATAGCCCAGTCTTTTGGGCGGCTACAAAATTCAGTTAAGCCTGAAAGTATAGATATTCCTGGAGGGGGCTTTGATTTTGTTCAGCAGCCTTTCAATCCATGTTGATGCTAAACTGACTTCAGTGTAAAAGAGGACACTGATGTTCATGGATCACCCATTTCAAGACCGGCGAGAGCTTTGGTATTCTGGGTTGTTCCTGAACATCTCACCCAATTTCCTTTTATCTGAGTTCAGGTGGTTGAAACGTATAAATTACCAAATGTCATAAGTAGTTTTGGAATGGCTAAAGCCAGGAGGCAAAACCTGGGCTTTTGTCGTTTGCCATCCTGATTTCAACAACACAGAAAATGTAGAAGAAATTTGACATTTACTGTATCTACATGCATATAATTTTGACAATTTACAAATCCATAATAAATTCAGCTTATTTATTCTGTCCTTTTTTAAAATTAAATCCATAAGTTGTTTTTCCTCTAATAATTTCAATTATTAGAGGAAGATATTCATACTTTTTCTGCAAAATATCCTAACAACCAGAGAGAAAATCGCTCATACGTAATACAACAGGAAGGTAACCAGCAGATGGTTTTAATAAATCACATAAAACAGTATGAGAATGGGATTTCAGCACAGATTTCTCCAAAGGTCTCTCTGTCTTTACTACAGGCTTTAATTATTTGCAAACGGCCTGACCAGGAGGTTGAGGTCTAAATCGCAAATTATTATCATTTTCTTCCTCGGTGGACCTCCATCCTCCGACTACAGCGAACGCGGCAGCAAGATAAAACCGAGCAATAAATCAGGTGCAGATGTAATACGCTTGTTAAAGGACAATCTCAATGTCACATCAGCTTTGCGAGAAAGTGGCAAACCACTCGCTCAGGAAAGAGTGACACCACTCAGAGGTTTAGTATAGCCTGATAGCTTTCATCACCATGGGGGGGTTAAAGTCATCCTAAGCATATCCATGAAACCGCCTCCTGTCAAAGCGTTTCCTCTTTTTACCGGCTGTGGTCATTCACTCCCCGTGTCAGCACTTTGATTAATGGGCTCTTTTTTTCCATAAGATCATGGGCACTATATGGTGAGGCATCAATTATGACACTACATGTCCCTGTTTTCTACAGCTTGCACCCACACTCAAACACTAATTGCATAACCAATAGGGATTCAAGAGAGCAATACCCCAAAACACTGAACTAATGGGATATACGTCGCTAAGTGTGGACTTAATGCGATTACATAAATTAGATATATCCTGTTCAGTCTGGTCTCTCACAATAAACTGAGGATAAAGCCAAATAAGTGAGGTAATTATTTCAAAGCAATTGTTTTTGTCTGAGCTCCCGTTACGCCCGAACCAAGATAAAATAGTTTGAAAGAAAATGGCTTTTAGAAGCAGAATAATGGAATAATTAGCTTTTTATTAGCTTTCACAAACCTTGGCCTTTGCAGGTCAAGCAAAAATGAATTGGGTGTACGTGTGAGTTTCCCCAGACGATCGATGCTCATGAATCTGGTGATGGTGGAGGGAGAGGTTACCAGGAGAACAACAGGAACTAAACGAAGAGGATTGGATTGTAATAAAATCCCTCTTTCGGCGTTGATTAAGGCTGCTTGTATTATGGGCAGAGGCTAAATGATCCAGCTTCCCCGTTATTGTATCACTGCAGGTGATATTTTTGCCTGATTTTACTCCAGAGATTTAAGAAGCCAAGGAAAGAGTTGCACGTTTTGATAGTAGAGTAAAGCTCTCACAAATACAGAAACCCCCTCACCAGCGACTCTATTAGGTATATATAAATATAGATGGCCCAAAAATCCAAAAGCCTTGCTTAAATGGCAAAAAGCCTACAACAAATCAAGCTTCTTTTCAAGGGGAAATATAATATTACTACCAGTTCCATTTGTGTGTGAGGCTATTGCAAAGAAAAAATAGCGAGGCCTGCCTACAATTGCAGAGGTTTATCAGTTTTCAAGTTTTTGCAAATGTATATAACAGACACTAAGAGGGGAGATACAAATGATATCCGACGGAGGAAAAAGCAAACAAGATTATGTATCTCTGCAGAGATCATCTCCATAACGTTTCAGACGTATATATTAACAATCTAAGCCTGACAGTTGCAAATACAAGCCCCTTTAGATTCCCATGTTATGACACTGCAGCTGCCTAGCGGGTTTTGGCTGAGATATCCAGGGATCTCTAATTATTTGGAGGAGTGAGAGTTTTTTATTTGTACCAATGGCTTAAACTCTGACAGTGTTAAACTGTTATCTTTAGCTATGGCAACCACTTTTATTATTAGTCATCTAACAACTATTCTCTCAACTCATACGGTCATATATACACTGCAGCCTTTTGAATGTTTTGCCAAAACAGATTAAACCATCGTATTTGGTTTTCAGCCAATCTATTGCCCTGCCAACATTTGTAGTTTTGCCAATCAGATATGCATTAGTTCATCTGCAATGTCAACAATTAACAAATGATTAGTTCCACTGTGATTTGTGTTTAAAAGATTAGGGAGATTGATTGTTTTTGGTTCTGAATCCTTCTCCCTACATGTGTTACACAGTTGTAATACGTTTTAGTTCTGATTTATCTTGATATGCTCAACAAGAAAATCTGATTATGTACAACTGATGAGCTGAAGTTAACACATCAAGATTTTTATATAAAGAGTTTGGTAAGCTGATGTGACATTTTAAACAATGTCAATTTTGCTTTAATAGTGTCATAATTTACCGAATGACAATTAATGACAACAGTCCTAAACATTCATAAAGAGTAATTAATGTTCATAACAGGTGTTATGTCATGTTTATGACAGTGTAATTTCAGTCTTATGTACACCCTTTTAAATAAAGTGTTACCAAGAGGTTAATTCTTAAAATGGATTAACACTAAATACTAAACTTGCTTCAACTGGCACTATTTTTGAGCTTTCGTAGCTAATTAAGAAGCATGTTCTAAGCATATAGTTACAAATACATTTATATAAAATACACAACCATCTCATTTACTATGATTACAGCAACATTCATGAAGCACAGAGTAATCGTTTGATGACTGGAGCTTGACGAATGACTGGACATTAGGAAACTTAAAAGCATAAACTATTTTCCGATAAGTGAGTAATTCATGCCTTAGCACTGACAGGTCACACTAATACCAGTTCTGATCCTCAGCTGTTTGTGTAAAATGCATCTAAATGTCTAATTTTGTCTTTTAAACGCTTTGTGGCGTAAACTCTGTAGCACTTTCAAAGTTCAATATTTTGTACATAGTATATTACTTTTATGCAACCTTTAGCAGCATTTTTGGCTACCTTGTGCTTGAATTTTATCTTTTACATGGTTTTTAATATTTTCTCATCCATGGAAAAGAAAATAAATATATCGGTCCCTCAGTCAATCAAAGTTTGTTTATATAACACTTTTCAATAATCCAGACTGTGCTTAAAGTGCTGTACACGTGTGGAGTAATAGAACAAGTTGGAACAAAAGGGAAGAAGAGATAATACTTATAAAAATAAAAGTAAATAAATACATTGTACGACAATTGGAATATATATATATATATATATATATATATATATATATATATATATATATATATATATATATATATATATATATATATAATATCAGGAAGAGCACATCCAGATAAATGCCATATGAGCCTCACCTAAACAAGAACTTATCATCGACTGCCCATCAATACAAATATGTATTTATATCTATTCTGAGCTGCATGCCAAAATGCAATTGAAAAGCTAAATTTAGCACTTGATGCCCTCAAATCTGAATGCCAGGAAAAAGTCCCTCACCCTTTAAGCAGTCCTTCATTAAAGCCAGCCCAGTAAGTTTACATGCCAATAGTTCTGGTTTAAATGGGAAGAAAACGGGTTTGTGGAAAATAGAAATGAAAAAGAAATCATACAAACTTAGATTCCTGCGTGATTATTAACGAACACTGAACATGACTACATGCAGGTCTCGTCGCATTAGCGGGTGGCCTCATTTCAATGCCGACACTGATCATTTTGTGAGCTCGTAATGAGAAAAGACAGTGCTGATATACTAAATGAAGGTTTTATGACTACCTCTGCCCCATTGAGCTTTAACCTAAAAATGCAAATGGGCTTCATGAAAACCAAGTGATTTCACGCTTTACTGGATGCTGCTACATATGCATATGGTCTTAAGTTGCAGTAAAATGTGTTAAAGTTAGCAAGGGAACATTAGATTAATCTGGAGCTGTTCATCTTGTAAGCTCTTAGTCATATTTTATGCACTTTTGTGGGCTGAGGAACTGTCTTTGCAATCTTTTAAATACCCAGAATAGAGCTAGTTTTTGCCACACAGCTATGCTATATAATACTGTCACTATTTACAGCACACCGAAAAGACATGGCCCTCTGTTCACAAATTCAAGCATGAAGATTACAAGGGCTTAGTATGGCAAGTATTAGCATATCCCGCTCCATGCAAGCCTTTAAGCGGGGTTATGAGAAAGTAACAGAGCTGGCTTCAGCTGGATGAAATTTTGTACAATTAATTGAATACTAAAAAAGAATGTTGGGGAAAAAAATGGCACCTTTACTGCCTAATCCCTTTACAGAGATCAACACCTACATGGCAAAACAATCAAACACTAAGAGGGAAAGAAAAAAATCTCGGGATTATCTTCATTATCCTCACAACATCACTAAAGTGGGAGGGCAAAACAATTCCACAAAGCCCCAACAACAAGCCCAATTTGCAAAATGAATGTGACATCTTGTGTGTAAACAAGAGCTGGGACTAACTATGAATCATGCACACTCTAAAGATATATTTTTTTTTTCTTATTTCCTTCAGCAAACAATGTCAGAGTTGTGCCCAAGGATTGTCAGTGCTGTCACTTTGACGGGTTGTTGAAGGCGGTGGCGCAGCAGTCGCCAATAAAACAGGTTAAAGAAATGGAAAACCAGCACCCTTTGCTTCCTCCCCCTTCAGAAAACACCCCAATTCTCTCCATCCTGGGTGACACTTTGTCTTCTGTAATTTGTGCTATGTTTTTGGATTTGTACCCCAACTGGAATAGGGCTTATCTGTCATGAAAAGGGTCAGAATGGAGAGAACAGACAAGGAACAAAAGATGGAATAAAAATCACTTCCAGCGGGTCGACAAAGACATGCAAGACTCTTGGCTCAACTGTGTAGTATTGGTTGGATGTGTATATTGTTTCCCCATTAAACAAATTCAATTAACTTACCTGCACTCATTTTTACCACCTAAATGCATTTGTAAAAAAAACTGTTGTAGTCATTTGTAATAAAGCAGCAATTAATTCAATTGATTTCAAATGTGGCATCATATTTTTTTTTTATTACTGAATGACTAGAATCTTGGAAAAAGTCCAGGTATTGCAACATATCCTGCAGTGTGCAGGTTTTATAAACTGAGTCGTATCTGGTCATGTGATAAATTACAGGGCAATTTAACATTTTGGAGAGCGAAAAATTGAGGAAGCGAAAACAAACAATGCAGCAGAGCAAAGTGCAGAGCCAGACATAGAAATACCTTCTGGTAATTTATTTTCTCATTTTTACTGTGGATTTACTTGGGTAAATTAATTTGAAGCAGGTGCCTGATAAATAAGTTGAAATAGATTTATTAAACATGAATAGGCCCTTGCGACACAGAAAGTCCTAACAAGTCTAGCATTAAGAAATGTATAAAATATCCAAAAATAATCTATAATAATCATGCAAAATACCAGGAAGCATAAACAAAAACAAAAACTAATTGGTATTTGATCCTGTTATTTAATGTATTTGTTGTGAATAGACAGACAGACAGACAGACAGACAGACAGACAGACAGACAGACAGACAGACAGACAGACAGACAGACAGATAGACAGATAGATAGATAGATAGATAGATAGATAGATAGATAGATAGATAGATAGATAGATAGATAGATAGATAGCAGCAGGACAATGATCCAAATCACAACACCAAGTCCACCAGTAAAAGGATAATGAAGAAGAAAAAAGAGGGCTTTGGAGTGGTCTAGTCAAAGTCCTTCATTTCAGCTGTTGCTGCTATCTTCACCTTCAGTGAAAATCGAACCTACAACATGATTTATATAATCGTAATGTCAAACTTACATGAGGGCATAATCCAGTAAGGACCACAGACATTAAGATACAGCATCTAATAGTATGTTCAATTTGGACTCCAGCTCTTACCAGAGACATTAGAAAATTAGAAGAAACTTCACTCACTAATATTTTAACAATGTATTTAGATTTAAGTAAATACACAAGTAAATTTTAATTGAAGCCATGTAAATTCTTCCCAAGTTGTTGAGCTTCTACCAAATACACAAAAGCCTATTCTATGGCTGTTCAATCAATAATATGGAACTTAGGATAAGAAAGCCTTACTGAAAGTGGTGGAAGTTAAAAATATCTCCCCAGGTCCTTCGAACAAACATTGCACCTAAGAGCCACCAGCGTCACAAAACATAGAGCATTAAAAATATGTGATGTTATGTACTTAAAAGTGAAAAACTGATAATATCGTCCCCGATTCCAGCAGCTCAGTCAAAGGGAACGCGCGCACCCGAAGCGTTTGCAGAGCCGACGGAAAACATTTAAGTACTTTACTGTAATCTTGAATTCTGTGTCACCTTATGCTTCAACGGTATCCTTCAAAAGAAAAGCTGTCAGTCCAAGGTACCCTGTCAAGCCTGTTCTTTCGGTTTTTAGACAATGCGGATGACTGCCCTTTTATCTCTATTCTCATATGACAGTGTTTCACGAGATGAAATGTTTTGCATGCTTTTACTCGGCAGAAAGAATTTTTTAGATGCTAAGACCTAATGTCTGTGGGTTTTGACTGGAAAAAATCCAATGATAATGTACAGCTGCAACTTAGCAATTTTTTATTTATATATATATATTTGAATATATATATATATATTTAAAATTGACAAGTAGCACTCATGTATGTATATACATATATATATACTATTAGATAAGGCCAATTGAATGAAGGATGTTTAATACAGAAATTATATTTTATGGCCATGTTAAGGTCTACATAATCACTGGGAATACTTCTGACTTAGCAGTTGTCTGGTAGATAGGAAACGGCATCCTCAATAAGGAGGGTTAACCGCAGAAGGTCTTAGCTACAGAAGTAAGCTGCTCATAAAAAGCTTTGTGCAAGCATGCAAGCATTATACCTGAAAGTTAAGTGGAAGGAAAAAGTTCGGTAGAAAAAGGAACCAACTGACTACATGGATTATTCATAGTATAACTGTGTTTGGCTAGCCAACAAACTGGTCTAATATAAACCCTATATACTCTATGAAGATCTCAGCAGTGCCACAGATTGATAACATCCATGCCACGCAGCATCGATATACCTAGTAGAGTGCAAATACATCACAGAACATGGGCATAGTTTTCAGTGGGCTGGCATTTCAATAATAGAAGCCTTTTCCTATGTATGCAATGAATATTGTGTGTTTTTCTAAGCTGTGAGACACCGTTATAAAATTAACAGAAACGTGATATTGAGTTATTGCACACAGATTAATAAATTTCAAGCATTTCTGCGTTTCCTTTGTGGAATTGAATTACTGACAAAAAGTAATTTCATGACTTTTTGATGTAAATCTAACTTATTAAAAGGTACTTGTCAGTGAAAATAAATTACCATGATGAGAATTTTCCTCTCTACACTTTCCTTTAGCACACTGCTTATTCCTCCTGGCTCTACATTTGTTTTTGATTTTGATGCACTTCGGCACATTTATCTCTGTATGTATTATTGATGTAGTTGGAAGAGATGGTGTTAGAACAAGGTCTTCCGAATCTATGCAGCTCAGATGGATAGCTCTTTTTACCAAAACATTTAGTGACTCCTTTTGGTGCATTTGACAGTTGTAAACATATGTATACCACTGCAGAGACTGAGCTAGGCATCTATAATGGATATGGCGTAATGCAGGGTGGAACAAGCCACCTCCAGTGAGGTGCTGGGACTTTATGAAATGTTAAAATGGAACTTCTCAAAATCTGCTCTGCATTACTATAATATCCAGAGCTTAAAGTGTGAAAATGCAATCTCTGTTTGTCTGGCTTTTAGAGATTTCAGAGAGCAACAAAAAAAAACATGCTCATTTTAAATGCATGTCACCTCAGCAATCTGTTCACAACTGCTGTGTCTAATTACTTAATAGCCTAGAGTGAGTATCTTTTTGGGATTTTAAGATACAAATAATTGCAGCATAATCTTGATAATCTTTTTATTAATTTGTTTACACTAAAAGCTGTTTCCCCCAACTCCAAATGTAAGACGTTCAACTGACTTTCCTTGAGCTGCCCTTGTTGCTGTTTGTGCTTCTGATTTCGATCTCAGTGAAGCAGTCGACACCACAAACCAGGTCATCCAGCGTGAAAGCCGCAAAAAAAAGCGTTTGTGTTACAGTTGCTGCTTTCGAAACGGATGGGAGCACGACTCACTGATAGATATTTTCCTGCTGCAGCAGGAAGTTTATCCTTCCAGCTGCATGGTTTAATCTTTCTTTTGATTTGGACCTTTTTATCTTCTGACAGTGACCCCTTAATAAGTATTTGACATGTTCGCATTGTGGCTCTGACATAAATTAAATAATTTTAGAGGGAATGTTCCATCAGTGGTCAATATCCTTTGGTACAGGAATAATCTTTTACCTACTGAAAGAGGAAGGAGAAGTGAATTGCCTCTAATGCCTACCTCTTCAATTTTTCAGGCCCGGTTTCCACTCAGCTTGCTAGTCAGATCCAGGTTGCAAATAATTTTTTTTCTTTGGTTGTCATAGCTGCATTACATAAATTACAACACAGGTAATGCATTTTCACAGTAATTTCCTGACATGTATGCAATTACATGATGCAGATGATCATAGCTAACGTGTCAATCACATTAGAGTTGTATAATGTGTTTCTCTTAGTAAAGCCATTAACCCTAAAAATATATATGTAAATTGCATTTTCAAACTAGCCAACTAAAAAATCCTAAATGTATTTTTTCCTTCTCATTCTTTGCCTTCCATGCTTTTTATAGCTGCCTATATTTTTGTTTTGCTCGTTTTTTTATTGTTTTTTTCCTTGTGATAAAAGAATTGGTGGCATATTTCCATAATACATTATTTTATGATTACAGCCACTTCATTTGCATCAACCACCTCAATTTGGACAATACACTACTTGAGTGCAGATACATCTCAGACTGTGTGCTATGATAAAGCTGTAGATAAACAGCTGTATTTTTAGATTAAAGAAAATAAAATGTGTTGTTAATACGATTCTGCTCTGCTCAGAAGTTTACATGCGCTAGTCTGCATGGGTCATATTCAGTTTATGCTTCATTTGAAGAATTCTTAACATATTTTCTTTAAAGATGTTGATGAACAAACATGTTTGTTTTTCTTTGATTTTTGTTTTAGTGCAAACAGGATAACATTTTTACATACGGGCTAAAATACGTCAATTCATTCACCACTCATATCTTACATATCTACATTGAGACAAGATTAGGTATATCTGCAAAGGTATGTTGTCGCTTTGGCTGTGTGTCCACACGGATCCGACGTTTTGAGAGACCGTAAACAATAATTTTTGAAACTGGGTCTCAGAGTGGAAAAATTTCAAATTGCCGGTTTTGTGTTTCTGTGTGTACATGCAAGCTGTGTCTTTTCCTAAACAATGATGCCGTAACTCCATCTTCCTCTGTAACCTGAATGCACCTCACTCTCACAAATAACAACAAACATGGAGCCGTTCGTTTTTGCACTCATGCTAAGGCAAATATTGGCTTAGTTCTGGCTGTTAGCAGCGTTCGATACTTCCTTTCAAATGAGTCTAGTCTAAGTAGCTTCTTCCCTGCCAACCACACATAAAGGTCTCGTTAAACATGCTTGATAGGAAACTGACCCTTTTAGATAAAAACTGGTCAAGAAAACACAGAAACCGCCGACGCATAAGCTGATCATAAACTAGAAGCATGTAAACAGACTAGTGTCACTCTCCTCACTGAAGCTCCTTGAAAAATAACAACATGGACTTAGCGGACCTGCTCCAAATTGAGATTGTAAACCTCAGCTGAAATTAACAGCTGCCACATGGACAAGCTAAAATGCCCTCTGAAGAAACGTTTATGGTCAGAGGAGAAAAAGACTGAGGTATGTGGGCACAGTTAAAAGATAAGGCTTTAAAACTCAAGTACAAAATAAGTGTCCAGCAAGGTGTGGGATCATCACAATTTCTTGTGCTGCTCCTGCTCAAGAAAGTCGATGCAATAATGAAAAAAATACTTCCTCCAATTTATTCAACTCCGTCTCAAATCAGTGATTTGATGGTTGAAACGTGGATACAACCGGCTGCTCTGACTGAACAATGATCTTAAAGTCACATTAAAAGTTATCTTCAAATAGTTAGACCAGATAAACACTAAGCTTATTGGAATGGGGTTGACCTTAGCCTTATTAAAACATGCGTGAACTGTGCTTACAAGCCGGGACTACTCTATTAAACTAATTGGTGTGGAAGGGTTCCTCCTTTCTTGAAAAGAGAGCTTAAATATCCAGCCAGAACTGTCATGAGCCTGTTGATGGTAGCAAAAGGCCTGCGGTTGAAGTGCAACGTGCTAGTCAAGACATAGGAAGATGTTTGAAATTGTGAATATAATTTTTGTACTGAGTTGATTGGAGAAAAGTCTCAATAAATTGATTTGTATCAAATTCTTGTGTTAAAAACCTGTTAAAGGTGTGTGTTGTTCCGTCAAATAAAAATAAAGGTTCAAATGCATCATTAATAGATCAAAATCAATATGATATTTATACCATGATGGAGTATGTACATAATCGTCTGATCCTGAGAGGTCTAATCACAGGCTGAGATATTGCAGAGCAGATTGTGACTGTGAGATCCTTCTCCTCTGGAAGAAAAAAAAAGTCAGAGTGTAATGCCTCGGAGTGATGATGAGCAAAATATGTGCATGGTGCAGTGAACCATCTCGTACATGTCACCTGCTGTTATGCTGGCCACGATTAATTGAAGTTAACATGTCTGGTTCTTGAAGTTTAAACACTCACGTTTTTTGTGTACGCCCAACGAAAGGTCACCTCTTTCTAATTTATTTGCCGAAAGGAGAGCATGCAGGGGAGCAAGCGGAGGCAAGAGATTTAATCAGAGTGTTACTACGATGCCGACACCTGGTTCTGCCTTGCTGAGCAGCCTGCTCCACAACGGCACACACAACCAAATGTGGGCAACAGAGCGAGACTAATGATCTCTGACGCTGACAAGAGAACTCAAATCACAATGCAAAGACGAGTTTTGCTGACAAATATTTTGTTGATTGAGTTACTTGCAAAGAATGCGCAAGATCGTGGGGGCTTTGTTGCACAAAGCGGGGTTTATTTCAAAGTAACGGTGACAAGAGCACATTTAGATTCAGGAAGGAGAATACGACAGCCAGACAGGATCAAGTAGGGAAAGCAATAAGGGGAGTTATCGATCCATTTATTTGGACAAACTTTCCTAGTTACAGGGAGTGAATCTTCCCTCATTTGGTGTTCGTAATTCCCATAATGTCTGCTTGAACTTGGCTAACGACTTAAGCTGACAATGCATCTTCACACTTTTTTCACACTTTATTCAGCGGCATTTTAACACTGCTGCTGTTATTGGGAATTAAAGATGCAAAAGTACTTTATGACTAACACTGGCATTATAAAATATGCATAACATTTATTTAGTTTCCAAGTCATGATTCTCTTTCCTAATCAGCTGCTATTTGTTAGCTTATGTTAAGTTCGGTCAGTCTGTATAATGTCAATTCAAAACAAATGTCATCTCCAGTCACTTTACAAGATAGATTTACAAACTCAAAAGTATAATCAGTTAAAACCAGTATGATCCAGTCATATGGACAGATCCTGCTGTCAATTGGGAAAATTTAGAATGAAATAAAATTTTTTTTGTCTAATTTTTGTGTTCCACTTGTACCCTTTGTTGATAAAACTAGTCTAAAAAAACTGGACATATAGAAGAAACCAGATGTTTCCATACAAAGTATAAAAACACAGCCATTTCCCCCCTCTTTGTCAGAATTCTTTGTATTTGCTAAATGCAAAAATAATTAAAGAGA
Organism: Fundulus heteroclitus; assembly: GCF_011125445.2. Classification (NCBI taxonomy): domain Eukaryota; kingdom Metazoa; phylum Chordata; class Actinopteri; order Cyprinodontiformes; family Fundulidae; genus Fundulus; species Fundulus heteroclitus. Next base: position 27,375,559 of record NC_046378.1, read on the forward strand.
GATGTTTTAGATATGTTTCATTACCTTCTTTAAGTCAGAAATGGGCATACATGTCATTTGTATTTGTCAGAGTTGCCAGTCTGTATGATGTGGGTCAAAAGTGTTGCGTATCCCTCCTCCATAAGATTCTCACAATAGTTTGCTGGAGATTTGGCCTTCTGGTGCACTGGTCTAATTGAGTGAGTTTTGTGTGGTGCCTTGCTCACAAAATCATTGTCAAATTGGAAGACCCACGTGTCCTCAAGTCAAAATCCTTGGCTGATGTCTTGAGAATTTGTTTCAATATTAATACATAATGTACTGTCCTCATAAATGTCATCAATTCTAAGAAGTGAGTCAGTCCCTCCTGCAGCAGAGCACTACACAACGTGCTGCTGCCACCTTCGTACTTCAAGGCTGGAATGGTTTTCTCATGGTAGCAAGCGTCCCATTTTACCTCCAAATGTAACAATGTCCATTATTGCCATCTCTTCTTATTTAGTTTCATTGGATCCAAAGATATGTCTACAATTATTGAAGCATTTTTTTTTCCTGATTTTATTTGCAAACAATATTCTAACTGTTTATGTCACTTCAGCTCATATGGGTCACCATTCAGCCCCTATGGGTAATGAACTCCTTTCACAGTGGATAATAAATCACCTACCAGCTTAAAAATAAAATTCAACCGGCTTCTTTGTGTTAGTATGAAGTTGCAATGGAAGCCGATAAATGTAAGACCACATCATAAGAAGAAGAAGAAAGGTGAGAAGAAGACAGCACAGCTATTAACAATGGTCTTTTGTGGAGCAATGACTGCTACTGTAGAACAGCAGTCTCTGTGGATGTGTAGTGAGAGCCATTGACAGTGAAGTAAACGGTGAATGAAATGAGACATGATCATTCAAAAAGCGGACGCTTTGAAAAATCTCCAATACTTATTCGAATTAGTACCACATATAGAATTGGCACAAATCAGAGTTTTTTTTTTTTTTTTTTTTTTTTGCTAAAAAGATCGGAATTGGGCCGTTCACACTGCCATAAAAAGACTGATATGAGGTGCATAAGGGCAAAAAGAATGGATTTGGGTCACATTTGCCTGCAGTGTGAATGTAGCCTGATTGTCAGAGGTGGGTAGTGACTAGTAACTTACATTTACTTGGGTAGCTTTGTGGGGAAAAAAAGCACTTCTAGGAGTAGTTTGCATGATCTGAATTCACCTAAGCTTACAAAGCCATTCATTAGTCATCTAGGTTTCTCCAGATTTAAGAAATGTATTTTACTGAATGCAAACTTACAGATTTAAAGGAACAAATTTTAAAAATGTCTAAAAAAAATTATCAAGTTTTAGCATTTAACAAAGAAATAATTAGTATAGCCCTAACAGACCCAAAACAGGAAACATTTAATCTTATTTATTCTTTGTTTAAACTGTTTAGACTCCCTTGTCCAGGAGTCATTACAGCAAGTCATCAGTTTTTACACCAGATGCCCCTCCTGACACAATGGGGATTCAAACTCAGGTCCCCCGAATTAAAGTTATAGACTCAACCCACTACACCACAGTGGGACTATCTTGTTTAAACTGTATTAATTCTAATTCCACATGTTTGTTTATAAACAAGATGTAGAAGATATGACAAACTCACAACAGTTTACTATACCTGTACAATCTCTGAAGAAAAGGTGCAGTGGGTGAGATGCATTTGGTTTTTCCACTTTCTAACGGGGCCCAGATTCAAAAAGGCATAGTATTAAAAAAAACAAGCTTTTCACAGTGATTGATGGGTCTAACTCACAAGAGCTGGCCAAGTCAAGAGAAAATAAATTATCAAGTCAAAGCCCTCTTCAGTCATATCAACTTAATGTGTTGTTGTTGCTCTCTGATGTATATGTCAAGTGTCTCTGTGCTGTTTTAATGTCAACATTGGGATACAAATACGAAAAGACACCAATTTACAGTGCAGCTTACATTTACTGGCCCCCTTGGTATAGATGTATAATTGGCTGTCAGCTAAATTCTTCTACTTGCAATAGCATATTCTCAAGCAGCAAATTTTAGAAAACTTCAAGCCTTAATTTCAGTAACATGTCAAGTGGGCAGAAAATATCCGATGTTAGGAAAAAACCTGTTAAACGTGCATAGCCACGTTATTTATTTTCTAAAACAAAATCCTAATGGGGTGCCAGTAAAAATGTGCAGACCGGTATGAGGACTTTTTGTTAATGCAGGGACAAAAAAATTATAATCATGTCAAACTACTTTTTAGACTTTCCAGATATACATGTTTTAATTTCCATACTTTTAGGCTTCAAACTGTTTACAACAACAAATGCAATTTCAAGGAAGAGCTTTACCCTGTCTAAGTGCTTTTAAATGGTTTGCTCACTGATGCTTTGATTGCTCTCTTATTTATGCAATACACTCAACATGCACATGTACCTTTAGGAGCGAGCTGTTAAACTACACGTTTAGAGATTATGTTTTTAGACTATTTCAGGGAGGCTCCCCCAATGATATAGAGCAAATTACAAACGACAGTACATCTCAGCTATTTGTACCACTAACATGGCAGATTGTGTTCGCATTTCTCCTCAGGACTCATCTCTCTTCATTGACGTTCGCGTAGAGTATGAAGCAATGATAGACGTTTTATATTTTATTCTATGTTACTCTTTTAAACGGTCGATTCCTCTTCTTTATTGTATTTTCATATTTTAGTTTGTTGTGTTATTTGGCCTGACTATACATCACTTTGGTCCATTTTAGTTGTTTTTTAAAAAGGCCGCATCAACAAAATTGACTCAGGGTTGGAAATAAATTGTTGTCTTCTGACTCTTGACAATGTTTTGTTGACGCACCCATCCACCCACTACTTTCTCCCTACGCAGACTTTGCCACTTTATAACAATGTCACCACACTCTCCCTCCTCTGCTACCCTAATAATTACTACAGCGCTTGCAAGAGATTTGTTGCCTAGAAGTAAAGCTCTCCTCACCCCTTGTTTCACTTTATGAAGTTTCTGATGGTGCCTTTCCTCTCAAAAGTATAGATAGTATATAGCAGAATAGTGCTATTAAAAACATTTTTGCGCAAATGTAATCACTCCATGTAAATACCGCGGAAAGATAATCCCTAAAACAAATACATTATGCAATCCAAACAAATACACCACACGTCACAAACTGTATATTCAGTCCTATATTCTCAGAGAATCTGCTGTCACACGCCATTTTCCACTGTCACGAACATCCATCTGGATGAATTGAGTGAGCCCTCAAACAATATTGGCAGCTAGTGGTGCAAATGTGAGCATTAAATCTTAAAATAAAGCAGAGAAAGCATCAAGCATCGTCTCTTTTCTTGGCAGTCACTGCAGGCAACCTCGCATCAGCATGATTGAAGGAACCAGCGGTGAAGAAAAATGACATGCTGCGCCGCCTGGGGGGAGGAGGGAGATGCCCTTCATGGATTACAGTACGGCAAATCGAGTTATTATCTATGACCACTGCATTCTGTTATTCCTCTCTCACCTCCCGTCTTGTTTTGACTTGCACTCCGACGAAGAAGGAGCCATATTTCACCTCGCTATTTACATACAGCTGTAATAATCCTCAATGTTCCTACCCCTTCACATTCATTTTGATATTCCACAGTGTTTACGATAAGGGGCTTTGCGGTACCCTGTGCAGGCAAAGGGTAATGAATAAATTAAGACGCAGAATGATGGTAGAGTCGTACTCAGAGGTCACATGTATCTCGATGCCATTAAAAAAAAAAAAAAAAAAAAAAAACAGACAAGGCTGTTGAGGAACACGGCAGAAGAATGCATCGAGTCAGCTGCAAAGGAGTGGCTGTAAATGGGCGGCCATTGGGGAGAGCCAGATTTATTCATAGCCTCTTTTCATTGTGCAACGCAACAAACATAAGGTACACAAAATCTCCCCATAACAATTGTGTGCTATGAATCTTCATTGTACTTTGGATAATTCTATTCGACTGAACAAACAACTGATTTGCAGCTGTAATTCAGGATGGGTTTTGTGTTTTAAAACACATTTTAGGGTGGTTTGAATCATCTATAGGATGCTGCATTTTTTTTCCCTCCTGGCAAAGGTGCTGTGTTTTACTGACACCATTCTCGTGAGAAGCTCACAGCATGAAACATTAAACATGTCACTTTTCAAAGACATCCGACTAAGAGACAGTTCATTTGTTCCCTGACACTACGAGGACAGTTGAACATATGAATTAACGCTTCTGGATGTGCAGTGAGTGACAGACTCACAAATCATAACTTTCAAAGTGGATCTTATTTGCATTTTGGCAGCCAAACCTTCCATTGTGTGTGACAACAAATCTTCTGTTTTTCTTTTTTTCTTTTGGTTTGTTTTCTTTTTTGCAAGACAGAGACGATACTTTAAAAAAGTAAGTATTACGCCATTTACAATTTTCTCTGCTTTTGTTTTTTGTATTGGTTAAATAGCATAGGCCAGCAAACAAAATATAATAAAAGACAAAGATAACCTGAGTAAATACTGGTCATTCAACTGGAGGTGTGTAGACTTTGAAACCTAAACTGATGTTAATCAACATTTCTGACAAATCAACATATTTAAGTTAAATAGGCATTCTTCACTACTGGTTGTCTAATGTCAAAATACACACATTTGACTGCAAACACAACACCTCTGGCACCGACTATCTTGTTTGCAATGAGGGTGCACATGTACAATGCATGACTTCCATAGGAAAGAACTTGAGCTTCAATATTTTGCCATAGGACGCTTGTAGTGGCGGATTAGTTTAACTGCCCACTTTAATAAAAACAAGTTTCCCACAGGAGCTGAAATGAACAATAATTGGAGGCCAATTTGTGATTAGATTACAGCTGCCGAACACATTCAGAGCTAAAAAATACCTGTTTTGTTGAGGTTATTCTAAGCTACATGTTACAGATGTGTTACCTTTTCAAAATGTGAGCACTGTAAATATAATTACCTATTCACTTAAATGAAACGGTAAATAACTTTGAAATAAAGAAAATGTACTTGTAAAAAAAAGTAGTAATTCATCTATAATAGTCATTTTCTGCAACATTGTTCTGTGAAGAATTTAAGACTACACTTAAAATCCTACGGTGAAAACGTCTGTGTATCACCCTCAACACACCATCCTTACAGAGAAAAACGGTACATAGATACATAGATATATAGATATATAAGATACATACATACATACATACATACATACATACATACATACATACATACATACATACATACATACATACATACATACATACATACATACATACAGCCATTTAATAGTTTAGCTCAAACCATATCAATGAGTTACAATGGCCCAGGCAAAGTCCAGACCTTAATCCAATTGAAAAATTATGGCAACACTTAAAAAATGTCAATTCCTTAGTTTCCCCAATATCACTTAGTTTGAGCTTCTTTGCAAAGGAAAGTTGCAGACAAATTTGGTCTCCAGATGTGCAATGCTGGAAGAGAGATTCTTCAAAAGATCTGCATCTGTAATCACATCCTCTCTGCATTATATAGACTCAGACCCTTCTTTGCAAAATGTTCTGAAAGCAGGGAATCATTTTCTTGTACTTCAACAATATGCACAACTTTGTCTATCCCAATAAATTACATAAAACTTTGTGGTTGAATGCGACAAAACATTTCAAATGTCAAGGATGAGGATACTTTTGCAAGGCACTGCAAACTCAAACTTTTCACTGAGATTTATTAAAATATCCAACTTTTGTATAGACTGAATGGTTTGGAAATCCTTAGCACAGCTGCTGAACCAAATGCATTTTCTTTAGAGAAGAAATTAAACTATTCAGGAAGCTGAAAAAAAACAAGATATGAATTTGATAAACTTAAAGATTTTATATTTATTCAGTTTGGAACATTACCTGCAATCTGCATAAACGTAGTGTATACCGTCAGAAGGAAAATAACCCATGGTGTACAGTAATATGCCGTGATGGGATTGGTGAGTCATGGCATGCTGAAGCCCTTTTCACACATCAGTTATTGGCTTAAAAAGGACGTCCTTGTGAACCCAGTGGGGTTCCTCTTTGGTAATTCACAGAGACCAAACAGGGGCGGGTCAGAGCAATGTCAGCATGGCCTTACAAGACGCCAGCATAACGGAAAGTGTTTTGAGATGGCAGTGTCACTGGTTAGAGCGGTGGGCTGTGCATGGTGTCAACCCCTTCCTCACTCTTTGCCGCCTCATGTCATGTGTGTGTCAGCGATGGATCATCTTCAAACCCCTGTCTTTTCTCTGTACCTTCACATGAGAGACTGCCGCACAAAAAAAGGTGCTTCGGCCACAGTTAGAATATGTGAAAGGTATTAAAATATGCCAGTGATATAGTCAAAGCCTTTTACTATTACTACTGTGTTATAAGCACTAGGTCAAATCATCTAAAAGTCCTTTTAAAAGCAAAGACATTGAAATTTTCCCTCAAGCATAAAAAATAATTCACAACTGTATCTTGTACATTACCTACTAGGACATATTTCAAATCTTGGCAGCAGAATGAATATGTCTGCCAACGTACCAGGAGGAGTAAATGCCACTGGGATTATAACGTGATGTGACACAAACAGAACTACAATACCAGCTTTGTTATTTAGGATCCGTAAAAAAAACAAAAAAAAAACAATCAAAACAAAACCATCTCAGTTTGTTGTCTTTTATTTAAGTCCCATGCAGGTAAGCACACTCCTTTTCATGAACGGAGAGATTTTCAAACAATACATTTTAAGGAATTTGCATTTATCTAACCCTTACCCTAACCCTAAAATCGGTAGTCTGAGGTTCTCATAAAGAAAATATACAAAACATTTTGGTACATGGGTTAATTATTGGGTTTCTCTAACATACAGTATTTGAACATATCACAACATATCACGGCTCTCAATTATTAATCCTTGTCGGAGTCACCTTGAGTCAGTCTCTGTATAAAGTTTGATCTTCAGAAAACCTTCATCCTGGTGAGCTCCTTGCTCTAACGAATCATCCTGGAGAGGTTGTTCATGAAAGGCTTCAATAATAATCATTATTGGACTAGGTTAAATTCTTTTATCAGTGTTTTCTAATAGATTCTGCTTTCTCCTTTGTTGAACATGATAAAAGATATTTCAGGAACAGCCTTCAAGAAAAATCCTATCAACACCAATGCCCTTTATATGTGTGAGCATGTGATAAAAGCTCATTGAAGAGAAACAACATTTTGAGATGGCTACTCATCATGAATGAGTGTTTGAGATGTTGAAGTTCGTACACAGATGTCCTTGAAAGCACAAGGTTACAATACGAAATTAAGTTGATAAGGTTCTTTTCTTTTTAAGGCCAGGTAAGGGTTTAGTTCTTTGAACAAGTCCTTTTTCAATAAAAAAAAAGGAAGCAGCAACTATGGCTGCTCATCTATAAAAAAGATAAAGACGTGTAAATAAACATTTCCTTTGTAAAAAATTAAAATCAAAAACTGTAAATTTAAGAAATAAATAAAATCTGTATTCATAAGAAACTTAATTTATTTAGAAGTCGTCTTCTACGCATTGCACTGTACATGCGCACCTAGCTTGTGGCCTCTACTTCATTTATTCTAGCAAATACACTCAACTGGCTGAAATCAGGAAAAATGTCATGCAGGCGAGACATCTAAGGTCAAAGTTAGTAATGAAGGAGAAGAGGAACCAAGAGAAAGAAGAACCGGAGGCAACAGAGGAGAGAATTGCATAAGATCTTCTGTAACCCCCAGTCGGTCGAGGCAGATGACCGTTCATATTGAGCTTGGTTTTGCTGGAGGTTTTCCTTCCTGTTAATGGGGAGTTTTTCTTTCCACTGTTGCTTCATGCTTGCTCATGAGGGATTGCAGCAAAGCCATGGACAATGCAGACGACTCTCCCTGTGGCTCTACGCTTCTCCAGGAGGAGTGAATGCTGCTTGCCGGGACTTTGATGCAATCAACTGGTTCCCTTATATAGGAAATGTTTTGACCAATCTGTATAATCTGATTGAATTTGACTTTGGAAAGTGCCTTGAGAATTCATGTTTCATGAATTGGTGCTATAGTAATAAAATTGAATTGAATTGAATTGAAGATCCAGGGGGAAGAAAACGAGCGGGAATCAGAAAATGTCTCTATCACTCCTCACTTCACGTCGTTTACGTCAGTAGAGGGAAAATTTTATTCGGGCTGAAAGTTTTATTAACAAAATTAAATTGAGTGACTCGGTCTCTGTGTCTGTATCAATAGCACATCACCTACAAACAACTTTTCATTGTGATTCAGATAAGTGCAGTTCATTTTAAAGATGCAGTTTTAGCGCATTTCCAGACCGGAACAGGGAAACAGGGAATCAGGGAACCCGGCAACCGGTGGGGGGGCTGCGGGGAGCTGAGTTGTGTTGCCATGGGAGTGTTTACCTGCTGTAACCTTTGTGAAAAAATTAGGTAATAACTTTTTATTTCTCAGATTAATAACAGCTTTGTCGTGGCCGGCACTCTGTTATTGTTACTCTATACCGCTCTACCAGTTCTCTCTCTCTCTCTCTCTCTCTCTCTCTCTCTCTCTCTTTCTCTCTCGTCAAATTAAACTTCTTCGTGTTTGTATTTTGCGGCGTAAAATTGTGAGTCAGACTCAGATTTAGAAGCTGGTACATGAAATAAACAAAGTGAGAGCACACAGGCAGATCATTAGAGTTTAGTCCATGAATCCACCTGGATGGTCTCTGCTTCAGAGACGTTTCAGGTTGTCTGTGGCCGATCTGAGTGTCTCTTTCTTTCTCTGGCTCCTGAGCCACCGATGCACCTGAAAATCCTCAGGATCCTGTTGTGGATGTTACGTGTCACTTTATTGCAATTTCATTCAAATTCTGTTCTAATTCTATTTCCATAACCTTTGTTATGATCGTTGTGTAATTGTAACTGCAATTTTCTTTTTCTTTTATTCTTTTTTTTTTTGTTATGTGTGTTCTGGTCATTTGAGCATGATTAAACATGTCACCTTTAATATGGCTGTAAAAAAGCTTGTTGCCTTTTTTTTTTTTTTTTTTTTTTTTTAAAGATTGAGAGCGTGTCAACCCGGTTGGGATTTGGAACCGCTGCCTCACATGATAGCATGTCTCTTCTGGCTGTGTTTTCAATTGTTTTCTGCTATGTGTCAGATGGGCAAGAGAGAAGGAGATAAAATATGCACAACAACCACGTGAAAAGCACAAAAAAAGGTTGTTTTTCTTAACTCTCCCAGGATGGTGAAGATGGCTACACTCCCTCTTCTGCGAGTAGCTTTTGGGTTAGGGTTGGTAGTGGGAAGCCAAATAAGGAATAACTGCCTTTTTGTCAAATACATTGTTTTGTGTCATAGCTTGGTGCTGCAATAAACACAAGTTAACTTATGCAAATGATTTTGTTTTGAAGGAGCTCGTCTGAACTTAATCATAAATGGTAGCTAAACTGATGGACATTAAAAAGCTCAGTTTGCAGTTTTTTTTTAGCTTGATGTTCAGTGTGATCTGCAGACATCTCACACAGTGAAAAGCTTTTAGTTCGGAATTAAAAGCCAAAATAATTTGAAGACAACTTCAGAGTAAATGTCTTTTGCAGCACTTTAAAGTTAGTCAGGACTAAGATGCTGAGCCAGAGAGGAACAAGGTGGATAAAATGACAGACCGTTAGCCATTTAAATAGCATGGGGGACGTAAACAACTACTCTATTTGTATTGTGGACATCCAGAGAAATACAGACAGTTTAGGGAGAGCTGCCTGAAAGTTCCTCAACATCAATGTAGCTTGGGTAGTGCAATAGTTTGTACACAGTTGAATAATCACACATTGTCCATAATGATTGAAAGGAGCTTTAGCTCATACCACTTCTTCTGACAGCCATTTCTGTCTGGAACCCATTTCTCTTTTCCTCGCCACTTCCCTCCATCTATGCTTCACTGGATGTCGTTTGTGACTTCTGCGGAGATGTCCGTTGTTTTTATTCTGCACCATGCAACAACAGTGCCGCTGAATAAAGGCTATAATGACATGCCGCACGAGAAAACAACATAAGCCGTACGCCCAGCGGTGTGTAGAGATGGAACAGCTGGGGAAACAAAGCTCACCTCCCACAACCTAGATAAAATTGACAGAGTAAGTTTAACTTTTTTTTTAGTGAAGCTTAGAAACGAAGAAATAATTTTTGGGAAAGGAAACCACACCAAATTACTGTATGCTAGTAATATGCCCTGATACCTTTTTAAAACTGGGTAATTTCTTGGGTGAAAATATGTCTATGCCACCTTTAGATTGTCCATACGTGTCGAAGACAGAAATTCACTGTAAGTCGTCTGAAAGTGAATGTTTAACAAGCATCTACAATTAGACATGTATACGCCAAGACTAGCAAGAATGAGTAAACAATGCTTGGGCAGGGATCAAAATCACCAACTCTTTCATCTGTGGCTAGAAAAGGAAATTTAGTTTTAGAAATATTAATTCAGCTCCATCACATATAACTTCCTGGAGGCATCTTACTAGGACAGCATCCGTGGGTTATAAGCAACTGACATCAGCCATGCTAAAAGTTCACCAGCACCTATTTCCTTCTGTCCTGAAGGCATCTTCTTGTCATTATCAGCAAAGTTTGTACCACTTGATGTTCCCATTATGCCTCAGATCGGTTTGATACAATTATGTAAATATCCTTTTGTATTTATCAAAGTTGTTTGTCTTTTTTATTTCCCCACTAATCAAATTGTCCCCCCCACACACACACACACACACAGTACAAATATAATGATGTATCAAAACAGAATATGTTGAAGACAGAAATACTTAGCTCTGGCTACACGTAAGCAGAATTCAGTACAGTGCTTTGCAAAAGGATTCATACCTCATGCATTTTTCTGACTTTGCCAATTTCCAACATAAGCAGTGGAGTGTTGGATCAAAGCAGAACATTTTTAAGAAGTTGAAAGAGGAAAAACAACAGCAGTACATGACGTTCAAAATATTTTACAAACAAAAATCTTAAGAGTGGTGTGCATTTGTACTCAGTGAATTCAATTTAATTCAATTAAAGTAATTGTCGTTACAAAAAAAAAAAACAAGAAATGTTTATTTCAGAACATTTGCTAAAACATAGGGCTGCAAGTCCTTTCAGGTATGTCTCTGCCAACTTTGCACTTCTGGGGATTGGAATCTTGTCTTACTCTTCTCTGCAAATAACGTCTGTTAACAGCAATTTTCAAGTATTGTCTTTCAGGATTATTTCTGCAATTGGATTTTGGTCTGGACATGACAAGGCCCTTCTGACAAATGAATCTAGTTTGATTTATACCATTTCAGTTTAGCTCTGGATATACGCTTCGTATTGTTTTACCACAGCCTCAAGTGTTTTGTAGTCAGATAAAGTGAACAGGACGAAGGAAAAGCTAGGCAGGGTTTTTAATTTCTGAAGCCAAATTTACCCACCTCAGCCAAGTTTTTCTTTGATTTCAGTCTTTGCCTGTGTTACTGCTAACTCACGGATCTCATTAGTTCCACTTGTTCTTTATACTAATCATGTATGACTCAGTTTGTATAAATGGGCTCTCTGTCATGATAGTAATGGGTTTAATGAGTAATTGAAGCTAAAAAAAACAGCACATTGATGAACATCAAGGTTAATCTGGCAGTACTATGTCACAGTTCATTGCATTCTGATTCTCACAGATCTACATGCTCAGCCAAGAGATTTTATTTATTTTTTTTTTATTTTTGCTTTCACCATAGACTCTGACCTGTGTGAATGTTGTTGCCCTGAAGAGCTAAACTGTCAAATTCAGTGTCAACTTTATTTATAAAGCACTTTCTAAAAAAAAAAAACACATTCCACAAAAGTATTGCACAGCAAGAACAAAATAATTGATAGTAGTTTAATTAACAAAACAAACAAACACATGGAAGGCATTCATATAATAATGAAGTAGTTTAAAAAGAAATAAAAATTGTGTAAAAATAGAAATAGTTAGGATATCAACTTGTATTTACTCCAAAATCCTATGAGTAGAGGTTAGTCTTCAAAAGCACCTTTTTAAGTCTCAAAATCTAATAGCATGTCAAAGACTCCACTGGGTTTCCTTAGAAAACTTTGTGAACAATCTGTCTGTATGATTTGATTGAATTGCTTTTTTAAAGTGCCCTGAGATGACATGTGTTGTGAATTGGCACAATATAGATGAAATTTTCTTTAAGTGAATGTTGGGAGCAGCTCTTATATGGATCGGTAGATTATTCCACAGTTTTAGGGGAACAACAGATATGATCACCTCTACTTTTTATGACTGGAGCCACTGGTGGTTTGATCGTAGTGGTCTTGTGTATATATTTAATTTTATAAGATCCTTTAAATAAGATGGGGTAAGACCATGAAACACCAGGAGCAACATTTTAAGATCAATTCTGTAATGAACAGGAAGCCAGCGTAGTGAAGCCAGAACAGGGAATAGGTTCCAATTTTCTAGTTCCTGTTAGCATCAGAAATGTTTTACTAATCTAAACCAAGATAAAGGGTATCGAAATGATCTAGAAGATGTAATATGAAACATGGATCAATCTAAAATCTAAATTCCCAAGAAAATAAGGCTTTACTTTAGCAATAGGTCGTGACTGAAAAAAGCTTGTTCTGACAACTGAACTGATTTCTTTCGTGAATTTAAAAGAGCTATTAAAGAATATGCCAAGATTCCTGACAGAAGAGACACTGTATGACAAAATGAGGCTCAAAAATGTATTTAAAATATCTGATCACTCAAATACCATAATCTCTGTTTTATATTTTTTTTATAATAATAAACAATAAAAGATGAAGGAGGTTTGAGTTAATCCAGGCCTTTATATCAGCAAGACAATACAATTTCCTTTTATGAATGGGCTAGAGGTGAATGTCATCAGCAAAGAAGCCGAAAGAGATGTTATATTTCCTAAAAACAGACCCTATGGGGAACAAATATAAAGAAAAGAAGACTGGGATTGCCCCAGGATGGCTCTATGAGGAACTCCACAGGTAATAGGAGCTGCGCCTGAGGAATTACCTCTCTAGACTGCAGTTCCTTTAATGTTCACACAATGCACAAGCATTGATAAAAGCCTAATATTATCTACAGTGTCGAACACAGGACTTAAAGCTAAAATCTAATGCTGTTCGTTTTATTTTGCATTCACTGAGAGAAAGATTCCTCTTTCCCTGCTGGACAGCAATCCAAGCGGATTAAAATCCTATTCCCAGCTTGTCTTTGGAATCAAACATCCGATCTGCTCCTGTGTGAGGTGGCAAGTCTAGCTGGACTATATATATATATAGGCAGCAAATGAGAGGAATGTTTACCCACCTCTTCATCATGAGAAGTCGCTCATCAGAGGGATCAGTTTTCTGCCCCCTTTGTACCTTTTCATCAGACTGCAAACTCTGATAAAGTGCCCGAATCCATGCTCTTTAATAATGATATATGAGAGCTACTCGGAGGATGGTGGTAGGTCAGAGGACGTGCAGGTGGGGGAGGAGAGGTAACATGTAGGAGGTGGATAAAAAAAAAGCAATTTAAAAACTTGTAATGGAGCACTGCTCTAAAAATGTCAGAACAAGTGAAAGAACCTTGAGCTGTTAAATTGATCGTAACGTTGACTATTGACCTCCAATTTCTAATGTGTTTACCTATAATTGAGCAAGTCATGACTTAAGCTATTACCAGAACAAAGGATCAAAGAAGTTAAAAAGCAGACCTCATTTGTAACACGACTATTTATGTAGTTTTTTTTATGTGTGTTTGTTTGTTTGTTTTTTGGCTCAACACTATATCACTGTTTGCAAAAGTAAGGCTTTTGACAAAAAAAATATTTTCCATCACAGAGCGCCTGAGGTTTAAATTCCTTTTTTTCACAAGATGCCTGAGAAATATCGGATGGAGCATAAAAAACTGCACATCCCTCCCTAACACCTTGCTGCAAGCTGCCGGTCAGCTGTGTAGGAGTGCCAAAGAAGGAAAACCCAATAAATGTTTTCCTTACTAAAAATTTGGAAAATGTCAAAAAATACAGCCAGGACTTGACAACCTGAGAAGCCCTCTACATAACTTCAATTAACGGGACACTATTTTGAAACATTTCGAAGCAAGGTAGAGGCAGCAGGTCCATCGGCAAAATGACCAGCTCACTCCAAATCTGAATTAGACCTATACATATACGGGCATAATAATAAATTATTAAAGATAACACTAGATATTTAAGGTTTTTAAACTGAGTTAACAAACCTTTTTTTTTTTTTTGTTTCCTATCCATATATATTAAGATTAATTATATTTAGTCCCGCAGTTCATATAGCAGGAACCACAAAATATTCTTTGTATTTAAAGATCAGTATAAACTATTCTGGAGAAAAAAAAGAGAAAATCAAAGCAGTTACAAAAAGGGTGTCACAGTTTCCTTAGCATTAAACTTTGTTAATTTTTTTATTATTATTTTTTATTCTTGTTACATAAATCACAAATATCTGAATGACTTCAGGCACTGGTATTTGAAGGCTGATTAATAAATACTAAAACAATATTGCCTAAAACACCTCAATTAACTGCTCATAATCTTATACAGTACTTTGCTTAGGGCTGGTTTATTATATTGGGAATTATGTAAATTTATCATATTCTATACAGATAACACTGAACATAACCCTGGGTAATTTTAATGAAGCCTTTGTCAAATTTAGGGGAAGGAGAACTTGAAAAACCAGTATAGCAGCATCTCAAAGCAACCACATTAATTACATTCCACAGTATTTATTCACTGTTTATTTGTTTTGCTGCAATCTTTGGTTTTTAAGACATGTCTCTCTTTAATGTGTTCAGAAATGATTTTCTTTAAAATGTTGTGCAGAAGCAGTTGGATGTACAATCAGGTATTAGGGTCCCACAAGGCCTTTTGAGGCTGCAAGCAAAATTCAGCTTTTTCAAAACCAGAAATGAATCACTGGCTCCCAGTGAGTGAAAAATACCAGGAGGATTCAGACAGGAATCATTAAAATACCAATGTCATGATTGCATACCAATAAAAGTAAAATTATTAAGATGCCAGGTTACTCCTGCCTATAAAAATAACTTTTCCTATAAATATAGATTTTATTTTACTTCAAGGCTTGAGGGCACTTTGAAGTGGAAACACTTCAACTAAGACTTGATGTGTGAGCATGTTTAGAAATGTGTCAAAGATATCAGTGTTAATAACTTGTCAACATATGTTTATGTTGACCAATTATTATGTTTAGTCAACACATATATGAATTTTGTTTTTTTTAATTGCTCAGAGCTTTTGACTAAACAACAATTTTTTATGTCAGTCACCATCAGCTCTAGTCACTGGTTGGACCCATTTAAACTACAGTTTTAACGCAATTATGGTAAAAGCGTCTGCTTCAGTGTCAAAAGAGTCGGGTTATAAAAGCTTTCAAAAGCTATAAACACTCTACAGGATAAGGGGAATTCAACCTTGTTCTTTTTCTTCTTCTTCATCTTTCAGAGGAAGAGTCATCCCTCTCCATCTAACCCTATCTTCTGCATCTTTCTTCCACAACATCCACCTTCATGTCCTCTGTCAATCCATCCATCCTTTCTCTACCCCTCCTGCCTGGCAGATCCAGCCTCAGCGTCCGTCTACAGATACAGGTACTCACTATCCCTCCTCCTTACATGTCCAAACCATCCCTGCCTGGCTTCTCTGACTTCATCTCTAAAACATCTAACATGAGCTCACCCTCTGATGTAATCATTCCTGATCCTGTCCATCCTCACCACTCCCAAAGAGAAACCTCAACATCTTCATCTCTGCTACCTCCAGCTCTGCCTCCTGTGGGGGGAATTCAACCTACACACTGTCTCTTTCTTATTTTCCATTGAGTACATCTTTAAGGAAACCAAGATTTGAAATATATTGTGTAGATGGTTAAGTTAGCTTAAAAATGAACTATAGATGAATTATAGATAAATATTAAAATTCTTTAGTGTTATGAAAGAGCAAGCTAAAAGACATTTAAAGATGTACTTCCTTGTCTGGAGTTCCCCCTCATTTTTTAGTTGAACACTATTCTTGTTTATTTTTAGTTCAGGCCAATGTCCTAGAGACAGCCAATACATATTCAACATTCACAACATGATACATATACAGAGTTTTTTTCCTTTTAAAATGAATAAATAATATACAATATATTACTTCACACTTAGTAGGGTAAATTACTTGGCTATGATACTGGATTATTTGATAGTAAATTATTTGATAAAAATGTGGGCTATTACTTTCTTTTACAGAACCCTAATTGCCACGTAATTACATAATAAGTAATACAAAAATGTAAGTGTGATTGGATTCAACTACCACAGTTTAAGTAGGTTACTATAGTGAAACAAATGTTTTAAATTCCACTAAATAGCTACTCAGTGATTACCAACAGAGTACTCTCCAACTACTATGAGGTAAATACGGGAGTATGAAAGAACTACTCACTATTAGATATCAGTGCCAGCCTTAAACTAAGCTTCTAAAAGCTGAATATTAATGGATTGGTCAATACTCTTCAAATTTAAACAGGAAGAAGGAAACCAGAATACGATTGATTGTTGTAACTTACAAAACCCTAATAAATAAAATAAAAACATCACAACAGTTGTTCTCGCATATGAGAACCGGAAAGCTAGTTGGTCCTTAAGTGTTTTTTTTTTTGTTTTATTTTTTTTTTTGCAGTTGCCGTTCAGACAAGCTCTCCACAGTGGGAGATTTTGTGGTGCAGATGTGCTCTGAAAGCTGGAGACATAAATGTTGTACGGTAATGGATATCTTGAGTGCACAGGAGACAGGCCGTGAGGCAAAAAGCATAAAAATCACTGTTTATTTCTCTACAACCTGTCAAGAATGGGGTATGAGGCTCTCTGATTACTGTGTTTGTGTTGATCATTAACACGCAGATTTGAACGCATCCACAGTAACAAAAAGAAGTTGTACAGAAACACAACAGGACACTAAGTAAATAAATAAAACCAAAAACCTTTTTGCCAATCCCCAGAATATTTGCAGTGTTACTTAAACTAAATCTTTAAAGACTGAGGCTGCTCTAATCAGCTATCCAAAGTTTGGAATCTGCCCATTTTCCTTTGATTGCTGGTCAGCAAATGAGATAGTGACGAATTAGGGACTTTTTTTATTCACTAAATGCATCCAACATATGAGTTCCAACATTTTTCAAGGCATAACTGCATTTACTTTGGTGCACTTTGTTTTTCAGTGTATAAAAAAAATCAGATGAAGATTAGAGACATATGCGATGATGCATAAAATGCAAAATTCTTGTAATTTCTTCTTGGCATTAAAACTGCTGCCTCTATCGGAGAAACTGCAGCTCAGGTTTTCTTTTTATAGGTTCTGGTCAGTAGAAAAGAAAAAAAGAAAAATTGGTATTGGCCAGAAATACCCCTGCAAAAATATGAAGACAAGTTAAAATTTTAACAATTGGAAGCTTTAATACCATCATTGCCTAAATTAGCTACTAAAGTCTTTGCTGGTGCAATCCTTTATTTAATTTGCAAATGTAAAATTCACACTAGACAGTAGAAGGTCATAAACACAGCTAATTGAAAACAACAGTGCGTTTGCACTAACGTGAACATTCCCAGTAAAATACACTTCAAATGAGCTCCACAAAATAAATGAGTCCTGTACTGAGTTCCTTTTCAGTGCAGTCACTACCTGGTAAAACTATTTTTACCCAGATCTCACCTGTAACAAGATGTTAAAGGTGCCAAACTCTCCTGCTGGATGCAGATCATTACCGAAAGAGAGCAATATCACATTGAGAATAAAACACAAAAATCTACATTTCATTAACGGCATTAAACCGGATTATGATTTAACACCACATGCTAAAACCTTTTGTGTGGAAGATAATTTCAAGAACCAGATAGCCCATTTGACCATGTCCTCACAAATGTCATTAAAGCATGAGAAGCACTTAATTTACTTTCATGTATTTGCAGTTGAATCAAATTGCAAATGCCACAGTTTTGACTATAAAGACTTTGTCACTGTCCACAATATGGATTATTAACTTTCTATATCTTTGCAGATTTATGGCTAAGAGCTGCTGGACTGTGCAAAACAAACACTTCTCCTGTGCAGACAGGCATCCTGCAGGACTGCCAGCTAAAAGCAAGAAAAATCAATGTCCATTCAGAGAGCCACATTATGTATAGCCCAGCAACCTGATGACAATCAGAGTTAAAATGTGCATGTGGTCACGTGTCGACGGTTCTCCTATATATGAACAAATAGTTTTTCTTAAGCTCTGCATTTGCAGAATGTTGCAGGTTGCAACATTATGACCAGCATTGACACCTTGACTAGCCTGCAGACTAGTGAACGCTTAGCAATCACATTACAGCCTGGTTATACTGCATGGATGAACAACATCAAATTTAGAAGACAGAAAACATCTAAATATGTCGTCTGTTTTCTTCATTCAGATATTTATGTGTCAAATGAGCAGAGCGCAAGTCCCAGAGCTTTTTTTTTTTTTCAGATGTTTGCCCCCTCTGGCGACATGTTGAAGACCAAGGCCAAGACCAAGATGACAACACAGAACCAACTCTGTCATATCATGACGCACTCGTTCAGGCTTTGCAGAGTCTTGAATGAAGGATATGCTGTTTTCCATATTATTCTACAGAAATTAGCAACTTAGAAGCATAAGATTTTTTATTAGACAACTTTGTATGAGACAGGTAAAGGAGTATTTGTGTCAAATGATTAGTGTAAAGTGAAGCAAAAAATTGTTAGCATGGCAACCCAAGAACTTTTACTTCAAATATAAGGGAATAGGTGACACACAAATTGACACACTGGTGGTCTTTCATGACATTTTGAGAAAACTGTGACTTAAGGTGGGAATCTTTTTTTTTTTTTTTAAGTTTCAAAAAATATTCAAATAATGTAATGGGTAAAACAATAGGAAGAAAGAAGTCCAAAGCAATGTCACACTGTGAAGACGTGTTTTCCTCCCTGAAAGACATTTGTGAAAACTTGTCATTTAGAATATCCAGCTGTTCCATTTCCTGAGAGGTGATAAAGTGCGCAAGCAAGACTTTTAACGAAAGGAGCACACATGAGGCTGAGGTTCACGCTGGGTCTCTGTCATCTGAGAGTTCGGCAGTCTGGTGGAGCAGCTATTATTAATCTAAAAACAAAACATGAGGACGGCTAGTTATTCCTTGCGATAATGCTTGCACACTACAGATGTTTGCATGCTCCATTGCCGCCTTATAAATAATTACTTCAATGAAGCTCAATGGTGATGAGCCAATTCCTTCCCTTAATAATTATTTACTGTTTGCAGCAAATTCCCATAGAGATTCATGACCTATAACCACACATCCTCTAGAGGTGCTATGAAAATAAGTTTATCAAGCTATCTACTGTATGCATTCCCAGTTCATGTTCATGCACCCCTGGGTGTTTTCTGCTCTTCATCAGAGGGTCTGTTTTCCATATTGAGATAAGGAATTAAATCTGCAGGAACAGAGGATGCTGGGATTGCTGCAGGGTGGCGAAGCAGCAGCTCTGATAATGGAGCTGACTCCCATTCAGCCGGCTATGAGGCAACCAGCCGTGGCGCTGGGCCAACATAGCCTCTGTGAGAGGATAGCTAACAGAGTCGCTATGCACAGGCTTTCTCTTTCTCTCCGACGTGAGCGCGATGTTAAGGTTGCATGTGAAAGAGACAGGGAGAAGAATGAAACGCTGTGCCGTAGAATTCCAATGGGGCTCCGTTTGTGATAAAACTTAAAAGAAAAGACACAGGAAATGGTGGATAGAGCGCGCTTTGCTATCGTGCAGAGCGCGTTTGCATGATGAGTAACAAATTCAAACCCTGGGCGATCAATCATGTCAAAGGGCGAAAACATGCTTTCTGCCAATTGGGATTAAACTCCTTCTGTTCAGCACGATGACAAAAAAAAGCATCCCCTGTTCATGTTTATTGTCTGAATGTGTGGTTATATAATAAATAAAAGTAATTCAAATTAAGGAACTCACCCGAACACTGGCCAGTGGTGAATGCCCCTCACTGAGTTCACTTCAGAGCAGTCTGCAGAGAGAAAAAACAGGTCAGACTTAATGTGCAAGTGCAAATTAGATTTGGGGCTATGGCAGACAGTAGTAGGAATCAAAGCAGTTCAGTTCAGAAGTGAATCTAGGATTTAATCCCATACTTAACACATATGATTTACTTTCTCTGCAGACTTTGAATGATCATTCTTGCCCAGATCAAATATAGTTTCCAAAGAGAAATACAGATTTTTCCTTTTTTTTTTATTAAAAGATAATTTTCTGATTTATATGCATTTTTTATTCACTTGCATAATTAACCCTATGTCATATACAGAATGCTTCCTTCAGCTTAGGGTAATTTTAACCCTGAACATTAAGTTTTCTGTTACAGAAAACAGATGAAAGGATTTAAAGAATATTGATTCAAACTGAATGTGAATTATCTGGATGTTAAATGATTTCCTAATAATGTGCAGTGCAAATGGCTAGTCATTTTGTTACATTGTTACAGATTTTAACAAATTGATAAAATTACAGAATATTTAATAAACATTATACTATACAGGGTAAAAAGGATTTATTTAATGTGACCACCATAAACTCATTCCATATATTTCCGTTAGATGAATCAAAACAGGGCTAATAATTTATAGGCAGGTCTAAAAAAATCATATGTCTTGACTCTGAATCCATCTCAATCGTCTTACCTTTTTCCCTTTGTAAATAGTTCATGAGATCATTAATCAAGTGAATAATATCAACTGCTCTCATTCTGTCACTCTGTCAAATTTGATAGTCAATCTTTCAATCAGCAGTGACAATATAAAACACTTCATACAGCCTTCAGATTAAAAGGTTTGTATCAGTTAGTAGAAAATAAAACAAAGTGTCATTAAATAGAATTCCTTTCAATGGTGTCAGGAACACATGTATTTATAGCTCAGAAAGTACAGTACATGTACAACCCGCTACACACCTGTCAACCTTGCGAAGGATGTGTAAAAGGCCATAAAATAAAATGGTCTTTAATTGCAGTAGCCCATTGTCACACTGACAATGGGATATATATATATATATATATATATATATATATATATATATATATATATATACATACATACATACATATACATACATACATATACATATATCTATGCTTTAATTTAGGTACATTTATGAAGAGAGTAAGACAATCCCTACTTAAGACATCATTGTTTTTATAAAAACTTACAGTTATTACCATCCTTGCGGGCTTATAAAGAATAAACACAACATTTTTTTTTTTTTTTTTTTTTTTTGTTGTTGCAATCTACGCAATATTTTGTTAAGCACAGCATTTAGGGGCTTTTAATTAATAACCCATGGTCATGATTGTTTTGCTTTAGACTTTTCTGGACTTTTCTTATCGGCCTGTTACTTCTCAGCCACCAGCCATTGTCCAATCAGCTCAGTCACCAGTCAATTAGCCCAAATCAACTCCACCTGCTGCCAGTAATTACTATCAACTCTGGTCACCTGTTCACCTGCTTACGTATACCTGCTTCAGCCAACTCATCCCTGCCAGAACACCTCTTCTCTTGTCTCTTGTCTTTTCGTCTAGTGTAATGTGCCCTGCTTCTACCAGTTCCTTTATGCGCGGCCTGATGGACTCTTCTGTGAAAAGTCACCTGTGTCTGCATGCTGCAGTTCTGCCTGCCTGCCTCACCTCCCATTCCTCATCCCCTCACAATAAACCTCTTAAAAAACTGCAACTCTGTGTCTGGCTGAACTCAATTTCACAAAACTGCATTCAAAATATAAAAAGGTTCCTATATTGGAAAATAAGCTTTAAACAGAAATAAGACAAAATGTTGTGGACACATTCCTGAATGCTAAAGGAAGACAGGGGCTGTCGTCTCCATGTTTTAGGGCTTCCCTGATTAGTAATATCATTCAATGACGTCAGTGTTGATAATTTGTCAGCAACAAGAATTTTTGGTTGACGCATCATTTCACTAAATCAGCTTTTTACATTTTTAAACACATTTTCAACAAAAATAACTGTATTCTTCCACCACTCTGTGTGTGCAGGTACCATTAGTTGTATTTGATGTGGCACAGAGGCCCCTTTCATTGAATTGCTCTTCTAATTGGGAAAGACAAAAGAGCCTGCCTTTCAGGTAAAGTGAACGTGTTGATCTCCATTACACAGTAAATTGCTATAATAGATATTTGGATAAACTGGCCTTTACTTACAGTTGGAAGAAAAATGTTAAGATTAACAATAATTGTGACAAACAATGTTTGATGTGGGTCCAACCATTTATTTTTATGATGTGCACATTTCCTAGTGGTGTTAATTAACATTTGGGGGTTACTACCAAATTCCACACCTTCCGTGACTGCTCTGTTCCGTTCACGTACGTGCACAATGGAAAAGTTAGTTATTTTAATTAACGAGAATAGTTCCACGTTCTCCGTGACAAGCTCACCATTGCTCACTGTCAAAATACGGAATAAGTTCAGTTTTCTGCTCCGTTACGGTCTGTCGGTCTCCAGCCAGGTCAAGCTCCACAATTGCAATTGTATCAAACAGAATAAAAGAACACTAACAGAATCCGGCTTGTTAATGTAAAATAGGGTAACAAGAGATTGGCACCATGACGCAGTGAATAGTGCTGTTGCCATGCAGCAAGAAGGTCCTGGGTTTAAATCCTACCCTTGCCCTGGGTCTTTCTGCATGTAGTTTGCATGTTCTCCTTGTGTATGCATGGGTTCTCTCCGGGTACTCCAGCTTCCTCCGGCAGTCCAAAAACATGACTGTTAGCTTAATTGGCCTCTCTAAATTCTCCCTAGGTGTGAGTGTGTGCGAGAATGGTTGTTTGTCTCTGTGTTGCCCTGCGATAGACTGGATGGATGGATAAATATCCCCAATAAAGTTGACCATTTTATTTAAATCTTGTATGGAAACTATTGTATTTTTTACTGAGCAAGGAAGCAGATTTGTGATTTGACTATATATATATATATATATATATATATATATATATATATATATATATATATATATATATATATATAGATAGATAGATAGATAGATAGATAGATAGATAGATAGATAGATAGATAGATAGATAGATAGATAGATAGATATGCTAGATCAATATATTTATTTTTCTTCTGAAAGGCTTAAATTTCCTCAAATCCTGTAGCAAGAACTTCAGGATAAACTTCTTATCACAGTCATGGACGAGGAGACTTGATGGAAGTAAAAATATGAAAAATATGTCAGATCAGTAAGGAAAGAGGTAGGAAAAATAGCCTGTATGCTCCCTCCAGCGGCTGGTTCTGCCTAGGAACCCCGCGACGTCCCTTACCGGTGCTAAGAGCACTTTAGGTATCCTGCAATTCCTTCGTAACATGTCGTATCAGCACAGCCCCCTCACGGAAATCAACTAAAATGTCTGGATAGAAGAGATAGCCCACTTTGTAGTTCATTTTCGGAAGGCTGTAGGCCCACATTTGACTCGCATCATCTATGAGCGTTTCCGTCACGAAATGACGTCGCAGTTAAAGGCTGTCCGAATTTGGTACAGCAGTCCGAAGCTCCTTTCCTCCTTACAACAGAGTTCTTACTGTTGACCCAGTGAAAGGTCAACAAACAGGAGCCAGGAGCTAGAAGTTATTATTTTGAGTATTCGGATGGAGCCGGAGTAACCGCTGATGCAGTAGGCATTGCTTTTCACAGAGTCACGGAGGAGGTCTGGAACTTAGTTGAGTAAACTAAAGGCGAGATATAAAATTAGTTGTAAGCATAATGTGGCAGATCCCTTTTTGGCATGTTGCCTGGCCTTTCTGAACGACAACAAACATTTAGTTAATAAAAGTGGTGGTAGAAAAAAAAAGAAAGTGCCAGTTTTCACGGTCAGACACAGAAATAAAACATCACACCTGGAAGGCTGTAAAGACACACCAACGCAGATGTAGAAGCCAACCCTCCAGGCTTCTGACATGCTGCCTTTCCTTTCAGTGTTTTATCTTAATAAAATATGCCGCTCTTTTGTCATTTGTGCAGTGACAACCCCCTCACCTCCGCATCAGAACAGCCCAAGCATGATAACAGAGAAAGCTGCCTGTCTGCTCCGGAGTCTAAATGAATTTGTTTGTGCTAGTTTTGTTCTGCATGCAGCCAGTGGAGAGTCGTGCATTCAGGAGCCTTTCTGCTCCACCCTCTCTGATCCAACATGATAAGTGACAGAGGTGTGCCAAGAGACAGATGATCGTTTCAACTCATGCCATGCTTTACGTTGACGCAAGCTTTCCACTCTACATTAACTTTTGAGTTTTTGTTTTGTTTTGCACAACAGAGATGTGATTTACAGCAATAATAAAAATACGATTTCCCACAAAATTCTTAATATTTACAGTAACAGAAGCTATGAATATAAATAACAGCAGATCCTTCACTTCATACAGAGGTTTTTCTCCTCCTCCAGCAAATATAACACCGGTTTTATCAAATAATATCAGCCAATTAAGCAAGGGCTAGCTGGATCTGGAAGATCTTCTTAAAGAGTGTTAAATATGCATGTGTAGGCTGGTGTTAATTACATAAGTTACTGTTTTCATTAACCGGAAAAAAATAGCATCCACGTACAAATAAATAAAACTAAAGAATAAGCGTTGTTCAAATACTGCAGCATAAATAAGCAGTTCTTTCATCTGATTAAACTGTAATTGCACTTTAAAAAGCACTGTATTGCTAATAAAAAGCTTTTTGTATAATTTGTCTGTTGAATACACTTGGAAAATTAAAAGTTAAATAAACTGGCTGGGGTTAAATTGGAGTCAGGCAAAAGCTGAGTAACCATTACAGCATAGTTTGATGATGCAGAGTTGTTTGATCTATTGTCTTTCAGTGTATTTCTAGATTATAAAATTTTAAATTATGACGTCGAAGATAATTCTTTGCATATTATCATTTTTGTACTCTCATTGTATTTTACTGTGACACACCCGGAAGCAGACTTTTCAGTTTTTAAATCAAGTACTGTGTATTAAGTTATATATATCAAATACTGCCTTTCAATATCCTTAAGTATATTGTCTATAAAATATAGGCCTTTAGTTGATAAAATATTACTGATGCATCCAAGGACCACATCTTTGATCGTCAAAGATGTAAAATAAAATTGAAAATATACATAAAATAAAATTTTACTCTTCAATGGATAGTAGTTTTTATGCACAATAGTCTATGGCAGCATCTGGAAGCAGCATCATTCCCAATGAGAGAGCGATAAATTATTCCATCTAAAAATGTATTGGCTGATTGCGTCATGGGATGTAAACAAAACTTTTCCCACACGAATGCTTGCCACCTGGCGCAGGTGCTATTTTCTCTGCAGTAAGCAGAGTCTCCATCTTGGTAGTCCATAACTCCATTCAATCAGTCACTGTGATGGTGACTTAAAACAACATTAAGAATAACCTGTTCAAAATGTTATTTATTTCTAATTTAGTAAATGTGCTTAAAAACATTGTTTTGTTGTAACAATGTTTTATTGTTCCTTCTTGGCAACTGTTGCTCTTTGTTAGTTTTTAGAAAAAAATAGGCCAAATTCTTTAAAACAGGACCTTAAACATAAATATTCACTGTGGACTGTGATGTCACTAGGTCAACTTATGGGCTATTGATTTCAGATGTGTTGTTATTTTTTTTCTTTGTTTTTACTATTTTTTCAGTTTATCAGTTCATTAGTCCCTTATTCTTTAAATTTTTACATGGTAGTATAGCTGAATGCTGCTAGTCCAGTTAAAGAGATTCTTGACTAAAGCATTTTAACTGGAAGTTGAACTATTGTGTTAACAGATTCTTGTATTTTGGAGAGAAGTTGTTTGTTCTGCATTTGTGTTTAGTGCCTGTTGCCTAAGAACACCAGTGTGCAACTTCACTCCGTCATCTATTACTCTATAATACCAAACCCCACCAAGCACTTATTCATAGAGTAATAACTAACAAAGACTGAGAGCTGTCTGTCTGGTATTTCCTGATGATCAGGTGGTGCTTGGTAATTTTTATTAAAATTACAAATTGAGTTAATAATTACATCTGAAACGTATTAATAGTTATTCAAACCTATCCTATTGTCGCACAACACATGTTCTAGGCAGGACAATGATCATGCTTTATCACATTAGCCACAGAGTATGTAAAGGAAATATTCTGTTTAAAAGAAATGCTGCAGCAAGAGCCCTGATTAAAATAAGATCACATTTCTAATTTTGGCTTCTCCTCATAGTAGTAGTGTTTGAAATTCATCTTGTCAAATATACAGCCCTCAATTATCAAGCTCCATCTTTTATTAAAGATATGATTGTATGTTCCCAGCGGAGCCCTTTGCGCACAGACTGCAGTTTTATTACCGGTTCTTGGAGTTTCTAAGAATAGAATGGAAGGCAGACCTTTGAGACCTGGGCTGCTGGAGGACATACTGAACACCTTTCCTCACTTTGCTACTTTCACTAACTACTCTTCATTTATGGATCCTCCATTCTCCACAAGGAGCTTACCAAGCTCACAGTGCTGACCTCTACCTGTCAGTGGATCACGAGCTTCTTGACTAACCGGCAGCATTCAGGTGAGGCTGGAGAGCATTTTCTCTCAGTCAACAAGGATCAGCATTCTGCCCCCATAGGGTATGTTCTCTCATCTCGCCTCTTCTCCCTTACACACATGACTGCACCTCAGCGGACCCATCTGTGATACTTCTAACGTCAATGATGAGTCTGCATACAAACATGAGGTGGATTGGGTGTCCACTGGTGTGGTTATAACCTCCTGGAGTTGAGTTCCCCTCAGTACTATGAAAATGAAAGTGGACTTCTGGGGAACTTCCCCAACACTGTCTTCCCTCACCATGATCAACCACACTGTCTACTGTGGATCACTTTTGGTTCTTAGGAACCACCTTTTCCCGAGACCTGAGCTGGTCCTCACTCGTAGACACTGTTCCAAAGAAGGCCAAGCATAGACTACTTCCTGTGTCAACCTACGAGGTACAACCTTCCACAGGAGCTGCTGTTCATCTTCTAATACTTCTGTACTTGCAGCTGAGCGAGAAAATGTTTTGCTCATTTTATTAGTAAAGTGGGGACTCTGACGTAAAGTGAAGATCTTTTTTTAATCCTTACTTTTTTCTGGGCTAGTGTTTTTTTTTTTACCAATTTTTTTTTAAATTTGACCAAATTTGTGTTACAGTTTGGATAGAATTGCACTGTATATAAGACCTGAATCACACCAGGATTTGATTTAATAGATCTGAATCAACTTGATTCTACATCATTGAAAGAAAATAACCATGCTTTTCTTGTTAAGTGGTTTGAGCTTGTAGTTATTGAAAATTGGTGAAATATACTTGAACTTAATTGAAAACAATATGAATATGAATAAAAAACAATACAAAAAAAAAAAACAATAAAAAACATTGCAAGTCTAACCTTGGACACAAAAGAAAAAAGAGATAATAAATTTGAATAAATATATTGAATAAATATTCACTATTGTACAATTGTTTATTTTTTAGTTAAATAAAATACCCTAAATTACATTAGTAGTTTTAGACATTAGAATCACAACAAACATCCTCTAGTTGGAGACGCAATGGTTTTTTTTTATTCCATGAAATAAAATAAAAAGCACAAATTTTGAAACAAATGACAAAAAATGAAGGAACAAAGAATTAAAATCAACAATCTGCCATGACTGCTGTAGAAATTCTAAGCATATATTTCACAAAAACATAGAAAAAACTGCTAAGATCAACCGTTTTCTATTAATGCTATATTTTACATCATTGCATGGCTGTTTCTTATTTTATGCCACCTGCAGCTTCAGAGTCACAGTTTGTTATAGCGGAGACTGAATTCCATATTTTACTGGTTGAAAATCTATAAGCGGGTAATAGAGTGTTTTCAGTGCAAAACAATTTCATATTACTCCGATATTTCACGGTGGCTTTGATTAAATAACAACTCCTTCTGATATTACTCAAATGTCAGATTGCATTTTACCTATTCTGCATTAAATGTCTCTTTTCTGACTTTTGCCCTGGTAATGTGTGAAGTGAAACAGCATCAGAAAACATTTTGATGGGGGGTCATGGCATCTATTTTAGATGCTGAGAGACTCCTATTCCACCCAACCAAGTGAAGGAATTATCTGTGATTGAATTGTTTTGTAAAACAACAACATTCTGCAGGTAAGGATAATAAGACATACATTTGTTTGACATTTGAAGAGGCAAATAAATGAATATAAAATAAAAAGAACCCCCAATGGAGGGACAAAAGGGATAAAAATAAATAAATAAAAACATCAATAAATCAATATTTAAATGTACCATGAAATTACTTAATTATGTAACTTATTTAATAGAGTATTATTTTATTAAGCACTTAATTTATTAAACAAAGTTTTGATTCTGGGTTTTAGAAATCTTGCCTTCTTTTTAGAATTAACTTTACTTCCTGATAATGTTTGCGGCAAAGAAAACACATAAATGTTAAAATGTCACACCAGCTGCAAAATATCTGACCATCTAGTAGTCCACTAATAAACGTAAGCCTTGAACTACTTCACACTTAGTCATGTGGCACATTAGGATTTTAGACAACCTGAAGTGGCTCATAATTGTGAAGTTGAGGCCAAATTACTCTTGGTATTCTAGTTTTCATAATAAAAATAAATAAAAAGTATTGTGTGCAAACACCTTCAATGTTTTAAGTATGGCTTCAAATCCTTTGGGACATATCTGCAACTCCATGCTTCTAAAGAACATTTATTTATTTATTTAATTATTTTTTCAGTTGAAACTCAATTAGACTGAATGAAGAGCATCTCATCAGATTGAGGCAACTTGAAAAACATAAATATGCTTTGATCTGATCTGTCCAAAGCTCCTTCTTCTTCATATATTTCCCCTACAGTGTTTGCTAACGAGACTTCAGGAGTTCCCATGGGCCCTGCTTTAGTAGAACAACTTGCAGTAACATGTTTGCCGTTGCATCGTTTTATTTTCATTTTCAGATGCAAGATGTTCATGGTCAAACACATATCACATAGTATATATAATATATAATAAATTGATAAACGTTTCAACACAAATGGTTGCCCTGGATGTTATTCAGGGGTCAAATAATGAAAGACGCTGAATGCAAATACATACTCAGTATAAGTGATTGCTGCAAAGTCAGTAACTCGCTGCAATTGCCTTGGTTTCCTTTGCTCTAGCTTTTTTTTAACAGTTACAAACTGAACTTGGCAGTACTGTTTCATGACTTGGGTCAATTTGGACTCTAAGAATTTGAATCGTTCTATCAATGGATTGAATTGAATATGTATTACTGCGTGTAAAATGGATGTCAATGTAAAAAATGTTTTATAAAGTGTGTTCAGATGATATCTGGTGTGTATTACTCAATTAAATTAATTTCAATTAAATTTAAGTTATATAGCGTCAGTTCACAACACATCTCATCTCAAGGCACTTTACAAAGTCAAATTGAATCAAATCATACAGATTGGTCAAAAAGTTTCCTATCTAAGGAACAAGCAGCATTCACTCCTCCTGAAAGAGCGTAGAGCCACAGGGAGAGTCGTCTGCATTGTCGATAGCTTTGCAGCAATCCCTCATACTGAGCATGCATGTGTTAGCACTCCGTAAAGAAAGTGAACTGCTTTGAATCGAAAATAAAACCATCTATTGTTTTCCTTTCAGTTCAAAACGATTTGCTACTTCGGGCTGGTCTAATAAAAAAAAATCAGAGGCGTTTTAATAATTTTTCTTTTGCAAAGCAGTAAAGCTGGAACAACAACAAAGATTGCGTTTGTTTTAAGCAGTGTTCAATGATTTTTAAAAAAACCTCTTTAATGACTACAACACTTCTAGGGAGCCATGTTTTTTGGGGATAAACTGGGCACAAACACGAGGAAGTCACAGTTAACTGAAGCTCTTAGATGGAAAGAGAATGGAGCTGCTTTCCACTTATTTCTCCCCGGTAATAATGACAACTGAGGAGAAGCTCTGATTCCCCTCCGTCAAATCTAATTGCCTAAACAGCAATCTCTATTAGAATCTGAACAGTCCTTTTTATCAGCACCAGCCATTGCTTCACGGTGTGTTTGTCCAAGCAGGGCTTATTTACCAACCTCTTTCCGAAGTGCAAACAAGGTAAGCCTCGACAAAGGACCCCAACACTGAGAGCATCCTTCAGAGTTTGCTCAGAGGGCATTGATCTGCATTACCTTCATCGTTGTGACTCACAGAGAGTTGCCCTGAAACAAACCAACAGCAACATTTGAAATGAAATCTAACATTTAAACCTTTTTTTTTGTTCAGCTGCAGATGCATGGTGCGTACCGGATGGAAATTATGGCCGACCCACAGAGGCAATGGGAGAAGTAACATTTCATGGATGCCACTCTTCACTGAGACGCCCATCCTGTGTTCACATCCCCTGAAGCCCTCAGCTCTCAGGAATAGATTAATACACACTGCACAAACTCTCTCACTTCAGAGCTTTTCATGTTGCTTTAGCTGCATATTGTGAATGCATGCTAACTGCCCCTACACCTACCCATCAAGCTCCCACTCATCAAGCACTTGCACATACGCTCAAATGGAGGGAGAAGACGATGATTGTAGGAGGATTTCTAGTCCACATTTGGGTTATTGGTGCTTTTTTTTTCCCCTCCAATTCAAAATCGCTGTAGTAGGATGTGGGAAATGTGGAGAAGAGAAAACAGGTTGCTCACTCAAATACAAAAGCAGATTTGTTTTAAAACATCTTTTAAAGATCAAATGTCATGAAAACCCACACACTGTCTTTCGCTAGTTCTTTATCTCTGCCACAAACAAATGGCGTGCAGCTCTCAAAGCTTCCACCACCTTTGTTTTAATGTACACAGATTTCTCAAAACACATTAAGGTAAATAAAAATGTTGCTAATCTTTTATAAAAGGGAGGTTTTGACTGATTAATGGAATGAATGTTCAAAAAGATACAGTTTCTTTTCCCATAAGTGGAATTTGTAGTAGCCCAGCCACCCCCTCCTGCGTCTATTAAGGGCACTGCTGGTCAGCAGGCTAAAAGTAGGATACTTCATGTTTCCCTGTCTTACAAAAAAGACAAGTTTAAATGCTGGTAAGTACTCACATTTGTGAAATGTCCAAGTCATCGGATGGAAACTTAAAGTCCTATTACATTAATGTTGGTCCGCCTTTCCTTTAATACAAAAGGGAGATGCTTATATATGCTTGTAACACTGCAGCTTACACAATTTAATTTCCACCTAATACAGACTGCCTCAAATTTTTCAGATGAGAGACAGTTTCAAGGCAAACATGCTCTAATTATAAAATTTATTAAACAATAAAATACTATGATAATGCCATAAGAATGGCCAAAAAATAACACAACTTTATATCATGCTACACTTTGCAGCTGCTCTGTCAGCACTGATGAAGGTTCAGTCATCTTGATGAATTAAACTGTTGGATCAATGGCATACAAGATTTCATTAGGTAAATAGTAACTTGACCA
Source organism: Fundulus heteroclitus (assembly GCF_011125445.2). Classification (NCBI taxonomy): domain Eukaryota; kingdom Metazoa; phylum Chordata; class Actinopteri; order Cyprinodontiformes; family Fundulidae; genus Fundulus; species Fundulus heteroclitus. The sequence goes on from NC_046378.1 coordinate 27,407,267, forward strand.
CTCTTAGAACAAAAAAACAAATCTTGAAAGTAAAATAAAACCAAATGGTGACGTATCCGATTTTGAAGCAACGCTGAACCACCCATCTTTCCTGGTAAACAACAAATGATTAATTTACCAGCTTCTTATATTCTGCATAATATGCAAAACAGAAACTCTCATTCTTCTAGAAATAGTTGCAGAACTATTGTAATGTAATTCTCTGTATCAAAATCTAAGAGTTGAAACGTTTTCAGAAACACTGAGCGAAAGTCAGATGGCCTCCGATTTAAGCCTGTTTGCTGTTGCCATACATTTCTGATCTGAAATTTTTAAATGAAACTCGTTTTTTTCTCCACCGTCATCCCAAAGCATGTCGGTTATCAGCTTTGACGTGAAAGATTTGTTGATCTCAGTTTTTAAGAACAGCAAGCCAGTAAAAAAGAGTAAAATTATATTTAGAATAACACACATTCATGCATATTCATGTAGCTGCTGACTTTCCATGATAAATGATTCATTTCCTGCTGCAGTTGTAAAGCCAGCGTGGAAACCAGGGCTTCTCGTCTGCAGACATCCTCAAGGACAAACATATTTTTGTTCAGAGTTTTTAGGACTTCAGAAGATCAAAGGACAGGAGAGAGCAGCCGTTTGGAAACTGGGAGTATATATATATATATATATATATATATATATATATATTTATTTATTTATTTATTTATTTTTTCTCCAAGACTAACAGAAAAATGGTTGATTTAGTTCTTTCTATGTTTTATTTAATTATTCAGAGGAGCATTCCCTCAAAAGTTCAACGTTTTCAGACTGAAAAAAATGTAATTTTCTTTAGTATCTGAGTGATACTAAAGAAGGTATCTGGTGATACCCAAGGCTGCTAACACCCAAACAAATATGTTTCTTGATCAACACACAAACATAGAAGAAAAGGTGTTTTGTGGGTATTATATTGGGCTTTTCCGATGCTAAATCAGTGCTGGTGGTAGAGCCAGTTATCTACTAGTTCCATAAAATAATTGGTTTGGCACAGCCGGAGAAACCAGCTTGGAACCATCAAATGACATAGCTAAAAACCTCTCCTCGGGTAAACATGTGACCCTTCCTCTGTTGTATTACCCATTTTTGTAGATTGCAGTGCAAAGAGACAATTTAATTATACAAATCAGAATATTTATCTCAGCATCCTTGCAAACAGATGTCCTAATATTACCAGTTTTAATTATCAACGCCGCTTTAAAAAACAAACAATATCTGTGAACGGTTTACAATCCCAACCAGCTGATCACTGATCTGTAACAGCAGAGTTGCAAATGAGAATTTCAGACAGTGTATAAAGCAGGATTTATTGAGGCTTCCTTGCAAAATAAAAAGCTCCACTGTGTTTTAGAACGGAGTCAGAAACATTGTTAATGGATTCAGTGGCTACGATCACAGCTCCTGGTAACACATTTACCTACTTGAACTGTCAAAACAAAGCTGGAAGATGTGAGACACTAAGCAGTTGTTATTCTTGTGATTATAGAATCGTTTAAACATTGAAACTCAGAAGTTTCATCAAAAAATAAGTAGATCACAAAAACTGGAATTTTAAACATGGCACTCACAACTTCTTGATTGGTTGCTTGTATCAATGAGCCCGCTTCCAGTTCCTGATGTGGGATGATATTTATTCTGAGCTAGTTTAGAGTTTATGCTGAGATAATACCAGCTTTACAGTGCCAAAGTCTAAGGGCTCTGAAAATGTGTTGCATTTTTTCTTAATTCTTCTAAATTTTATTTTATTTTTTTCCAATTTTATCTTAATGAATCCCATGCCTTATATGTTAACATATTCTACATTTCAGGAAAGTATCTATTTCTAGTGCCATGGTGTTCAAATTAAAGTGAGGGGAGAGCAGCACTGGGAACATCACTGTAAAAGCAAAATCACAATTGATCCAGGGCTGGTGCTACAGCCAGTTCTTTACTAGTTCTATAGAAAATCTGGTTTTATCTTTGCACTGCGTCACTATCAACATCTGATCAGGTAATTTCTCTATGTGCTTTATTCAAATCTTTTGGAAAAGATTGCTGCTCAACCCAGCCAAGGTAGCTAGACTATCAATATTTAACTCAGTGTCTCCACAAACAGATACCCTGACAGCCCTGCTTTGATTTAAATAGTGGTTTAAAAAAACTTGTGTTTATAAGCTTTCCCAATCAGCTGATCTCTTATCTGTTTGTTACCAGCAAAGCTGGAAAGCAGAGGCTAAACACAAACATTTATGAAAGACTTCTTAGCACCAGCGGTGTTAAAGATTACTTTTATAGATTCGGCACAAATGATTGTCGCTGAGAGCAACTCAATGGCCTAATTCATACCTGTGACAAATAATAACAACACAGACATAGAAAAGTTAAGAGACAATGAGTTCAAGTTATTCCTAATTAATTAATACTGAAGTACGGTGAATTGAATGGTTTTGGCTGTAAAAATACTATATTGCACAACATTTTTATTGGTTGTTGGTATCTATAAGCCTGCCTTCAGTTAAAGGTATACTATGCAACCGGGGTTGATTTTCCAGCGAGGCTCCCCCCAGAGGGCGAAAGTAAAAGTGCACTGTCATAAAGATGCTCAGCTGTTCTGGTTTCTCCGACAAGCCAGGCGCGGTGGTTTGAGCTTAGCAGACAGGCGAACGCAACGAAAAGTGGAAAAAATGGCAGTACAAACAATGACTAACACAGTGAAGGTATGAACATCAGGGTTTCCCACAGCGCTATCTTGGCGAGGCGGCCACCGCCGCCGCCGCCGCCGCCGCCGCCACCTCGCCAAGCCGCAGCCGTGGCCGCCGCCGCCGCCTCGCCAGTTTTATTATTATTATTATTATTATTTTAATTTTTTTTATGTTGGCGAGACGCTACCGCCACCGCCTCGCCGCGGCCGCCGCGGTAGCGTCTCGCCAACATAAAAATAATAATAATAAAAAAAAAAAAAAATAATAATAATAATAATAATAAAACTCGATATGCTTGCATGTTTATGTGACGTTAACACGCGGTTCTTTGTTGTTGCTTTCCTGCGTGCATATAGTGAATGGCAGGGCAAAAACACATGGAGTTCTCGCCGTAAAGCGAGACTTCTGTGTGTGCGGGCCATGAGCTCTTGCAATTGCAAGTGCGGTATTTCCCCCACAGACCCCCAGGGCGGCCGAGAAAACCTTTGTTCGACCTGAAATGACTCATTTAATCATCCAAAACGGTATGGAACACATTAATTAACTGAAAAATGTTGCATAGTATGCCTTTAAGGCCTCGCTAACTTTAAAACCCTCTCCCTTGTTAAAGGAACATAGCACAAGTTCCAGAGTTTTTGCAGAAGTGTGCCCCCTCTGGCGACAAGTTGAAATTACACCAGTGTTGTGCATGAATATGGGAGAAAAGGAAAGTCAACTGCTGCGCAGATGACGGCGCAGGTTTTTTGCTTAGAGGCGTAATGTCTTCTGAGGTAAGAAAGTTATAAATATTGAAGTTAGCCGGTGTTCTCTCCCTAATGCGCCAATGGCGGCAGAGACTCAACAGTGAAAAAGGCTGTGCAGTGCGACACAGCCACACGCACGTCCAGAGAATGTGACCCAAATCGCTCTCTCATGAACAGACTAACGGAGCCTGTAGAGGCAATTGCGGTAAATAGAGGAAAATTCATTTTAGACGTCGGGTAATTGTACGGGCATGTGTGGGGAAACATTTTTTTAAGAAATCAGCTTTAAATTTGCGCAATATTCTTTTAATGAAAAATAAAACAGTTCTAATATATTGATAGGTGATACTTTTAAGAACAGACAATACAATAAGAAATAAATATCTCCATACTTGGTAAAAATTAATCTATAAAAGTATATGAATCAATACAGAAACTTAATATTTACTAAGGATACTGGACATCAAACCAGGTGGATTAACTTCATAACCAAAGTCTGAGCGATTATTTTATCCTGTGTTGCATGCCGTTGTATTAACCACATTGGTCTGTGAATCATAACTTGAACATGATTACGTTTTTAAATGTAAAAACCCTGTTTTTTTATTTAATTTTTATATGCTTTCTTTGTGAAGCACTTTGGGATTTTTATCAGCAAAAGGTGCCATATAAATAACATTTAGCTAAACTCTGTGAGAGGAAAGGATAAACAAAACGTCTGCTCCCATCTGCTGCATGCTTCACTGAAGTGGTTGCCTCTTCCTCATCTCTTCAGGATCTACCAAATTTCCTCAGACAGTCCTGGTACATGGATTCAAAGACAGCATATGGTCCTCTTAGCTTGCCCATAGTTGGCACACTGACCACAACACGCACCCTCAGGGCAGCCAATGTGACCTCAAGAGCTGACAGAGCTCCAGAAAAAAGCAACAACCTAAGGCAAGGCAGACGCTTGTTCACTGGCCAGCACTGCAAAGAGCTGGAACACTTCAGTACACATAAATAATGACGAAAATGTAAAATAGTCTTGAAAAATAATGAGATAATGTAAAAGTTTTTCTTTCAGCGGAAAGTTTCTCCTCCTTGGGTAAGAAAGGAAATATCTGTGAGGTGCAGACAGTGACCGCCATGACGCTGAGCATTAATACAAGTTGCCTGAGAGAATCATATCAAATAAGGGATGCTCTAATAATTCCTCTGGTTAAGTGGCTATTTTTAATAAGGAAAAAGAACCCAGCAAGATCTGCAAATTTCAACTGAGCCACAAATATAAGACATTGATTCAAAGGAAGACGTGGCCTTTGTAAAAGGCACTTAGACATTTAGCATAAATAATTCTGGAATAAAGACAATCCAAAATGTGCTAAAGTAGTCAATAAGGTCAGGCTGGTCATTCATGAAAAAAACAAACACAAGCTAGGGATCACAGTTCCCCTCAATTCTTGATGAGTCAGGGAGGATAGTGACTGCAGCTAATGATCTGATGCCCTGGTTGTAAGCTCTTTTCCTCCCTTCTCTCCCTCGTGCGAACTGCAGTCTCTGATGATGTCCACGCAGCTATTTATACACTCAGGCATGCTCAGCACATTTACCAGCACCACATAAATAATCAGAAGATATGAGAGATGCTGTACAAGAGGGGTGTGTTAGCTTTAACACAGCAACATCTGGCTTTCTATTTCTTACCCAGGAAGGCATCATTTCCGACTTCTGTCAATTTAGCCTCTGCCTCTGTGCAAAATCAGGTATTTCTCATCATAGCCTGACATGTTGCTTTAGAATAACCTACCAAAAATAGCTTTAATCAGGTCTGCAATATTTGTGACTGGAAAGATCAGATTACTATGTTTATGCAAACACAAAAATATTTTCCCTGAAACAAAAGCATGATAAAAAGATTAGCATGATTTCTATCTGCATTTTGGTCAATTCACCTCTTTGCCAATTAATGCAACTATTTCAAGAATCTTTTAAAATTTTCTTCGGGACAGAAACCGCCTTAGGATGCATACAAACAATATGTACAGGTGGACGCAACAGACAGGCTTTTTTATATAGAGATTAAGTCAGTCAGTTGGCTGCCTTGGTCAACCACACCCACTGAGAAGCCCAAATTTGTAGCTAAGCATTGACATTTTGTCTCTTTCTACTTACATTTTGCACCTGACAAGAAATAATTGCTGCAGTTAGCCTACATCAGTGTTTTAATGAATTTTGCAGGTAAACATACAAATGTTCAGATCTCACATGTAATTTAATCTACAGTGTGATGAAAAAGTATTTGTCCCTTTACAGATTATCTCTGAGCCCTGATTACTGCCAGACCTGCAGCATCAAGAAGACCCTTAAATAGAACCGTTATAACAACATAAAATAGAAACCAACAAACCATGCCCCTGATCTAAAGTGATTTAAGAACAAACGAGAAACATCGACATCTAACAATGTCGAAAGGGTTACAAAGCCATTTACAAGACTTCGGGACTCCCGGGAATCACATAATAAGATCCATCACCCACATATTCAGAAAACACTTAAATTACTTATGTAGCAACAACTTATCCGTAAGGTTACAAAAATGTCCCAAAGAACATAGAGCACTGCAGGCCTCCCTCAGCCAAGGATTACAATGATACATCAATAAGAATGAAGCTGGACACAAACTGCATCGTTGACACAGGTCTCGATGATCCCCAAGAAGGTTTTCTGTTGACTGACACAACGAAAGTGGAACTTTTTGGAAGTCTGCATCCTATTTCAATTGATGCAAAAGTAACACAGCATTTTAGAAGAAATACATCTGAGCTACGGTAAAACTAGATAGTGGTAGTGCAATGGGCTGGGACTGCTTTGCTGCTTTAGAAACTAGACAAGATACCAGAATTGAAGAAATCATAAAAATAATCACTAGAACTGGAAGCAGTTATGAACGGGTTCCAAGCTCAACCCAGCAAGTCAGCCCCTGGTGCCGCCCCACCCAGCACACCAGGACATGAATGGATAAGCCAACAGCTCCACATGGAAGACTCTAGAATCACATCCACTTACATGGAGGATGGGACAACATGGGCGACAAAAACGCATGCCACGATTCGCATCTGACTTAGAATGTGCCCAGGAGGATGGGCCTCCTTGTCCTTAGAAACAGCAGCGCACCAACTACAGGTTGCTCAAGTGTGACAGAATTGACAAAGACTCCCGAATAGGTGTTGAAAAACTGAGCGAAAGTCTAGTTGCCTCAAATTTAAGCCTGCATTAGGCATTAAACATCTTTTCTTGTTCAGGTGTTTGTCTTGACGGTATACATTTAAACAAAGACAACAGATTATCTTAATAAATCCTTAATAAATCCTGCAAATGCAAACTTGATGGCAATTGGTCAGGACTGCAGGAGCATCAGCTAATTAAACTTGGTATTATATTTATAGTTTATAGCTATACTAGCATAGATAAAAGGTGCAGAATTAATGAAATGTGCAGTTAAACTATCCCAATATATTGGGATCCTATACAAAACTTACAAACAGCTTGAATCGAGGAAAGTTTGTATGTAAAGGCGTTTAAAATTACCAAATGACGTTGCAGTATGCTGGTTCTCTAGCTCTGGAAACCCAGGCAGTTACTTTTATGGAACCAGTTTAAAAAGTGGCTTTACCACCAGCCATGGAAACCACTTTAACATCCTAATAAGTTTGTGAAATTGATTTGTGTGCAGCTGTTAAAATAAGCATTAGCAGGCTATTAAATAAAGAACTTAAGCAAATCATTAAGTTTTGTACCTGCCAAGTATTCAACTTTCATTTGTATTTCACACAGCCTCCCAAGTTTTGGTTGTCCTAATGTAGATATAAAATGAATTGACTGTTAGTACTAGAGTGGGGGATTTCAACAAATGGCAAGTGGTGGCATATATATGTTTTAACCTTTGTTAGATTAAAAAAAAAATCTTTACAACAAATGTTCCAATTATCCACAGACCACTAGCGGTTGCATTTCTCCCATCCAAGGTACACAGGGAGAAACTTGTGGTTTAATGATTTCTCTGAAACCTTTAGAACCAGTGGCCAACCAACCTCAAATGACTGCATAGTAAAGTATACACAACCATACAGTTTGAATTGTGCAAGGAGTTCACTGGTCCACTGCAATATGTACTAATTACATAATATGTCAGTACATAAAATAACTATATTTTTTATGCAATTACGGATTCAAGTCTTTTTGGGAAACATCTCTACCAGCTTTACAAATCTGAAGATTGTACACATCTTCTTTTCAAAATAGGTCAGGCTCATTCAGGCTGGACGAAGAACATCTCTGAACATCTCTTTCAAGTCTCGATACACATTCTAATTTGGATTTAGATATGGACGTTGACTGGACCATTCGAACACATACAAATGCTTAGCTCAAACCATTCCTTTGCATATCTGACTTTATGTAGAATATCTTTGTCCTACTTGTAGAAGAACTACCACCGCAGTCTAAAGTCTGTTGCCACCTGTATTAGGGTTTCTTCTAGAATTACCCCATATTTAGCTACATCCATCCTCTCATCACTTCAGATGCATGAAGCTGGCACAAGCTCTTAATCATGGAGATTTTGTGTTCACAGTGATGAACACTGTTAAATTTTCATCAAACATAGCTTTATGCAGGAAGGCCCAAAAAGTTAATTATTGAACCAAGCATCTTCCACGTTTGCTGTGTTCCCTACATGGATTGGGGCGTTAAGTTTAACTCAAAATCGCTCTTTTCTTCCTATTCTTCTTCAATACAGGTGTAGCAGTGTGATGTTATTACACTAGATTGACAAGTAAATTAGTCCAGTAGGATACTGTATGAACACCGGCAGCTTTTATTTTCAAAATAAGACAGATCCATTGATAAACAGCGGGTAACTTGTTTCAAAATTATTATTTTTATTCAAATTTAATTTGTTGCGAATGAAAATGTAATGTTATCATCTTTACTGTTGAACATATTGAGTTCATGGATTTTTGTTTTGAGTGTTAGTTCGGGGTTTAAGAAGACAAATCAACGGATCGTACTACTGTATTCTATGAGAAGGTATGAAGTTTTGTTTTTTGTGTTAAATAAGCGACAGTTTAATATTGCTTTTGTAAAATAATATGCTTTGTTTGCATTTGGACTTTGTTGAGCAGGGATGAAGCTGTGTTTACAGTTGTTTAGCTGCTCTTGTGTTACATATGAAACATTGCTAATGAAAGTACTACATCCATGTACTGAAAATAGTATTGTTCATTGTTAAACAGGTGCTATGGAACACTGATGATAAAAGGCCTGTTTTTTTATACTATTTTCTATTTGAATGCAGGAGCATTAAAAGTGCCTTCAGATCAGCTGTTGCCTGATTATTATCTCTCACAAGACACAACGCAGAATCAACTACGCTACAAAGGCATGCTTTTTGCAGTACACAATGCTTTTCCTGTAAACATAGTTTCCCACCTGAGAAGTGGATCTTTGTAGCTCATCCAGGGTTACAATTCATCTCTTGTTCCTTTGCCTTTAAGACGCTGTATGATTTCTAATGTTCTGTAACAAAACCTCTGAGGCCATGACACTATAGCTGTATTTGTAATGACATTCAGTTGCACACAGCTGGGTTTATTTACTAATCTGGTCATTCCTGAAGTCAATTGATCACACTAGATTTTCATTATGGGATGCCCAATTAATGGCTGTATACAAATGGACGACACACTTTTCAGATTTGTATTTGTAAAATAAATGTAATTTTTCATTCCAATTCCCAATTATGAGTCAGTTTGTGTTGGACTATCACATACATTCAAAAATATTTCGATTAAAGTTTGTAGTTGTGACTGTACAAAAAGTGGGAAAGTTTAAGGGAGTACTTTTGAATACTTTTGCACACAGTAATCAAGCCATGAGTGCCCACATGTGTGTTCACATGCTCAGATGTTCTCAACCATAAGATGTAATTTGCATCGCGAGAACAGATTATTTTTCGCTATCTGCATAAGTATGAATGAGAAACAAAGGTGGAATTTACTATAACACACCATAAGCTGGTTGCATTGGCATAAGCTTCTGTAACAGCAGATCATGTCTGTGTTCATCTCATTTAAAAGCAGCAGACTGTCTCCTAATTGGCTGCGAGGGGAATCCAGTCTGGCTGCTCACGTGAGTAAACTGTTCCTGTGCAGGAGGTGCCAAGTCTCAAATCACAAAAATATACTGCACAGCAAATGCAATTATACAGCACTCCTGCCATGCATCCTGTTTGAAATCTGTGTGACAGCTTGAGATTTAGCATTCCTTTCATGTAAAGAAGCATTCTGGGGATTTTTTTTTTTTACTAAATGATTATATTACAAATATAGGATGTTTCAAAGCATTTTTAACACCCCACCAGTCCTACTGAACAAATCTATGTTTTTGTGAGAGTTTAGAAAAGCCCTCACACCATGAAGCAAACGTCTACAAGACGCATGTAAACTTCTTTTTTTTTTAACAGATTTATAACTCTAAGTCTATACATGTCTTTCTTTTAGACCTCAGCATGTGCACAAGCCTCGCTGGGTGTCTGAAAATTAGGTTCTTCAACAACACCAAAGCAACTGTCTTTGCATAGCAGCTGGCAGTATTAATAACATCTAACCACTGATGCACCCCATGTACCTGTAAAACCATCACTCTTGTTATATTTAACACATCATCCTTAAATGTCAGAAGGATGATAAATGATTCATTTACATTGACTGAATTGGAGCAAACTTCTAAAGCTTCTAAAATCAAGACATAAATCATAAGACATTTACACAGAGAATTTGTAGCTTTGTGAAAAACAGGGAATTATATTTTAATTACTCCAACAAAAAAACACATTTAACAGCTATGACTGAATTGGTGAAAAGCAGTATAGGCTATAAAACAAAAACACTATTACATAAACGTCTACTGAGCAGAACAATATATTGTCTTCATCACTCAGATTGTATCATCAACCGCAGCTGACAATTGTAGACTGCATACACTTTAAGTCAGTATGGCTGCATAAATAAGGGCGATACAAACATATTCTTACCACACATTCTTCCCTAAACACTAGTTGATGGATGATAAATGATGTATACATTTCTTGTGGACACTAGATTTCCAAACGCTTCCCAGAAAGCACGTCAAATGTTATACTTTCCGCAAGAACCCGCAGCCGCGTTAAATAATTTATTTAATCAATCAAGACAGCCACATGTTTTTGGCTAATTGTGTAATTTCAATGTGAATGCATGCAGCGTGTACCTCAAATGAATGGGAATGTCAACGCTGCTGGGAAAGGTGGAAAAAGTATTCCTTTGGTATTATTGAGACGCATCAGGACATGCTCATTTCTTTGTTGACATGGATGTCTATGGCCTTATCACCTCTCTCTCTCTTACAGTCCATAACCCCTGTGGCTGGTTTTGAGATTTCTTTTACCAACCTCGCCATCATCTTAAATGTTTTAGTCACATTTTTTAAAGTGAGAATAGCTGTGAAAAGACCTGCGCAGGAGAGTCGGCGCTACACTGTAAGTACGTGTTGGAATTGTAAGGCCACATGTTTAGAGTTTAGAGGTTCTTTTCAGTTCAACATATAGTGCATTTTTAACCCATTTTCGACACTATCTATGTTCAGAATGTGAAATATGATTAAACTGGTGCTTTTTTCCTGGGTATTTTAGCCCTCTGTTAGCTTGCTGTTGTTGCTCTGAGATTTTTCTTGCACATCTCTAAAACCGAAGCATACCATTTTTATCGCATGCTTTTCTATACAATGCCTTTAACATAAATAACAGCCTTGTCCCACTTACTTTTTGGGTCTGTTTTCTGTGTATGTGAAGGTGTGGTACAGCTAGCATTACTAACTGTCCCTGTGCTTTCCCTAGAGAATGTAGATCCTTAACTCCTTATAAAAGGCTGTCAGTGTTTTTAAATCCAGCATTTTCCACAAGGGAGACAGAGGTTGACTGTTCAAAAGGATAAAAACCGAGTATTTTTGTTCTACTGTGATCAGGATTCTGTTGTTTGTCTAAGTCTCTCTCCATTTTGTCATATAACTGTGTTGTTGAGGAGCCAAACACAGAGGAGGGGAGGCTAATTCTTAATATGGATTGAATGATCGTAAGAATTCAGGAAAACAAAGAAACTAATACAGGGTATCTAAGTTTGTTGTATGGAGGACCTTTTCTGCCATTATTAATCACACATAAATGGATATTTGCAATTCAATCTTTAGGGGTATAATTCATATCTGTAGTCTTATACTCATTTTGTATTTTAATGTCTCGATTTTTTTTGAAAGATATGCATTTTTGACAAGTAATTTTCCATATACTTCATTTTTTCATATTCATTAGCTGACTAATATATTTCCATCAACAATGTTCTTACAAATCTTTATTTTTTTCAGAATTTTTCTTTCTTTTTGGTGATTGAAATATTTACTAGAAGATGCATTATCTCCTTTCAATTAGTATTTTTGCCCCCCGCCCCCCAAACAGATTTCCCTGAGCCCATTTAATCCCATCTTTCTTTTTTCCATTCCTTGGACACTGAATAATTTCAGTGTCCTTTTCCATCTGAACAGTCATCTGGAAATGTAAAAGAAGGAGCGGTGTGGCAGAGACAGAGGGGGTGGTCTTGGAACAGCATCACAAGCTCAGTTTCTTATCTATTGGTTGAGGCTAAATTATTGATTATGGATGAGTTGTGATGAAAAGGAGCTGTAATTAGCAGTTGATAGTGCCATTACCAGGGACTGTTTACTTTATTGTATTGACTGTTTAACTGAGATAGAACCTGAGTTTACAGGAGCACGAAATATTATGGCATGTTTTAAAATAAAAGCATGCCTTAGAGACGTTCTGTATCTCTACCTAACCAGATAAAACATATTCTGAGAAACTCAACATTCAATCAGTGTCTTTAAACATTTCTACTGACACTTCCTGAAAATATCCAGGTATTAATTTCCCCCCAAAAAAACAACAAAAAAACAAAATGAAGCCTGGTAAAGATGGCCAATATAAAAATAGCCAGACAAGGAATGTTTTTAAAGATGATTTCTGTCCTGGTTTAGGGCTTAGTTTGCATAAAATGTTATTCAAATTGTTTAATTCATATTCCATGTGCAATTTTAAAATCTACAGGCCATAAAGATAATTTCATCTATAATTGTATTACACAAATACAGCTCTGGTTCGTGTGGAGGTAAATTGCTAACAGGGCCAACATCAGTAATAGTCTCAACAGTACCTAAGAAGCCTTGGCATCCTTCACAAAGCGAAAACAACCTAAGGCCAGGTAAATCAAGGATTACTCATTTGAAAGACTGAGAAGTCTGAGAGACCTAGTTAATTTCAAAATGGATGCAGAGTTGGCAAGGTTTCTCCTTCGACAGGTAAGCACCAGTTTTGTTTTGTTTTAGTATTTTTATGAACAATCAATTCCCTCTAGCGGTCTGTTTAGAAGGTTCCAACCACTAAGCAGAAAGATACATTTGCATAGTACCTGCCAGTTTGACAGCAACAACACAATATCTATCCTGTGTAAGTGAAAATTCAGTGGGCTTAGTGGGAAATGTATCTGGCCATGTTTCACAGCAGCAATGGACCACTGAGGAAACGGCTTAGTTACTGTTGACTGTGGCAAGCTGTGGGCCCATTTTAGATCTCTGCTAGAGTAATCTGACCTCCCCGATTTCCGGGGTCAGTCCCCGTTCTGGACGACCTGCCCCTGATAAAAGCTGTCCCCAGTTTAAGTTTTTTATGATTGAGATAAAAAGATGCGTGCGTCTTCTGATTTCTTTTTGAAAAACTTCAACGAGACTGAAAATATCTTACATTGAATCTGCTTGAATCTCCTTCTCATCTCAAGATGTTTTTAAAATTATTTGTGTTTCAGATCACTGAAATTCATCTAAAACCTAAACTCGACCATTTCTGCTATCAGAGACATGAAGAAAAAGTTTAAAACCAATGGATACACCAGGTTGGATGAGGGCTGAAGAGTATTGCCACCTCTCAAATTGAGGGGGGCAGTAAGGGATATTTTTTAAAAAAGATCTCAGAATCTCACTGATAGGTGACTGAAAAAGAATTTGAGCCTCACAATATGTTACAATAAGAAAAAAACTGTATTTAGTTTTAGACCTTTTAGAGATAATTTACCAGGATCTGCTGAGTATTACAATAGTTTTAAAATGATATTGAACCCATCACAGCTACAACACCTCCCAACAGACACCCTCACCAGTCCGTTGGCAGTAAAGAAGCCTTTTAGCTGTTAGATGAAATGTCTTACAACTAAGCCAGAAAGTCAAACTGTGTCTATTGAAGCATTTAGGATTATCATGACCTTATGTGTCAACCAGCCCACACAGACTGTGAAACTACACTGGCATAGTTAAAGCAGATGTATTACATGATGGTTACAGCTACTTAAATAGCCAAAAGAGGAGACACTTGTGCATCCTACACATGCATTTCACTGAAAGAAAAAAATATATATTACTTGCACTCTTGGAATACCTAAATTTAAATTTACTTTAAATCTTTTATCATAATATTTGGGGTCTTCAATATGTTTAAATTGTTGGATAGAAAGGGATGATTGCAGTGAACCTTTACTGACTCAAGCCAAAGAGAACTACACACAACCTGCTTTCAAATACAGAAGACTTCTTAACAAATAGAATAAAACTGCCAGGTCAAACTTTATCACAAAGCTGTTGAGCCTTCTCGAGTCTATAAACACACTCACTGCTTGGATGTAGCACAGTTAAACTCCACTTTTTTGGGACTTAATGTGCTTTCTCCCGGATTTCAGCAAATAGTTGCTTGAGGTCACAAAGTCACAATGCTAAATAGACAGAAAACAGGACCTCGCATCCCCAGCACTGAGACAAACCAGTATTTGTATACTCCACCAAGCAACTTCCTTTGTGTTTTTGCTCACAGGGGGATGTGATCAAAAAACAAAAAAATTTCTGGACACTTCGGTTGACTCAAGAAGTCCTTTCACTGATCACACATACCATTTAATGTTAAATGTTCCCATTCCATAAAAAAATAAAAACAACAAAGTCTCAACACAAGTCTGATGAGACATTGCCTGCAGCAGTGTTTCGAGTTCAGAATGAAAAGTCAAAATGTCTTCTTTTATTCCTGCAGCAGAGACAAAGATAAAGGCATTCTCAGGATGTTTTAAAAAAAACAAAAAAAAAAAAAAACAATTTATTGAACCCACAGCTTTTTAGTCCTTATTGAATAAAGCAAAACATAATAAAATGTTTTAACTTTCCAAATGTCCATACATAATACTCTACAGCAAATAATGAAATATGCTGATTGCCATCAGTAAAACTGATTCTTTTTAATCACCTGTTTCAAGAATATTTCATTCTTTAAAAACACATTTCAACTAAACCTGTGGAAGTAATTTAGATTTGAATGGCAATAACCGCTCAGGATAAACAAATCTAAAATGAGCCACAGTAATCAGGGTATTTTTTTGGTTTTCACCACGATAAGAGCCTCAGGAATGACTATCTGGAACACAGATGGATGAACAAATTTTAGGAACTCTATTTAAAATTCCCAGAGTACCGTATCCTAATATTTAAAACATTAGGTTTTAAAATCATTTAAGCATCAGCATCCATAACCCGCAGAATCCAAGGGCCATGATAAAGCAGCTGTAAGATGAGACACAATGAAACTTTAATGAGCTCCACAAAAGAGCTGAGATGCTGCAGCACCACATATTGATGCTGGATATAAAAGGAATGTCCTGAAATATGTTCTCTTCATCTCTGAGCATCATTCCCTGTATGGTAAATGCAATGTTTAAAATATTTTGCTGCATAAAAGCAACAAAAACAAGATAATTTAATGCAATAGTCTCAAACTAATATTCTTGAGGGCCGTTGATCTACAACTTTAAGATGTGCCCTACAAACCTGAATCAAATGGCTGAACTGCCTCACTTACATGCAGTCAAGCTCTACAGAGCTCTGCCAATGAGTTCATATGAGTCAGATGTGTTGAAGCAGAAACACATCTAAAAATTCCCTAGTACTGGAGTTTAAGACCACTGTTTTAAAAGAATAGCTCAGGATTATTTTTAACAAGGTTCTCACAAAAGGTAACAGGTAGATAATGTCTTATCTTCAGTAGGCAACGCTCTTGGTGTCTTCAGTAATCCATATTAGTTGCACTTGGAGGCTGAAGATAACAAGTGGTTTGAGATGGGCTTTAGATGGAAAACAACTACAGTGTTAAAAAGCTAATAGTTTATGTCAATACTATTTAATAAACCTTTAAGCCAAAGTCACGTTTGGAATGATTGGCTATTTAAAGCCATAGGTTATTTGCGCAGGGAATGGAGGTGGTGTGGAGCTGAGAGTATAAACCTAATAGAAAAGCAATGGCAATTCCTTTTCATGCTACGGAAATACATAAAATTTACATAAACCACTATAAGCACCTTATTTTGTATCAGATGTGACAGAAAACATTTCCAATGTTCAGTTTTCTTCACTTTTTTTCCCACAAGAGGATTGTTGGTGGTGCACTGCCTCTGTCATCCATTTCCTGTGTAAATAATTAATGGCTTCTCAGTAAATAAAGGACCAATACTAAACAGACTTTGGTTTTAAGGCTTCCATTTGTATTGAGCAGGCATGAGTAAATACATTGTATTACCATGTTTCACTGCACATACTGTACAGCTGCCAGCTCTTTTGGGGATAAATCTATATGAGCTTTCCTTATCTGGAAGCTGAAGGTTTTACTTGCATTTCTTTGCTAAATAGATTGGACTGGGGACATCTGTCAAAGGAAATGTTTAAGTCCTGCCACAGAATTAGATTTAGGTTCTGTTTGACTGGTCATTCTAACTTATGAATATGCCTTGATTTAAACTATTTATCTTTTGCAGAGGCTGTAAGCTTAGAGTGTTTTTTCTCCTTCTGGTAGGTGAACCTCCACACCAGTGAGAAGTCTGGCATACCCTCTTGAATGCCTGTGCAAATTCTCAGTTAACAGCAAACATGCTTAAATGGGAGGCAACTGGACTTTCGTTCAGTTCTTTCTGAAAACGTTTTAACACCTATCCAGGAATCTTTGCCAATTCTGGTGGCTCGCACTTGAGCAACCTGGAGTTGGTGCACTGCTGCTGAGGGGGAGGATTGCGGCTCCAACTCCCCGATGTTTACAGCTCGGTCCTCTGACACGTTCCAAAGAGATTATTATATCAGCAGTCTTATCATGATTCAGGTGACCAAGTACTCCACTCACACCAAGCAATAGCTTCAAACGACCCAGGACAGTGGCGGGTGGGTCACTGATGTGCATCTGACTTAGAATGCGACTAGGAGGATGGGAGTCCATGTCCCTAAAAACAGCAGTGCACCAACAGCCGGATGTTCAAGTGTGAGCCACCAGAATCGACAGACTTCTGAATGGGTGTCGGAACATTTTCAGAAAGAACTGAACAAATGTCCAGTTGCCTCCGAGTTTTGCCTGTTTGCTGTTACCCTCTAGAATGTTGTCTTCCAGGACATGCATTTGTCTCCTTCCTGACCAGCTTTCCTCCCCCTGCTGAAGAAAACATCTTCATAATATTTTGTGTATTGTGGTCCTATCTGACAGTGTCCCAGTCCAACTAATGTTCCCTACATGGCTTGTAGCAAATCGAACTTTTTCGTGGATTTTTTTTTTTTCCAACAATGGCTTTCTTGTTGCCACTCTTTCTAATCACACAGCACGGCTTATAAATGTCCTGTCAAAAGGTTCTCATGACCACTTCTTGCCTAGCCTTTTAGTGTAGACGGATGGCCATGTCTTGGTAGGCTTGCAGTTGTGCTGTACTCTTTAAATTACAGAAATATGGTTTGCATAAACACCCTTGATGTTTTTAAATGTGGATTTTTTTAAGATTGTATTCCTCTGTGGCCTTAACGACAGTCAAATTAATAAAGAGTCATTCAAAATTAAGATGATTAGAGAGTCTACTTCAGGTGACACATTAACTATGTTTAACAAAACCTGGCTGCAAAAATCACAATCTTTGTCTTGTTTTCTCAAAGTTCCCTTACAGACGCGGTTTGCAAGACTTGCAAATTCTTGCTTAGTCATGCTGACAGAACAGCGTTTTTAAAATGTGATCTCATTTGAACTTGGGCTCCGAATGTGCAGACAGCAGCATTATTTGTTTAGCCCTCGAGATGTTTCAAGAGCTATCTTATTGTGTCTAATAATTTGCTTCAATATCTGCTGTACGCACACTATATGACATCTTTGGGGTGTATACAATAAAACCCAACCTGCAAAGCATTTTATCACCACTTTAAATGCTTTTTGTTGCTAAAGAGTCTATGTCTCTACAATAGCTGTCAAAGTCAACCTGATAATAACAACAGTACAGTGGTCAACAAGAGAAAGACTAAAATATTATCACATCCATTTCATTCATGTTAGCATACGGACATCATTGTCGATACTGAAATGGATTATGTCTCGTAAGTCTGCATGTTTTGAATGCCTGAAGAAGCATTCCGCTTGGATGGAGGCAGATCTTGGCGTGCCAGTCAGCACCATCTGACTTCTTCTTTTGCAGATAATCCCATGAAAAAGACGCCTCTTTAATGTTTAACATCCCTAACACAGCTCTCTCGGTTCCTTGAATTACCCACCAATCCTTTTTTTGTGCATCACCAAAGACTTCATTTCATGTGCAAAAAAGGAACATGAATCAGATTTAACACGATCTGAGTGAAAAGGTTTTGTCAGATAAGCAATGTGTTTCTGTGATGGACACACAATGGAGGAAACGAAAAATAGTTCTGATTAGATTCAAGGTTGATGTGCTATAAGATCTTTTTTTGCCATTTGTTTTATATTGGGTTAAATAGAGATGCAGTACAGGTACTTTCTAGGTATTTGCTTAAAAAGACATAGCTGCAGATTTCCATTAAGATAAATTGAACAGTGCTGACAGAAAGGTCAGAAAAAGTCCTGCTGCCGCTCCATAAAAAGAACAAAATGGAAAAATTTCATGAACAGTACGCGTATGTATCACAAGTGATCTTTTCTAAATTTTGCCGTTTACAGAGTTTTTAGGGGAAAGGTTGATACCTTCTGAGACTTTAACCTGATCTGAATTTTTCATGTGAATCCATGATGCGACCGAGGGAGAACTCAGGTCTTCTTTTATATGCTAAGTCCTCTCATAAAATGTAAAGTCAAGTCCAGTTAGGACATCTGCGCTTGACAAAAATGAAAGAGGGAGAAGGAACACTATGGGCATGAGTCTGCATGACCGAATTACATTATTGACCAAATGCTCTCAACATGCCCAGCAGATTCTTAGGAGGGTGTCGTGAAAGGCAGTGAAATGGGACTTCAGAAGATTTTTTTTAGAGAGAAATGTCAATCAAAATGTGCAGGTGGAAGCAGCTTGGTTTCACACACACACACACACACACACACACACACACACACACACACACACACACACACACACACACACACACACACACACACACACACACACACACACACAGTGCTTTCTGGAAAGAAAAACACATAAAAAATATAAGGATATTGGTATTTCTCAGCTTAAGAGACAATCCTCAATAGTTATTATCCAGTGATGTAAAGGGCTCCAGTTTTGGAAAAGATATTTTATGTTATTAGCTAATGTTTAATAGGCAGCTAATCAACTTTTGGATTTAAGTATTTCCATTAAAATTTGGAAGTGGAAATATTTGGGATTTGTTAACAGCTTTAAAATCCAATATGGCTGCCTCGCAGATTGTAAGTGGCAATAAAATTGT
This sequence comes from Fundulus heteroclitus, assembly GCF_011125445.2. NCBI lineage: Eukaryota > Metazoa > Chordata > Actinopteri > Cyprinodontiformes > Fundulidae > Fundulus > Fundulus heteroclitus. The sequence continues at coordinate 27,426,588 of NC_046378.1, forward strand.
GTATTTGCGGAGCTGATGGTATCTCATTAAATCTTTCATACATCTCAATACATTTCCGAATTGCAAACCAAAAGATGGTAATTTCCGAGTTCTTTGTTCATAGGTAAATGGAAAGCAGAATAAGCAGCCATAAGCACTCGTCCCTGGCTCACTACTATCTGCTTCAGCCTATCCTGGGCGAATATGGACAATTTTCCATTAAACCTCTGTTTTCTTCTAAAAGAAAGATCAAGGTGCTTGAATGATTGATCTGTTTTGCCTGTTTATGCCTATTTGCAGTGTCTTTGCTTTGTAATTACCTTGTTAATAGTTTCTGCCAGAATGTCTTCTAGGTACCACCAAAGATAACCCAGGGTATCTTGTTGTTTTCAGGAATAGAATTGCATTATAAAATACTACTTATAAAGGAAAAATAAATGTCACTTACATGGTTGCCATTTCAATTCAAATCTATCAGAGGGGATGGTTAGCATGTTGCTCTTTTGCACATGGATGTTTTGCTGTCCACTTCTGAAGATGGCTCAATTGCTAAAAAAACGATCTTGTTGCTTAGATTTACTTTATCACAGATGAAGAGAATTGTCACTTGAGGTTTCAATTTAGCACTAATATTGTGGATGTAGCAGAGTGAATATCTGTAGAAAACGAAAACACTGCACCTGTGCTCTCGGGAGAAATTGTTCAATGATGTTGTTTGTTACATGATAAACAGGTTGATAAAGTACACTCTGAAAAACAATTCTGCAAAATGATAAAAACAGAGTGAAGCAGAAAGCTAGAATAAAGACAAAAAAAAAGACTCACAAAGCATGAGGGCCTGGCAGCTAAAGCTGGAGGATTTAATGGATCATTTTTGCCTAGAAAAAACCTTCGAGAGAACCTGTAATGTAAGTTTAACTTAATCTTTAAATGTTAGCATTGGCAGCTTTGCTGTTACTGTCTGAGTCCCATAATGCTAGCTATGAAAAAGAAGAAACTAGAAAACTGTTCTGTTGGTTTATAAGCTTTGCGGAATGCAAGTTCATGAGACAGGTCTATGTGATGTTCTCATATAAAGTAAACTTCCTCTAAAATGGTCTTCCTAAATCATGTATATCTTTACCCCTGATTGTTTTTTTGTTTTTTTTCTGGAGATCTATTGTAGAAAGCATTTTCCTGTACATGATTCTTTGTCAAATTGCATTAATTCACTTTCTAATGTCATGTGTTAATAAAATTCGCTGCTAGTCAGTTGGCCACCGCTGTCCCATAATTATTGTACGAAAATACTGATTCATTGGTAATAAGGAAAGCGAATGAGAAGGCAGCTTCACACTGAATAAAAATTCCTTCTGACACATTGTGATGGACATTTCTATCCAGGTGTGGGTGGTTTCCCTGCAACTTGTTCAGGGTCATTCAATTAAATTTTAGTTGGGTGTATGCATGTATTTGAGCCTGTATCAGTAATTCACACAGACCCTGTGTGAATTAGAGCAGAGATCCCCAATCCTGGTCCTCAGGACCCACTTTCCTGAATGTTTTACATGCATCACTCCTGTTGCACACCTGACCCAATGACTGATTGATTTATGGGATCAATATGTTTCTGTAGCACATGATGGCGTGGAGTGGAGATAATTTAATCGTTTGAATTATTTTTACAAGAGCGGGGACAAATTTAGAACATGCAGGAGAGTGGGCCCTGGGGAGTTGGGTTGAGGACCACTGGATTAGAGTAAATCTATCTCAAATTTAAACTTGATTGAAGATGTAGTTTGTATTATTATGCCACCTGGAAATAGAACTGATCATATAAACCAGTGTAAGCCACAACTTAATATGGTATTCCAGCTAATGCGTTTATATAAACTTTTAATGTGAACTATATAATTACACACATATAATTTCTGATTTCTTTGTAGAAGACTTTGTGCTACACCAGTGGACTTACTGATGGTAAAGATCTCAAGGTCATGGGCGGTACGCTGGGCAGTTGAATCTAATAGTAATAGTAGTAATAATACAATTTACCTTTGCATATGGGACATACGCTACAATATGTTTCACCTTACTGTGGACTAGGGTCCTCTCCAGGGTTTACCCCACCTCTCAAGGGACCCAATGACCACTGGAGATAAGCATCAACCCCTCGCAACTCTTCACTACTAAACGGGATGGATGGATGAATCATCTTAATAATAAATAAAATGAATTCCAACAGCATTCTTTGATAAAATACCTTTTAAATCCTTTGATTTGTCTTTGAAAGTTATTAGGGTGGATTTGCAGCAACTATCTAATATATAAAAGATTTGAGGATGGTCATTTACAATAAAATATTTCACTAGATTTATACAGACTGTAAAGTGTAAAAGAATAAGTGCAGTTGCTCCAAAGACGATTAATCTAGGGTAAAATATTCTCTGTTGCATTGTTGAAGCCTTAAAAATGCAGTTTGTATTCAACCCAGGGCTTATATGTAGTCAAACTGTACGGTGTTATAAACTTTTCTGCAACCTCTGAAGTATTGGATCCAGATTGCTGGTGTTATTTGATGACAAATCATTGGCGTGAACACGAAGTCAGCTGAGGAGCTCACTTATCAGAACTGGGAGAATTAAATTGGGTCTGAATTTAGAAAAGGTGCTTAATATCAAATAATGTCATGTAGGATTCAGGAAAGGGTGGTTAAATTAGCTTCTCAAATGGACTACGGATATTTCCTCTCTTACAACATAAGCATACAGGCCTTTTCACTCCTATTTGCTTGTTTTACACGTCTTTTTTCCCCACTGTTATTCCATTTTAGAATTGCTAACAGCTTTTCACACAAGCAGCTGTTTATTAAATCATTCATATATTTATAGAATAAAATAATCACAACTAAGTTTAACAGGATTAAAAGCATTGCATTGGTTTTGTAAGCCCTTAAATTACATATGTTACCATGGAGCTGCACACATTTTTAGTAGGTGTATTGTGTTTGCTGTGGTTGCAATTTTAAATAAAAGGCTTCTTATCCTCAGTTTTATAAATAATAAATGGATTAATGCAGAGGCATAACGCAACATTTGTACTGTACCTTTATGCATACCATAATGTAGCACAAGACAGACGCAAAGCTATTAATGATTATTTTACAGTTTATATCAGTTTATGTGTAACACATAAAGAACTTCCATCCATCCATCCATTTTCTGATCCGCTTAATCCCTCATGGGGTCGCGGGGGTTGCTGGTGCCTATCTCCACATAAAGAACTTTTCGAAGCTAAAACAAAGTAAGTGAATTGACACCATGTTCTATGTTGGAAATATGCTTCATTGCTTCAACAGTTAAAATGTTTTTGAAAGGATCTGGCTAAACATCTGGTTATTTATTACAGTAAAGAAGTAAATGCTAGTACTTAAGTGGAATGCATTTATTGTTGTTTACACAATACTTGAGAAATACGTAGGAAAATAGAATTGAATAATTTAAAGACTAGTGCTAAAGACACCAGGACTAGGCTGGCACTAAAAGACTAGCGCCAAACACATTATTTTCAATCCTGTTTAATTATTTTGTGCACGTTTATGACAAATGTCACGTTGAGATCATTTGTAAGATAAACAGGCCTAATTCATTTGCAAATATTTGATCTAGTTCATTCCTACCTAATCCAATCCCATCATATAATCATATTCAGATAAAACAGCATACAGTCTACTTTAGTTTAGACCATAAGGTATTGCAATCAGATTTAGTTGATCATGAAATGTCAATTGCCAAAATGTTATCTGTTTGAGGGAGTTCAGCGAATTGCATCCAGTTATTGAATTTGAAGCAATCCCTCAGCCTAAAGAACTTTGTGGCCAAAGTAAAAAGGAACCACTCCCTGTTAACAATAAGACATTTCCAGCAGAACTACAGCCAGGATGATTTGCACTGCTCAGCTGAAGGTTGAGAGAAAAGAAAGAATACACCGGGGAAAAAAAAACACAGACAAATTCAAAGAGGTATTTGCAGGAGCTAAATGCAAGCTTTTTGCACATATTTAAATGGGACATTGTGCAGATATTCATTGGAGGATAAGTCAACATTAAACCTATATTATAGGTAATGTACATCACATTTCCATAAATTAAAGCCAAAGCAAATAGCTTCTCATTATCAAAGACCAGTGCTGTTTAAGAAAAAAAGCAACCTGTGAAACATTAAAACCGATGCACATGCAGAGGTTGGCAAACTCAAAGAACTCAAGAAAAGTTAACAGAATGTAATTGGACACTTTCTTTTATTTTCATATACCAAATTAACATAGCCTACTTGTGTTAATAATATAACCTCATACAGTTTAACTCCAATAGATGTTTTAATGTCTTATTTAAGCTGGTAAAGAGATGTATCCTCTTGTAGTTTTTAACAATTTGTAGCATCACTTACTGACATAGAAATATTTTATGTGAATTTGTCTCTCTCTCTCTTTGACCACTCCATTGCATCTCCTGTGCTCATGGCTGAAGTTCCCTCTTCAGTACTATAGCCTGATGCAAAAATAGGGACAAATTGGTCCCATCTACTAAACCTAATGGTCATTTTTGCATCTGCACAAATTTACCGCAGTTTGCTTCAGGGATCTAGTGCAGAAATCAAGTGAATAGTGGGAGCAAAACAGATGCATAAACATGGAGGACGCTGCTTGTTGAATTTCTCCAACAGACTGATCCAAAAGTACTTTTTATCCAAAAGAACAAAGAGTCAGGAAAGAGACACAACTTGACACTGAAGTAGTGAGCCAGGAGTATTTTCTATGGAGAATAAAACCATATGATGAAAAGCATTTGGGCTTACTTCAATTTCTGCTAAATCATAGCTGCATCAATAGAAAGTCTCTAAAATGGTTCAGGCAGATTTTAAAGACATAAATTCAAATGACCAAAATATATTTTCTTCTGTTTACTATCGGTTCAGCAGCGTTTTTTCCCCCCCCTGCATTTATGAGCTCGATGAATCAAAGCCAGGTAGCCTTGCATTGTGTCACCTTGGACCACAAAGAGCCAGAGATCACGGTGTCAAGGTAGATGTGTGAATCTTGATTGTTAATAATTCTGGAAACATTAAGTGACTGAGCAATGAAACAGCCCGCTAATGCAAGAGTGGAAGAAAAGAGTTTTCGTTCTGCCAAGGTCAATTTTTTTCCGCGGTGATTTCATTATGTAGCGGAAAACAGCAGGATAATAAGCTTGCTTAATAGCTTTATTTTCCATCTTATGGGTGGCCACGACAATAACGCCTGAGAATAAATTTCAATTCACCTTTTTGTTGTCAAAACACATGATAGCCGGATGAAGGCCTACTCACAGCATCGACCCAATTAGATCATTTGAGCTGTGATTGACAGCATCAATTATTTATGGCAGGATTCTCTACATATTCAAACAGACACATTAATTATCACGGTTTGTCACTTGTGTCTTATGTTGCTGGAGGCCTCTTGACCAGACTGGCACAATACAAGTAGTGCATGCACCAAGCTATTTGTCACTAATTTGTCATCGTTTATATTTAGGCCGGAGAGAGGAATCTAATTACGAAACCAAAGCCATATTTTATTCCTCATGAAAGTAAGCGGAGAAGACGACTCACCCTGCAGTCTAAAGCTAAATTTAAGATTGGTGTCACTGGAGTTAATCCCATTATAGGGCCGAATAGAAGCCAGAGTGTAAAAAAGTGGATATGAATGCAGAGAAAAGGGGATCAGGGATGAGATTCAGTCAAGCAAGCTTACGTGGAGGTGAAATTACAGTTTAATGGATTAAACCCAGACAAGTCATAATGATAACCCTGACCCCGCCTCTGTAAAAGCGTGCTCTAACAGACTCAAAGCTTGACAGATACATGTGGAGGTCCTGTGTTTTCCAATCAATCCATGTGAGGCTCGAACCTAAAGCCATCTCGCACTCACAAGATCCTTGGACACCCAGCAGATCCATCTGGGGAAGGCAGATGACGGAGGAATTTGACTTGTACAACCACACCATGCCTTGACTCACAGATGGGAAGCCAGCTCAGGCAGGATTTGTCACCGTAATGGGAAGGCGTGCGCATACGACGGCCCCATGTGTACGCGTGTGCTCCTTCTTCTGCATGCAAAGCCTTGCAAGGGTGTCCGCGAGCACGTACGTACATGTGTGGTGAGACCGTGGTGTTGACTCTCAGCGGAAAGAGGGTGGGTGGAGGAGAGGCGCTTTGACAAGTGTGTGATGCATGCTAGTGTGACGGCAGCAGCCATGAGAGAGGGCTGAGGCTCTCGGAAGGCTTGTAACCCAGAAAGAAGGAGTTCACGGCAATCCTTGCTACCTGATTTTAAAAGCAGTTTGACAAGGCCCTCCAACACGGAGATATAATTAGCAGTACAGTAAGACGCTGCATTTGTTTGCCTTCATTAAAGCGTAGACTTGTAAAAGATTGTGCTTTAGGCTAACTACTAGATTGCCAGAAAAAAAACTGAATCAAACGTTTTGCAGGCTCAAATGCTAATCGAATGTTTAACTTTTCTCACATTAAATCTAAAAGTACTCCTGAGAACACAGGGTCTGACCTGGTATGCATCCACTTCCCTCAAATACCTGCATCAATAAATTATTTGAGTCATTATCGCACTGGCTTTTCCCAGTGATCTTTGAGGTAAAACACAGCATGCAGTACACAACTGGAGATTTTACTGGTTGGCTTGTTTCAGTGGAAATAATTACCATCCTACCATGAACGGTGAAGCTAATTAGCGAGAGAAACAAGCTTAATGTGATCTGTCAGCCTTATGAATCACAACACAAGTTTACATTAATGTAGGAAGGATCATTTCAATTTTTTTTTTCATGAAGGCATGGCCCTCCGGAATGCTAGCAAAAAAAAAAAAACGTTTATCAAGATTTTTTTTTTTTTTTTTTGTTGCTTGTCTTTACTTTTGTGTTTTTAGCACTATCAGAATCTCACAACCTATTTGGACAACCCTTCTCCTTGGACAAACCATAACAGACTGAAACTACAGGATGTCACTGATGCTGAATAGGTCCGGTGTGATGTTTGAGTATATATGACGAAAGCTTTAATGTTTCTGGTTTTTGGACTATTTGCAGGCATTTTCTGATTTTGCGAGGAAAAAAACACTTTTAATGAGGCAGGGAATGGCTGGCTTCAGCGGCAAATAACCAGAGTGCATTTTGTTAAACATCAAGTCTTTGTTTGTATGACGCCCCTCTGTTAAAAATCTTGTACAATCAATGGAATGAAGAATGTGAAATTTGGAGCATGCTACAACGTCACAACGAAGAAATTTAGTCTGGTGACCCTGGTACTTTAAATGCTATCAAAGTAATAGTAAAGCATGATGGACACTTTTTGCACTTTTGAAGTTACTATATATGATTTAAAAACCTTAATAAAAGGTAACCTGCCCATGTTTACATCCAGCTGTTAACACGGACAGGCAAGGTAAGGCAAATTTATTTATATAGCGCTTTTCAGTAACAAGTCAATTCAAAGTGCTGTCCAGGAACAGAAAAAAACATTACAGAAGGAAATATTACATAGGATAAGAAAAACATTACATTAATAATGGAATAAGCTAAGTTAAGTAAGCTAAATAAGTAAAGCATTGACTAAAGTTATTTAGATTCACTGTAACAATTGTCATCACTAATATTCAAAGCTTAGTTGTATCAAATTCATAAATTAACAAACATATGTAACAATGTATTGTGGCAAGATATTTATAAGTTTGACTGAGTTCATTTCTAACTTGCGAAATAAATCTAAGGTATTTTTTTGACTCCCAAGATATGAAGGTCAGTGCTTTAAACCTGCTACCCTGCATTTATGTATGGCAGTCTTATTTTGAAGTAAATAAGGAAGTAATTTTTGAGTTGCACAGTTTTCTTGATAGAGCTGCTAAATTACCATTTTATTTTGTTCATATGGCTGCATTTTGGGTACCTGGCAGAAAACGAGAAATTTTAACAGACTTACCAGCGAAATACAAAGAACTTCTAACTGGGTAATGATGCTAATTTCAGCATGTAACAAGCAGCTTGGTATCAATGTTAACATAAAGTGCTATTTCATGTAGTTGTAAAGTCTGAATAGGATTATTCTAGATTAAACAGAGATTCTCAACGGCACAGCTGGAGATCCCTGAAGGCTTTATGTATTTTTGAGAACACAAAGACTGAGCAATTTTAATGCTTTTTAGGTCTTAGGGCTATCTTAGGATGAGCCAATAATGAGCATTCATATGGAAAATATATGGACTGATATATAAACTAATATAATTGTAATATATTTTTCTGTAGTGTTTAAAGATTATTTGAAACACAGATTGTGATTTCTGGTAAGAAAAAATGAGGATTTCCACAATCTAGAACCTCATTTCATCTCATAAACCCGATGTTGTGAATTGTCTCGTTTAATGAGCTCAATGTTAGGTTACTTACCTATCAAGGGATAAAAAAAGGTAATAAATCAAGTGCAAAAGCAAAAGGTTCATATAAAGGCATTCTTCAAAGTATTATTAAGGCAGCACCATATTGGCCTGGACTAACACAAGTATGAAAAAGGGTTCCAGGTTCATAAGCAAATACAAAACGCGCAGTATCTCTACTGGTTTTATAGTGCTAGATATGAGAACTATAAATATAGAAAGTCATATGCTTGCTGGTAATAAAGTGCTGGTGTAATTTGAGTGATTATGACATACAGACACTTCATATGGGCCTTTAAATGCCTAATTAATCAGCTCCTCCAGTCAGTACAAACCAAGCAGAGTCTTGAGCGGGTCTTTATCTGCCTGACCTCAGAAAGAAAGTTAAAATAATTACACTTTTGAGATCTCAGCTGATCACTGAAGCTTAGTATCTACAGTCAACATGAATGTTTGTAGTTCCGCAAGGGCTGGAAAACCTTACAAATGCTTTCAACACTGCCGCAAAGCTTAAAGAAGCTTAGTTATGTTGATGCAAGTCTTTAGAGAGCCACGGTGGGGACTTTCTGAATGCTGGTCTGCACAAAATACTATTAAGGGAGGATAAACAAGGGCTGGTTTCACTGCATTTTTAATGCTCTCCATAGCTGAACAAGAATAATGCAAAGAGGCAGGTTGTAAAAAGCACACAGGTTGGAGCTGCTCACATTACTGCATCTTGCACAGGAGATAAAGAAAACCGTAATTTTGATAAATTAATCATTCATAGCTTGGATCACTATAAATGACACATGAGATGATTATATTAACTTAAATTAAGTATAACAATTACTATATTATTTGCAAGCATTATAAGAGGCAACAGACACTAATTGCTTTGTTACCAACTCAGATTATGGCTCAGGACTTTGATTAAAATATTTGTTAATTTATAAATTGTTAAAAGTGGTAAAATAATTGCATACATTGTCTCAACTCAATTTCTTTTATGAAAGGAAGGTTTGCAGTGACAAGAGAAAGCACATTCACAGCACAATCCAGTAAAACATCATTTGTAGATGCATAGCAATGTTTTTTCAAAGTCTAAGATGTCCATATTAGCATTCGTTTTGCCCCTGAAACCGATCCAATTCATTGAAGATTAAGCACATCTTGGTTCACACTCCCAGTCATTAACTATATCAAGGTTAATAAAAATAGTGGCTTGTATTTGCTTAAATGTTTCGCTAACCAGACTATCTACAGGCTATAGTATAGTCCAACCCAGTTTTAAGATTAGATTAGATTAGATTAGATAAAATTCAACTTTATTGTCATTACACAGGTACAGGTACAAGGCAATGAAATGCAGTTTAGGTCTAATCAGAAGTGCAATAGCAGCAAGTGCAGGATAAACAGTGGTTCCATATGTACAGGACATGGATATGCACTGAATAAATATAGGGATGAATACTATTATAAAGATAATTTTAGGTTATGGAAGATCCTTTAATGTTCTGACCATGTACTAACTGAAGCATGCTAAGTTGTATCCTGTATTTCTTAAGATAAATGGTTATCGCAGGTTATTGTGATAATTATGTACATTCTGCTAATACTAATGCAGCTTGTGATGTCCTTCACTCCAACACAAGCAAGCTACTGACATAACTTCCCCAAGCCCCTCCCCTGATCTCTGGAGACTTTAATCATACCTCAACCACTGTACCCACTTTTACTCAGTAAGTCTCATGTCCCACCAGACACAATACAACTCTGGATCCATGCTAATGTTAAAGTGGCATACACCTCATTACCCTCCCCTCCCCTGGGAAGATCAGATCACAATCTAGCTCATCTCTTACCTATTTTTCTGACTCCCAAGATATGAATGTCAGTGCTTTAAGCTTGCCACCCTGCATTTATGTATGACAAATCTTATTTTGAAGTAAATAAGGAAGTAATTTGTGAGTTACACAGTTGTTCTGACAGAGCTGCTAAATTACCATTGTATCTTGTTCACATGGCTGCATTTTGGGTACCTGGCAGAAAACGAGAAATGTTAACAGACTTACTAGCGAGATACAGACAGTTTCTAACTGGGTAGTGATGCTAATTTCAGCATGTAACAGGCAGCTTGGTATCAGTGCTAAGATAAAGTGCTATTTCATGTAGAAGATCAGATCACAATCTAGTTCATCTCTTACCTGTGTGTACCCTCTTGTGTACAGACAACCAGCAAGGACTTGCACAGGGAAGAAATGGTCAATAGAGGCTGAGGAGAATCTTAAGGCCTGTTTTGACTCAACTGTGTGGGAGGAATTGTGTGATTCTTGGGGGGAGGACATTGACAGCCTTAATTACTGCATCACTGGCTATATTAATTTTTGTGTGGAGAACACTGTGCCCAACAAGACTATACGGTGTTTCCCCAACAACAAACCATGGATCAATCCAGACATTAAGGCTCTTCCTAAGGAGAAAAATAGGGGCTTTAAGTCTGGAAATAAAGACAAGCTGAGGTCTGTGCAAGAGGGAGCTAAGGAGGAAAATCAGATAGGGGAAAGATATCTACATGAGGAGAATCGAAGATCAGCTTCAGCAGAAAAATGTGAGACTTAAAAACCATCTCTGGCCACAGAACAGACCAAAAATGCATAAACAGCCTCAATGTCTTTTTTTAACAGATTTGAGCAATTAACAACCCCCTCAGTTGCCCAAACAGCAAGGCTGCAGCGTCCCCTTCCTGTACAAGGGGTCATCTGCCCCCATTGCCTCTCTTCCCGATGATATGTAGCCCCTTGTTACCTTCAGTTACTTATGAAATCGGCGTGTACCCCGGAGCCTAAAACTGGGGCAAGTACCATAGCTCTGGAAGACTTCCTGTGTGGTACCGGTCCAAAAGACCTCATATCCCATGGACCTTAGCAGCAACAGGCTGAAAGCATTAACATCACATCTGATGAAGACCCTGGAGTGGTTTGTTCTGGTCCATCTTGATGGTCTGGGACCCCAGTGATGGACCAGTTCAGTTTGCCTACCAGCTAGGCATTGGAGTGAACGATGCTGCGATCTTCCCTCAACACCGGGCACTCTCTCACCTGGTGAACCCTGGAAGTACTGTGAGGATTATGTTTTTTTTTAATATTTTATTTTTCCAGTGCTTTCAGCACGGGGCAGGCAGGATTTCTGGGAGACAAGTTGGAGCAGGCTGCGGTGAACCCTCACCTTACAGACTGAATACTGGACTGTCTACCAACCATCCGCAGTTTGTGAGGACCTGGGACAGCGTGTTGGGCACTGTGATCTGCAGTACAGGGGAACAGTTCTGTCTCTGTTCCTCTTTACTCTGACTACTGTGCATTTCTCTTACCATTATCCCACCTGTCATCTGCTTACGTTTTTGAATGACTCTGCCATTGTTGGCTTCAGAAGGAGATGGCAAAGAATACAGGGTGGTTGTGGTCTTTTGGAGTTGGGGGTAGCTCCCTATGGCTCTTATTACACCATGGTGGCATCAGTTATTTTTTATTTATTGAGTGTTCTGCTGATGTAGTGGCATCTCGGCAGCTGACAGACAGAGACTGGACCAACTGGTTAAGAAGGCCAGGTCTGTTGTAGGATGCCCCCGGAGTGCTGCGGAGGTGTTGGGAGGGAGGAGGTTGGTAGGGAAGCTGTCCTCAGCGATAAAAAAAACAACTCCCACCCCCTCCACAGGACTGTATCTGCTCTGCAGAGTTCCTTCTGTGGCAGACTGCAGCACCCCAGGTGCGCGAGGGAGCATTTTCGTTGCTCTTTTCTTCCTGCAGCTGTCAGGCTATATAATAGGGCTATATAACAACAGCTGAAGTCAAGTAGATCAGAATTATGTTGGGACTACATTGACAATCACTGCAAAGTTTCTCCAGGCTGCACTGTAAGGAGGACAATAATAGATTGTTCCAACTGTTAAACAGAGTCTTCAAGATGTATACAAATGTGTTAACTGTGTTTTTTTTTTTAGTTTATGTCATTAACAATACTGTAAAACTGAGCTTTCTCCTTGTGAGACAAATTAAAGGATTCTTATTCTTAAATCTGACTCAGCTCTAATGATAGTTCTCTGCGCCAGCATGCTAGGCTAGCATATTTCCTCTTTGCTTTGATTTGACTGATTGATGATTTGGCTTGTAAAATATTGTAGTCATGCTCCAGTTCATTGTTTGGGGACAAAACTTGCAGAAAAAATAGTTCACATTCTTTGTAAACTTAAACCTTTGCTTTTAACATCATACCATGTATTGATTCATATCTCAGCAGTTTTTCCCAGCTGTACGCCAACATACATATGAGAACATCCAAAGTCACATTGCAAAGAAAGCCGGGCAGGGATGTGTAGAACCAAAGTTAGCATATCTTTCTATGTGAACATTGTAAAAGGTTAAAAACAAAACACCTTTACCTTCAGATTTGCTACGTCAACAAAATAACACAAGGCCTATTATGTAGTTTTGTAAGCCACGGTTATAAAAATAGGCTGGCCATCTCAGGGTGCTGCGTACATAATAACACACGATACTCAAACAATGGGTATAGGGAGTTGGGTTTTGTCAGAAATACTGTGATCAAGACCCAATTCAACATTCCTTAACAGAGTCTTGGGGGCAAAAATGTGACAAGATTATTGTCACAAATTACATAGAGTCATATTCAATTGCATACATTCTGATTGTATGACAAAAAGGTGAAGTTTAATTATATTTATACTGGTTCCAAAGGTAGAATGTAAAAAAAAAAGGTAAGAAAAAAAAGAGAGAGAGACAGGCTGTGTTGTGCACTTTCCCTGCTGGCTTTCATTCTGAAAGAAAGCTGCTGCACTTGTCCTATCCATGCAGCAAAGATAAATTATTGTCTGTTTGGAAGTATTTCCATATGTGATCATGGTCAGGAAACACCACCAACCACTCATTAAAAACTACAATTTGCAAGCTACAAGTGGCATCTCTGTAAAGCAGCTGATTGTACACTGCTGCCTACTGCAGCAGATGGCCTGACTAGTTATCCAGTTATTATTATTATTACTCTTATTATCATATCAAAGTTATTATCAGTGTATTCAACCTGTGTGACTCCATAAGGACAAGAATGGCTAAAAAGCTAAGTATTCTGCACAATAAGTATGTTTTTTGGATAACCAAGGTTATTTGCTCATAGTTTTTCCTAATTGTATATATCACATAAACATATTTACAATAAATACATGTAAAAGATAGACAGTATCATAACTGTAATAATTTCATAGTATTTTGTGTTATACATTTTGTATTGTGCTGAGTTAATAAAAAGTGGGACTCTACGTTTTCAGGGTTACAATAATTATGCCACATTTGTGCCACATACAAAAATGTCCCCTACTATAGACTGCATGTATGAACCTGACAACTCAAAATCATTCTGCAAAAGCTCACAGTAAAATTACTGCTGAGGTCTGGTGAGGCATTACATGCAAATCATACTTGACTTTGCTCATGCTGTGCACCGCCAGAAAAAGACAATATTTTTGTTATAAGCATCAACACTAAAGTTTTAGACTGTCCGCTGAAAATGTCAGATGGCAAAGCTTGCAGATAATGTTGCCTGAGTGACGTTAAAGGCACCCATTTTCCTACAAACTCGATTGTGTAATTTGTTGTAACACTTGTTAGATAACCTTTGTTTTAGTTAGGTTACAAACTACACACCTCTGCCGAATGTTGTTTAGTAGTCAAAGCCGGCTTGTGGCAAAACCATTTCAAACTTTAATGCCGATGAGGAGGAATTAATTTGCAGCTAACAGGGAGGGTCTCTTATCTAATACCATTAAAGAGAGCCAAGGATCCGCAAATGTTATTCTGACTGTGCATTCCTAATCTATTATTAACGGTGTAAAACGAATTCCACTGAATGTCACACACCAAAGACCCTTGAAATAGATTTTCCCATAAAGAAGTATTCTCTTTTTTTTATCTTATTAGGTCTCCCTTTCAAAAAAAAAAAAAAAAAAAGGTTATAAAGACTGGCAAAATTTTAGGCTAGACATGCTGCCAAAACAGCCAGATAAAAAGTTTCAGAAAACAGGCAGCTTGTGTGTCCTTAACAACCTCATCAAGTCCTTGGTTACAAACCAAGTTTTAGAAAATCATGTTCATAAACAGTCATGAATTCAAAAGTGGCCCACTCTTTTTTGCACAGGAAGGGTTTTCATCTTCAAATAAAGGCAAGGGATATTTAGTATCCTGCTTCAGAGAATCAGAGTCTGACTGCAGCAGTATCTGGTGGCAATCAAGGTCCAGCCAACCCTGGACAAAATTCTAGAATGTGAAGAAAAATAAACCCTCCTCTTTAAAAGGTTTAAAGCGTAATGCTTATTAGGCTAGGCCTTGGACTGCCTGCTGCTTTTACCAGCGACAGAAGTATTGCAATCAAATACAGGATTGGCATGGAGACATAAATTATGTGAAAAACAGAAACAGACACAAAAACGTAAATTTCATAAATTCTATTAAATATAAAAGGTGGGTAATAATAAACTGTATTCCAGAGTGTCCAGGTGAAAAGCATTCTGACATAGGATTATTCTTTGTATGTCCATGAAACTCAGAACAACACAAACAAAAGGGTCGATTTTTTTCGTAGGTAGTCATACAAATATGGCATCAAGGTGGTTTGTTGGGGTCATTACAAAAAACCTGATCATGGAGTCGATTATGGAACAGTTTAAGAGGTTATCCAATGCAGAACTGACCAAAGTTTCTTAACAAACAACCGCAGAGTCAGAGCACAGCTACAGTTAGCTGCAATGTGTAGCAGGAGGAAGTGACGTGGCGCGCCCCGGACTAAAGAGGAGTAGGGTACAGCTGTAACAAGGTCCCATAGGTTAAAAAAGATTGAATATCTTTCTACATTTTCAGCAAAGTTTTAGAAACTGTTTTTATTTTTCACAGTTTACGTCTGAATTAAAGTCAAACATATCCTCAGCTGACGCAGGCTAAACACTTACAGATCATCTGTCTAGTAAAGAGCTTAAAACAAAGCAAAAGCCTTTGCCAAAAGAATACAAAATAAGTAGGGGTGTATCGCAGCATATTCAAATGTCACAAATGTTTTCCACTAAAGGAAATTTGTTCTGCAAGGCCTTTTCTTGAATCCATAGCATGACTTAATTTTGCAAAATTAGAACCAGAGAAGCCCAAACACCTTTTAAATCATTTTGTGCAGCAGCATTTTGTTACCTCTTTTAACAAAAAATGAAAGCATGACAGAGAAAACAAAGTTTTGTAAGTATCTCTGTGTACAGAGCGACCAGCTAACTATGCTTTAGGGAGCATCTGATTCATAGCTTCCAAGTTGTAGAGGAGACAAAAATGTACAATAGTTACCCTGATGTCAACTTGAACTAAATTATTTCACCATGTGGTGCTTTCAAATCTAAGTCACGATTCCTTAAAGCTATATTATGCAATGGAAAACACAATAAAGGATGATTCCAAAGTTTTTTTAGGTTGTAGTTTTTTTCTACTTGCTAAAACACTTGGATTGATCAAACCTGATATGAACAGTTATATGCTAACTAAAAAAATGTATGATCTATGAAACCCTTGTTTTTGGAGAGAGAGAAAAACACCACTTTGACAGCTAGTTTGCCACTAGGGCCTCTTCAAATATGGTTCAGTTTGAAACATTCCTAGTTAAAAAAAACAACAAAAAAACAGTTTCATCTTCTTAGGCTCTTGTGTACCATTGTGTCTCATGAGCTATAATCTATCGTCATTCCCTTAAGTGAAAATACCACAAATGATCACTTAAGTAAAAAACTATAATGAACAACAAAATAAATAATGCATGGTGTCTTAAAACTTAAAACATAAATAAATTAAATTATTTATGTTTGAGTTGCTTAATTAACAACTATTAGTAGAATCCCCCCCAAACTTGTTCTACTCTCAATCCTTTTTCAGTTCCAGGCATTTGATTCATATAGAACTTGTCTTTTACTCTACGAGCTGCTTCTGACCTAGCAGCCCACATTATTTCATCTGTATCTGTCCTATAATTACAAGTCTGAATCTTTTCCATGAAATAAATTTCAATGCCCTGCAAAATTACAGATTTATAAAATATTAACATTTTTCTTCCTCACAGAAAAAAAGAGGTACCCTAATCCTGACCAAACAAACTGAAAAAGGGGCCCAAAGTTCATTTATACTACTACTGTCAACATTCTAAACAAAAAAAAAAATCAACATTTCCTGGAGAAAAATTCATCTTAATTCTGGATGTGCCACATTTTCCTTTTAAGAAGAAAATTATGAATCAGATGAGTAGATGTAGAAAAGCTTGAAAAACATGCTTCTTTGTGACCCATGAAGTGACCTGAGCGGCATGCTGAAAATGTTGAGGTTTTATTCATTCCACACTCCGGCTGCTGCAGAACATTTTCATGCGTGATAAATGACTGGGTGGTTTGAATGGACTTACTACTAAACAAACCTCGACTCTTTCCTTGAAATCTTAGTGTTTTCAGCAGACCAAAGATATATTTTTACACCGTGTGTTCCTAAAGTCTGGAAAAAGGCCAGCTTTTAGTGTATTGCACATTTTGTTTGATGATTGTATTGCTTGCCCTGAAGGCATGCATTGCTACCCACATCTACGCTACACCTAAATGGACCGAGAGAAAGCTTAACACTCACTACAGCTTCTGCCTGAAATATAACTCTAAATATTTGAAATCCTGCTTATCATAAAAAATCCTAATCGTTTTGCTAAAATGTTTCATGTTCTTTGTGAAATAATTACTGAAGCCTCATTAGGTATTTTTTGTGAAATGTTAATCTCAATATAAAGCCACATATTGGATCAAAAGTCTCATCTGTGGCTTGGATCTAAGTGTGTCAACACAGGCTTTCAGGCTCGCTTTGAATTTACAGTCAACACGGCACTTCTCTGAAGGTAACTAAAAAGAATGAAATTTGGCATCTGTCTGCCATGAAATCAAAATTCTCGACCAAAAGTCCAAAAGCGGGGCTGAAAAAAAAAAGAAATGTGACGAGGAATGAAACATTCCCCGTCTCTGACTGCTTCTGTGACAGATTCCAGAAGAGCTACTGCATATGTAAATAACGGCAGGGTCCGTACACGATGCGCTGTGTGTGTCTGAGGAAAGAGAAGTGTGGGTGTACAGTAGCACTAATGGAAAGCTCCTCTCACAGGAAGCTTTCAGCCGCCTTATGAAAGCAACCTGCTTTTTTTCCTTTCTGCAAAGGTGAGTAAAGTGCCATGTTTCCAGAGGAATACGAACAGATTTAGGATTATTATTCATGTGCGTTGTAAAGTTGCCTATTCTTGCAAAAGTATCCATGCCCCTTGAACTTCTTTTTTTTTACATTTGCCGTGCTAAAGATACTAACTTCAATGTATCTTATTGGAATTTTATTGATAGACCAATAACATATAATAAATGATAGGAAGGTCCTTCATTACAATGTCCCCACCAATTAAAGAGCTTTAGCACTTTTGCTACTAAAAATATAAAACAAGTGTTTGCATCAATTATTATTGACATGCTGAATTTTAATGTGTGGAACTTGAAATACAGTTCTACCTAAAATTGCATCCAAACAGTCCTGCGTATTCGTGACATTGCATGCATTAATATTACAATAACAACTGTGAATCTATTTATTATTTAGCTCTGATGAAGACTGAGGAACACCTCAGACGGGACAGGGAAAAAGTTGTGGAGAAGATTTAAGCTGGGTCAAGCTACAATTCTGGCAGCTCTGGAGAACCTGCAGAGAGCCAAAGGTCAGATAGGAGAAATTGTCCCGTCTGTTGACAGGACAGCTTTTAGTTATGCGCTCCACCCCTTCTAGAGGGGTGGCAAGAAAGAACCACTGCTGAAAAAAAGCATGATTTAAGCTTGCTGCAAGCCATGCAGGGGACACAGCAGATATGGTAAAGGGAGCTCTGGGGTAATTTCAAGTTTGCATGCAAAATGCAGAAAACTAACACTGCACAATGCACATGACACCCTCCCCATAATGTTATTTGGTGATGGCAGCACCACGCTTTTCCTTGACAAGGACAGGGAAGATGGTCAGAGTTGTTGGCATTATGCATGTGTTAGAGGTTATGAATGACTTGAAATCAGCGCATGTATTCACCTGTCCACAAGAGAGTATCCCTCAAAACGTTTAGATCAAAGCATATTCATGTACAAAAATAACCCTCTTAATGACTAAAATCCAGTTAAAATTGTAAAACTAAATAAATAAATCCGGGGATATGAATAGTTTAGCAAGGCCGTGTACATGCAGCGTGCTTGCAACATGTTTTCTGCCTTCCCTTAGCCTTTTTTAAAAACGTACTGAATAATTGATGATAATGGATCATTGGTAGCATCTTAAACACTTACTTGTGTCTGAGATATTTTGAAAGCAACACTCTGGTTTTCCTTGTCTAACATCACATACTGTATACCGCTTATCTCACCATAGTAGTTCACAATCCTTGTGAGCTCATAACTGCATACCCATTTATGTCCGCGTGAGCTGAGTGGGTCTTAAACAAGGACCATGCACAGCAAGACATAATTAGTCCCTTAACTATCACTAAATTGACCCATTTTTTCAACCTCGATTAGCATTGATGTTGCTCAGAGTCAAACTAGAAGTCCTGGCATGACATAGAAACACTGTTTCTTGGACAAAAGGAAACAAGAAAAGAAACCACCTTATGGGAAAAATTACAATTTTAAAGAGCGGCATGTTTGAAACACGCAACGCGCATTTAATCAATGACAAAGAAGGTCCAGATGGGAGCCGCAGAAGACAAAAAAGGGTACAGACAATCAACATAAATATCCTGCAATGGGGTCTGAAGGGAATGCAGCAGCAGGCGCTGGACTGTCAGCTAAGGGCCTGATTAATGACAGCTCCATAGTCCGGAGGTGGTGTTTATTCGCAGTCATACAGCTCTTCACTCGGCCCTGGGCGTCACAAAAGTAGATTACTCCTCTGCAGATTCACTCATTATAAATCAAACGGCTGACATTACTTCCAGGAATTATCCTTCTTCTGTCTGCACCTCAGTCGAACATTTTGTGAAATAAATATATTAAACCATCTACAAGACAAATAGAATTAGCTTTTTACATTAATAGCTGGAAGAGGGATGGTCTTTTTCATTTCAATAAAAGAGTTACTCTGTCCTGCCTTCAACTTAAAGCGTTAGAGATGCGAATGGAAGATAGCCCAGGTAAATAGGGTCTATTTTTGAACGATAGCAACATATTTTAGCTATTTAAGTTTGCTGGTTCTTTTCTTAACATGTGAATTAGGTACTATGTGCAGTTGAAATCAGATAATGGCACACACTGCCCGACGTTTTAAATCAGACTAAATGTTTAGGTATTTCTATTTGCTAAATGCCATAATATCGAAGACTTTGTTTAATAGAATTTGCTTTAAGCTTCTTCCAATTTAGAAGTATACATAGTCTAGGATGATTATGCAGATTTGGAAAGCCCAAACCACTATGTAATCTTCTGGTAATCTTCTGGGAGGTCAGTTCACAACATTTGAGCTACATGGCGGGTCACTTAGGCATGTGTTTTAAGGCAGTACCTCAAACCCGCTGCTTCCTTG
The DNA here is from genome assembly GCF_011125445.2 of Fundulus heteroclitus. Taxonomy (NCBI): domain Eukaryota; kingdom Metazoa; phylum Chordata; class Actinopteri; order Cyprinodontiformes; family Fundulidae; genus Fundulus; species Fundulus heteroclitus. Next base: position 27,446,675 of record NC_046378.1, read on the forward strand.
TGTGACGTCATGGAGAAAAGAAAAGAAAGCAGGCAAGGTATCGAGAAGATAATTGTAAACCTCCACAAGTCTGGTTAATTTTAGGATTAAATTTCTAGATTGTTGAAGCTGCCGCATTCATTGTTCAAACAATTATTTTAGAGTATAAGCACACATGACCCGCCATCATGGCATTCAGGAAGGACATGGAATTTGGCTTCCAAATGCGAATCCCAGAAAAAAAGCAAAAGACTATGTAAAGATGCTGCTTGAAGCTGGTAGGAGAATGTCTTAATCCAAAGTGAAATCAGTCCTGTGTAGGCCAAAAGGGCACTAAGAGAGGAAGAAGCCATTACTCCAAAAGTAGCATTAAAAAAAATATTACAATATGTAAATGCAATCAGGGACAACGGCTGTCAAAGGCAAAGGCACCACCTAAAACTAAAATTAAAGTGTTTGGCCTCTAACACCATTGTCATTATTGGAGAAAATATAGGGACCTTTGCAAGCCTGTGAACACCATCTGAACGATAAAGTACAATTCAAATACTGAAGCAGCATCCCAAGACATCAGGAAGCCAGATCGTGTGCATCTCCTCAGTGCTTCTCTTTTTTGGACCGCCACATTACACCAGTAGCTCAGAACAAACAAAAACATGTTTGGCACATCAACATTGAATCAAAGTGTAACCCTCGCTAAGGAGTCTTCCCCAAAACCTGTTCCATTGCTCGAGCAGCTCTATTGCTAAAGCTGGTTTTCTAGTTTAATAAAAACGGCAGCTATTTCTAAAGTCAAACAGCAACTCTCTGATTAAATACCTCTGATCCACTAAATGTTTGCAGAACAGAAGAATATTTGCGTGGAAAGTCAATGTATCTTTATAAAATTATGTCACCTCATTGCTAAAAACAGATGTCCTAATATCATCATCAGTTATAAACATTGAATTCAGCACAGGCCGTCTTAGGCAACACTTCTTAGAGGGCTTATCTGCGGGCGTTTCTGACCTTTGATTGGTATTTAGGAGAAACATCGCAGACAGGGCACAGAGACAGACTTTCAAGTTTAATTTAAAACCACCTGCAATACTGAAAGACCAGAAATCTTAAGATTCAGCTGGAAATGTCAATTATGAAAGCAGCAATGTGCAGTGCATTGCCCTGCTTTCACTCCCTGACAGCAGATAGTGAATAAAGAAGTGAGAAGATGATGAGCTCAAGATATTCAAAGCACTAACCCAGCTTTCTTTCCCTGTTCAAGCTTTGCGTTTCCATTGTTCTTATCCATTTTTGGCAGACTAAAAGAACTTTTAAATCTGGTGCTTACAACATGGTAATAATTTGTTGGTCCCAATAAGCTTCCCCCAACTCTGGGAGAAAGCAGTTCTATCCTCTGGACCGACAAAATGCTGGTATGAATACTATGAATACTATTTTTGAATTTTTTATTGTGTTGATTCATCATCAATATAAATATGAAATAAAAATCGAATTTAAACTACCACTAGTTGTAACACTGGTTAAAAAAAGTCATTCAGACCAATGTGTATCAGTTGTTCTTTTCATTCACGACTGAATCATTATAGCACATAAGCCGACTGAAAAGCATTGAAAAATGCCAGAGGGCACCAACAGAAATCTTTACACTCCGTTAGAAAGCCATAATCTTGTGTGAAAATGTCTAAAACCTTTCACCTACTCTTACGTTGAGCATGATGCAAAGTATTTTCGTTTCACAAATAATGGAAATGAGCTTAAAAAAAACCCCGACAATTCTAGCTGTTATTCAGAATGAATCACAATTTTTAAATCAAACAATTAACCCTTGAATGGTGTTCAGGTCTGTGGGACCAATTTTCCCACTTTGATCAAACAAACCCGCATTCATTGGCCTTGGCTCATTTTTGATAAATGTTCACTAATTACACACTCTGCACCCACTTTAGAAGTTTAAATTACACGCAGGGTGTTTCGTTCCACTCGGCCCGCTGCTAATAAAAGTGTGGAATCTGTTGGTCCTCGGTCCCCCTCTAGTCTGGCCCTGCTGTTGGTGTCTGTGCATGCTCGTATGAGTGTGTGCTCGCGTGTGAGAGTAAGTGCGAGTTTAGCTTTTCTGTCCTTGTCATTTCTGCAAAATGTTCCAAAATTATCACAAGATTATTTGTACCAACTGCTCTCACATTCCTGCACATTTACCCTTTGTCTTCCAGGAACCAATCCTCGTTTCGTCATTTTCAATCCCAGCCACAAATGAGCAGAAACAGTAAACATGGCTTGGCTAGTGTGGTTCCTTATCGCAACTAATCAAGAGGGCCAAAAAGTTTCTCTGCTTAAAAAGGCTGGAAAAATAGGATGAGCTTGAGGATCAGCTATTTCCAAACAAAATTGAAATGTGGTTAGCGCACAAAGAAATATTAACATAAACAGAAAGAAAAGTGGTAAAACAGCTATATATACACATCTATATATATATATATATATATATATATATATATATATATATATATATATATATATATATATATATATATAATGGAATTAAAAAAATTAAAAAAGGAAATAAGTCAACCAGCTGATTGGGCCTGCTACTTTAATGCTGAGATGCTAGGATTGGATTCATGGTGATAGGATTAAAATCACAATAATAAAAGTACTGGCAGCAACAGCAGATAGTAGAAAAGATGAACAGGCGTCCTGATGACAGGCAATTTTAAGAAGCAGCATATCTCGCAGCAAAGTGTTGATATTAAATTGTCACATTAATGCCAAAATAGTAAAACAAAATGACCACCCTCAACGCTATACAATGGTACAGCATCGGCACCACAATAATTTATTTTTTCATCTGTGCAGCTGTCTATGTTGACACTGACATCAATGAACTGATTTTAAAGGGCCATCTCGGTTCTGCCTGTGACAAACTGGAATAAATCTAAATTGGTAATAAATTATAAGTGTATTCATGAACCTTCATCCCTTGTTGTTGTTGTTTTTTTTAAACACTATTACTGTCAAAGGTTTATAACCATTGCTTTCCTTTTCCACATATTGTCCTTTGAGTGTAGACAGTGTTTATGAACAATCTTTTTCTTTTTTTTTTTTTACAAACCTGTCTTTTAAAGGAGAGAGGATGTCCAGAAAAAGTCGCAGAGGTGTCGTCACTACTAATTTTAAAGTACTCCTAAAAGAAAATGTATTAAATATTTTGTTCCCCACAAATGATGCACAAATTCAAATAATGTTTACAGTACTTTGTTGTAAGCAGCAAAGCACTGGGTTTGTCCATAGTTTTATATTACATGTATGCCGGTAATGCTTCAGCTCACCACTTCATCTATGTATCCTTACATGTATTTAAATGATCAAAACTTCTATTTTTGTTTTAATTGTAGTAGCTAAAATATCCCAATTTAACTTTTGACACCCTGTGAGTATTTGCTTATTTTGGAATCCATGCTGTCTTCTTAAAAGTGTCTCATTGTGTCGTTCGACATTAGCAGAGCTCATTGGCATTGTTTCTGAAATGGCCCCACTACAAAGGCCTCCCGCAGTTTTCTAACAAATCTATTGTTAAACGCCTGAAATGTTTGGCTGCTGCCAATGGGAGCTTTATGAATGGGTGTTCGCTTGTACTGCAGCAGATGAAGAAGGCAGAGAACACAAAACATGGCCAAGGATATTATTAATTGTGTGATATGATTTTTACGCCTGATGAGTTTATTGATTTTTGGATATTCAAACAAGGGGAGAAGCACTGGGTAGTTTCTGAATCACAGAGGACATATTATTTTGGAAGACAGACATAACTCTGCACACCTTTGGGTAGAATCTATGCAGATTTTGTATAAAGTGCTACATGTTCGTCTCAAAAGATTAGAACCGCATTAAAAACGGAATTAATTTCATTTTCATTCAAAAGGCAAAACATTTTAATTGATCATTATTACTTATTTCTTAGATACTACTAATAATGCAGAGTATATAGGTATTATATAAATTGAGATGGTGATATAGTTCATGTATTTATTTTTGTTCATTTTCTGACAATGGGTTATAGCTAATGAAACCTCAAAATGTAGTTTCACAGAAAATTTGAATATCATAAAAGATCAGCTAAAAAGAGGAATTTTTTTGTTTATTATGCATTTATAGCAGCAGTCGGTGCTGCATTGTCGTCTTCATTTGATAACATCACACAGGTCTTCTATGAGGTTCAGTTTACTCACCAGCTAAACACAGTGATAACATGGACATTACTTTGTGAAATGGTATTTCTGGCAGTGTGGGCAGATGCCAAGTCCTGCTGGAAAACAAAATCAGCCTCTCCAGAAAGCTTCTCTGCACAGAGAAAGATGAAGTGCTGTGATATTCCCTAATAGATGGTTATACTAGCTTTGGACTTGGGTCCCCAAATTATCACTGACTTTGAGAAGTGTCTGTTGGACCTCAAACATCTTGGAATATGTGACGCTCAGCCCTTCCTCCAATGTCGTGGAAACATTGATTTCCCTAATGAAATGCAAAACCTTTTAAAAGAGGACTTTGGACCACTGAGCGCTAGTCCAGTAATGTTTTGCTTTCTTTAGCCCAGGTAAAAAGCGTTTGTGTCTGTTTCAGCGGTGGCATAAATGCAAAGACTATAACAGTTGTAACTTTCTTTAGAATCATCTAAAGGCTGTGGTAGTCCTTGTTGATTTTAAATGTTTTCAACCACTTCTACCACTTTTCCCTCCTTAAAATGTTCCATTAACATGGTTGGAAAAAGCACGCTGTGAACCCCAAGCTTCCTCTGAAATGCCTTTTTGTGGCTTAACCTCGCATACAGGGTGATTATTGCCTCTCCGCCAGCCCAAGGCACAGGCAAACTAAGGAGCTGAACAGCCCTGCAGACAGCCAGGGTGCCAGTTGTTAATACGAAATAAGCCTATATCTATCTATCTATCTATCTATCTATCTATCTATCTATCTATCTATCTATCTATCTATCTATCTATCTATCTATCTATCTATCTATCTATCTATCTATCTATCTATCTATCTATCTATCTATGTTTCTGGCTCTTCTTTAGACTGAACTGTGTATTCTGGACATGACTTCTACACCAACTGTAAACCTCAGAGATACAACCTTGTCTTCACAAGTGAATCGCTGCTTTTTATTTGTTAAGTAACGTGGACCGAATAATTTGAGAGTAAAGCAGAACGCATTCTGTGACGAAGTCAATCCATTTGTGGCCTGCGCTCAGACCTGGCCTTCCAGTTAAGCCCATCAACAACCGCAGCAGATATGACCTTGCTTGTATATGATCCAAGCTTCATGCTTTGCTTTACACTTCCACATTCTGTGTGGAACACAACTTGTACTTATAACTATTTAACTGAATATCTGTTAGATTGATAGTATGATTGTGTTTCCCTGAATATTTATCTAATAATTATATACAGCGTTCCTAGGTCCAGAAGATTAAACAGGGTACAAATGAAAATATATATATTCTTTGATCTCTTCAAAGTGTAAAAAGTGAATTCAATCATTTTTGAACTAAGCATTTTTTTTTCCACTGTTGACACAATTTAAAGTAGTTTATCCTAATCCCTGCAGTTGAGGGGGGGAAATGCACAGGGGGATTTTTTTAGAACATCTTATGATTTAGTTTTTCCAGAATGGAAAAAGTATGGAACATTTATCAGTGTTATATATAATATATGAATTTTTTTTCTTTTGATGAGAATTTTAAATCAAGTTTAAGCAAAACACAAACAAAATGATCACATTTACTTTAAACTATGTGTAGGAGAAGAAAAAAATAAAGCAATAAACTATGGTTGTTTGTAACATTTTACAAAGTTTGAATGCACATAACAAACAAGCAAGCTTTTAGCTATTTAAAGCAGACATTATATCAAAGGTATAGTGGATGATTTTCTTTCGGAATCAAGTTCTGGGGGTATCACCTTATCTATTGGCTGTCCCACATGCCAATCATTTTGATGGCAGTTGCTAGTTTCTTCTTACTACACATGCACATTTCTAGTGTTTATATATATATTCAGTGAGCTTTGGTTATAGCCGTATAACCATGCTCTCATCGTATACATTTAAAATGGCTGAGAGTCACAAGAAATTATTTGTCTTCCATGTTTATGAGGCGAAGCGGAAGGCCTCAGAAGAAATAAATAAAACCAGAGTGTTTTTGGGAGATTCTTTCAGATGATCCCCCTGAGGAGTGGAAGAGCAGGTAAGATGGTCTTGCTATTCAGCTATTGAAGAAGGGCTTGGGCGTCTCTTAGCTATATTTCCGGAAAAATCGTCCACTATACTTTTAATAGAAACAATATTAGCAGGATTTTATGACTGGCTTGATATGAAATGGTGATTCAAATCAAATTCTGTTTAGGGCCCAAAACAATCTTGGGCCAGCTCTGCATTGCCTGCTTTCTTCCCTTCTTCTTCCCCTTTATTGTGTAATTTCATTCTTGTGTATTCAAATTTCTTGAGAAACTGAATCCTGTTTTCATTTGCTGAAAGCCATAAGCTTCAAACTTCACTGACACTGAAATACAGCATACTGCTCAGTGTGTAATGAATCGGCACAAAATGAGTTTGACAATCTCAATTTAATCACTAAAGAAAATCAACTTTTCAATTCTATTCAAAAGTTATCAGATGTGCAAGCACAATACATTTTAGAAAAATAAAATGACATTTTAAAGTGACTAAATGATTGTAGAAAATGTTTCCACCAGCTTTATCTGAAAGACTGACAGAAGCTCAGGACCCAGAACAAAAGTCAAGGTGGTGAATGTATTTTTCATGCAATTCATCACCCTGCCGTCTGCCCTGTCTTTGACATGCACCACTCAGATGCACTGACAGCTTTCTTTGCTCTTCTTAACTCATGAAACTTTTAGTGTGTGTTTGTTGTTGTGAGCCAGAGAGATTCAAAAGCAGTAAATGGTTGCTTTTACTCTGATCCAAACTGTACTCTCTGATCTCTGATACACTTCATTTATCTTTTAATCTACCATGTCTATGTTTCACATAGAATCTCCCTTTTTCCAACTGGGCAGCATATATTTAAAAAAAAATATATCAAATCAAGATGCACAGCAGTGATTTGTTGTTTTTGACTTCTAATAAACCCTTGTGCATTTAATTAGCCGGCACATTTGTGTTGATTACACACTAGACACAAAGCGGAAAGTGAAACTCTAAAGTCGTGCTCTAGCCAACGGTCTCCAGTAAACTCCAGCTCTGAAAATTTCATTTTCACCTGGCACTGAAATCTGCCTTTGTGTTCTGACACAAATAAATGTTTTTCCAAGTCCAATGTTTCTCATGAGCAGCAGGCCTATGTAATATTAAATGGGAATTGTTGTCCTCATGTCGGCGCTTTGAAGTTGGCAAACATTTGATGAAGCTGGCCAGATGTGAGGAACATCATTCATTTATTTACTAAATAGAGAAGAGTAACCCGAACCCTGCAATATCAAAGTCTAAAGGGTTTTTTTTTGTTTTGTTTTGTATAGCAAGAAGCCATATGAAAATGCATCATAAAAAAGAGGGGACTGGAGAGTGTTCCAACTATTGAGAGATTATATTTCTCGCCCTCACTGGAAAGACCATTTCAGGGGAAGCTGTTTGATTTGCTCGCATCCTTGAGCAGATCCCCCCCCCTCTTGTGTTCCGGAGGAGCTCAGTGGAGTTTGGCTTTCTGGTCCACATATGTTTTCTGGAGAAGAATCATTTCCTTAAAGCTTTTTGTGTGGGTTGCTGTGGCTGTGAGGGAGCTTTAAAGGGTTGCCTGGCTGTTGTCATCTCAACAAATGCAACGTCCGCTTTCTTCGCACAAGGCTGGCTTTGAGCCCGGTGCAGGACTGCTGCTTGTCCCTGTAAAAAGGTGGAGGCGTTTCCTCTTTGTTTCAAATGGACAATTTCAAGTTATTTTGGTGTCTTGTTCACGCTTTACAGGATGGACCGTAGATAGCAATACCTATTGGTTACACCACACATAACTACATGGACATAACCCTGGCGCCGTTAACATAAATTTGGACACAATGTGCTGGAAAACACAGAAAAAGACAAGTTTAATGGACTTCAGATAAGACATGTTTATGTCAGAAGCATTTTGAGATTGTTGAATTTGTGTTCTAGCATGTCTCTGTATTGGCCACTGGCCAGTCCCACCTGAAGTGGGTTGTTGCAGAGGAAAACATAAGGGCTTATATTTTGAAGTTCTTATATCCACAGAGAGCCTGGAGTAGAGCCGCTGCTATTCCACATTGAACAGAATCTACTAAGGAGGTTTGGTTAGGATGCCTTTTTTTTTAGACATTTCGAACTGAGAGGTGACCGCAGGCCAGACAAACTGGAAAAGCAATATTAAGTGAAGAGTTTTACAAGACAGAGAGATGTCTGGGGTTACTTCATTGATCTGATCTGATATCTCTGTGTCCCAAACTCAAATATACAAAGACAATGGATGGATGGATGGATGGATGGATGGATGGATGGATGGATGGATGGATGGATGGATGGATGGATGGATGGATGGATGGATGGATGGATGATTCAAAATGAAACTCACATTTATATGTGTTGGTTAACGTTTGAACAGCAACAAAAGTTCAAAATTGTTATCGAACTCCATTCGTGCCAAAAATGTTATGCATAAACGCAAAAAAAGAAAAAGAACAGACTTCAGCAGTCATTTCTTTGTGCACATGCTGACGAGATTAAAACTTTCTTTCAGGTGTTTTTGACATTGCACAGCGGAAAGATGCAAACTTGAAAAGTTATAACTCTGTGTCAACAGACAACCAATGCCAGATACATCTTAGATGCCCGACTCTACGAGTATTCTTCTCGCTTCGCCTCTTTGTGATGAACAGGTATGGGATTCCTGACACGACGGCTCCTCGAGATGAGAGTCTTGGTTTTGACGGGGATGGGAGATGTTGCCCCACTTTCAGTTTATCTCCCCATGGGAACGGTCCTCACTCTTCCCTCTTTGCCTGGCTGAAAACAGAGCCGTGCACAGTGAAACAACTGCACTAAATACAGCCCTGCAGTTACCATAGAAACCAGCCCTGGTGCATCCCTGACTAGTCCCACTGTATCTCATTTTGCAATTGACCCAGAAAAACACTAGGAGGTTGATGTTTAGTTTCTTCGCAGTCAAAATTTTAAAAGCAGAGGTGATATAACAGGTAGAAACAAAGAGCTCGCCGGCGGGATGATAGATAAGTACAAACCGAATGTCTCCAAATGGAGACGGAAGGGAGAGTTGATGCAGGGGTGTGAAAAGGATAGAGACGTATACACGTGAGAGCAAGTGATGAAGCCAAAGACGCTTCAGGGAGAGTGGATTTACACTGACAACAAAATCGAATACCGCTGCAAGGCAGGCAATAGCTAAACTGAACCGGACAGCACATGATCACACTTGAAATAAATCAACTTCAACTCCTGCTGGCACCTTTTGGAAGATACAGGACAAAGTGACACAGATTTCTGTTTCTCTCCTTTTTTTTTTTTTTAAGAAATGGTGTGGCAGTGCAGTTTTTAAAGTTACATAAGCCAAGGTGCTGCATTGCATCAAATAACGTACCTTTCAAAACAGAGCAAGCCATCACTTTTTTAAAACCTCCACAATTAACATGAAATCCAGTAAAACAGAAATAACTCATCCCTGACAGAAAAGAAAACTCTACAGAAAGCTCTGATTTTAATGACACACTTTTCTTTATATGTTCCTTAGTTGGGAGCCTATAATGTCCAGGCATCTCACAAAGTTACCTCATTTATACTGTGCTCTCTGGTCCACTGGGACATTATTACAGTGTTCAAATAGGTCATGGGGAACCCATTATACTGCAGCTAAGCTGGATTCAAGTAAACGCCATAGAGCATCTATATCATCCCTACTCCTTCAAAAAAATAAAAATCTTGTCAAGTTATCGCCATTAATTTAATGTTCACCTGAAGCAACCGTTAACATTTGGGATGCGGTCCACAAAAAATGAATAGACATGAATAAATACAGTGCTGTGAAGAAGTATTTCCCTCGGAAATTTTTTTTGGATGATTTTGCTTATCAGGTGCTTAAATTTTTCAGATTTAAAAATAACTTTCAATATTAGACAAAGATAACTGAAGGAAAATGCATTTGTTACTTCAAGGCTGGACTATTGTAATTCTTTACTATCAGGAAGTCCACAAAATGCAGTTCGAAGTCTTCAGCTGATTCAAAATGCTGCGGCAAGAGTTCTGATGAAAATCAACAAGAGGGATCATATTTCTCCAATTTTAGCTTCCCTTCATTGGCTTCCTGTTAAATCAAGAATAGAATTTAAAATTCTCCTTCTAACGTATAAAGCCCTTCATAATCAAACTCCATCATATATCAGAGCTCTGATTACCCCGTATGTTCCTAACAGAGCACTTCGCTCTCAGACTGCAGGTCTGCTGGTGGTTCCTAGAGTCTCTAAAAGTAGAATGGGAGGCAGATCCTTTAGCTATCAGGCTCCTCTCCTGTGGAACCAACTCCCAGTTTTGGTCCGTGAGGCAGACACCCTATCTATTTTTAAGACTAATGTTAAAACTTTCCTTTTTGACAAAGCTTATAGTTAGAGTGGCTCATACCCTGAGCTATCTCTATAGTTGTGCTGTGATAGGCCTAGGCTGCTGGAGGACATCAGGGTCTAATTTTCTCACTCTACTGATTTCTACTGTTCTTCAGTCTACTGTTCTCCAGTTTTGCATTGTATTACATTGAAATGACTGTCGTCATTTCAGCTTTTAACTTTTGCTCTCTCTCTTTTTCTTCATAGTAGGTACACCTGGTCTGGCGTTCTGTTAACTGTGACATCATCCAGAGAAGACGGCTCACCCGCTACTTCCATCTAATGTAGAACAGATTACTAGATCAATGTGTGCTTCTGTGCTTTTTTGTTTCTCTTGTTGTGTCTCTGTTCTGTCTTCTGTAACCCCCAGTCGGTCGAGGCAGATGACCGTTCATACTGAGCCCGGTTCTGCCGGAGGTTTTTCCTTCCCGTTAATGGGTGGTTTTTCTTCCCACTGTCGCTTCATGCTTGCTCAGTATGAGGGATTGCAGCAAAGCCATGTACAATGCAGATGACTCTTCCTGTGGCTCTACGCTTCCCCAGGAGTGAATGCTGCTTGTCGGGACTTTGAAGCAATCAACTGGTTTCCTTATATAGGACATTTTTGACCAATCTGTATAATCTGACCCAATCTGTATAATATGATTGAACTTGACTTTGTAAAGTGCCTTGAGATGACATGTTTCATGATTTGGCGCTATATAAATAAAATTGAATTGAAATTGAATTGAATTGAAAATACCAAATCCACTTTCCAAATAAAAACTACATAACTTAACCTACACCTATTGACAGGTAGCGCCACCCTTCACAGAAACAGCTTCCTTCCAGACTTAACAACCATGCACACACAGCCTGTTTGAGATCATGCCACAGCATCTCAATCTGTTTTAAGTCCGGATTTTCACTATGCAACTCCAAAACTATCATGTATTTATTATTTTCTTTTAAGATTAATCTAATTTAATTTATTGATTTAGTTGACAGGGTCGGGGTATATTAATTAACATTGCAGCAAATGCACCAGAATTAGCCAAAAAGCTATTTTTCAAGTGGTGGACTTTAATTGGTGTGCTTTATTAGTGTCCGGCTACATTACCCAATTGTGATTGACCTTAAAGTTACACAGTAAAATTTACTCAAGTTTAAGATTTTTTTCAGAGGGACCAAATGTTATTTGTTTCTGACTACATTTTCTTCAATTTGAGTACATTTTTTGTGGTGTTTTTTTTTGTGTGTGTGACCTTAGAAATGACTACACTCAAGTAATTGATATCTAGAAACTCTTGGAGCAGTTTTTAGATATCAATGACTTTGTTTCCTATCAGTTTTTGATCTGTTGCTTTAGCAAATCTATTTTCCTAATTCATGTTGCCAGACAAGTGTTAGTTAAAGGATTTTGTGATTGTACATGCCTGCTAGCCAGGATTTTGGCTGGTAAAATTAAAATTGGCAAGGGGTTTATAGTCGCAGTTACTTCAAAATCTAACAAGAGGGGTATTTTATTTGTTTATTTCCACAAATGGCCAGGTTGTTTTGGACAGCTTTTTCCCCTGATCATATAAAAAAAAAAGAATTTGTATTAAGCCAGAGAATCTTTGCCTGACATTAAAATGTGTTTGATGTCATAAGACATTTAACTGTGAAAGAAAAAACAGAAAAATATTTGAGGAGGTTGTCACACTCTGCATCAAGTCTATTTAATAAGAATACATACCAAAGAATAAACAAACAAACAAAAAAACACACCAGAATCTACACCTCAATATCTCTGATTTTTTTTAAACCTGAACTTCACCATGAACAATCTAACGAGAGAGGTAAACTCCATCCTGCATCTGCATCTGTGCGACCTAAACAAACACAAACTCCTGCTTCCACCATGGCAACGGCTCCAAGCCGATCGGTAAATACTTCCCGAATCAGGAGTATTGCTGCTGCTACAATACAGTTTTATTCTTGGGGCTGGATGTTATTCTGCCTGCACACGAAAAGATAGCGGGTGTGTGTGTGTGTGTGTGTGTGTGTGTGGGGGGGGGGGGGGGGTTACAATATAAACAGAACTTAGAAAGTCAGATAGAATAAAAAACCCAATTTCAATAGGGTAACCAAAAAAAGACAAATGGGGAACCTCTGGATACATTTTCCATGATAAATGTTTAGGATGGAAAAAAAATAACAAGTCGGTATTACTGAGAAAAATAGCTGCATATTGTACCAAAGCGAGTTGGTAAACCCTTTGCGTTAGACACATACTTGCTGAGTTTGTGATATTGAAAGTCTATATGACTTTTTGGAGTGTGTATATCTTCAGGGCTGCTTTGAAGGTATTATGCCTTTACGACAAATTTGAGATTTGTATGAAAAGAAATTCCCATCTTAATTTATCAAATTCAATAACACGAGGTAAGACATATTTAATTTTTTCTTTAATGCTCAGTAAGATTAAACATTATAAGAACTGACAGTTTAGGCATGGGTCAGGTTCCTTAACGACATACTGCATCCTCTGCAATTTGGATTCTGCCCTCAATATTCAACCCAATATTATATTTTATTTAACAGCTGAAAATGACCGTTGATAAAGGCCAAATCATCAGAGCGTCTTTCTAGAGTTGAAAGAGGCCTATGATCTTTTGAATCATGATGTTCTTTTACAAAAAAAATATCGTCCAATATTTTGTCCAAATCAAATCTGGACAAAACGGCACTACAGGGGTTTGAAACAGATTTAGAAAAGAGAAAGCAATGTATACTAATTAATAATGAAAAGTCATCTCTCTTGAGATTAAAAACAGGTGTCCTTCAAGGATCGATACTTGATCCACTGTCAGGATTTGTGGGTGTCGAGGACCAACAGTGCAGCAGAGGCGACGCAGAGCCATCAAAAGGTAGGTAACTTTAACTAACTGAACTTCAGGTAAGGTTACAAACAGCTTGACTGGGGCTAAACTAAGGATAAGTGTGGTTAACAAAGGGTGACTATTAACTAAGAATCCAGCAAAGACTGAACAGAAACCAGGAACTTAAATATGCTGGACAATTATCATACTGGACAAGAAACAGGTGTGAGGTAATCAACAGAAATACAAGCAGCTGGAAGGCAACTAGAAGGGGGTGGAACACAATAACTGAAAGCATGCACAACACTAAAAAATAACCAAACACCTAAGGATTGTGACATCTACTGTTTTTTACACTATATAGTTATCAAAAACATGTCCCGGGGCTGATTTGTATGCAGATGATGGGTTAGTTTATGTGAGTGGTAAAAGTATTGAAACCATAACTGCCTAGCTGCAGCTCCATCTAGATGTTGTGTCAGTCTGGTTTCAAAACTCAGGACTTATTTTAAATGTCAGCAAAACAATGTCAGTTTGTTCAGCTTCCAGGTCTTGTTTTTCAGAAAAATTGCATTTGACAATAAATGGTCAAGATATTGCAAAACTTAAAGAAATTAAATACCTGGGCCTGATTCTAGTTTCAGTTGCCATCATCTATCATTTGACAGCCACGTTAAAAAGATTCTAAGAAACCCCAAAGCAACTTTGTTTAATTTCAAAATCAGAAGAGACCGTTTCTCCTTCCATGCAGCAAATGTATTTATGCATGATGTGATTTTTTTTTTCTCATCTCAGTTACTGTGTAACTTCCTGGTCTCAGGCAACAACAACAACAACAATCAGACCAGTAAGAATGATTTACAATAGAGCACTGCAAAATACTAGACAGAAAATCCATCTGAACAGGCTTGATTTTCTTCGTTTTGAAAACTTTTTAAAGTTTTCCAGTTTAAAATTAATCTATAAATGTGTACACAATTTGGCCCCTAAAGTCTTCTGACAGTCAGATCAGTGGGTTCCATCACACATCTTCAAATGGAAATGTCAAAGTTCCCCTGAGAAAAACTTAATTTGGGCAGTCTGCCTTCTCTATCCAGGGTGCCAAACTGTGGAACTCCTTGTCTCCTAAACTGAAACAGGACCTTGATTTGGTGGCTTTTAAAAATTAATTGAAACATGTTTTTAAAAGGAATCAACACTGCAGGCATATTTGATCCTAAATTAAACTATTTTAAATCATACTTTTATATGATGGGAATTTGTGAAATCTGGTAAAGTTGTGTTTTTTTTTCTTTTATGTTGTTTTTAAAGGTCATTCTAGGGACGGATGTTAAAAATCAGCCGTTGCTATAAATGTTGTAGTGTTTACACTTGTCTGAACTAATTAGCTGATTATACTTACTTTTGATCTATACGTGCTGTAAACTATGACTAGCTGAATATCAAACTTAAAATTACAAAAAATGCTAATATAAAACAAAGATGATTATATGGTGTCATAAATTATTATTGAAACATTTGGTCTAAATAGCACGGTATCCTAAAACCCAGGCATTTTCATTCTATGTTATTATATAGTAGGAATCTCTGATCTGCCCTTCCTTACAATTGATGATTTTTAAATTTTACTAAGTAAAAAGTAAGTTCTTGAGAGACATTCTGTTGTTTTTTCCTCTGTAGGATGTGCACCACAGAGAAGAACTGTTCAACACTTTATCTGCAGCCAAAACAAATATGAGTATTTCTTTCTTTGGCTTTCTTTTTCAGCAGTCATTGTTGAGGTAGAGAAGAAGACTTCTCATTCTTCCACATGTTCACAGACACTAAAGGGATTTAAACCCCTGATGCTCTAACCTTTAGCTGTGCACAATCCTATTATCTCTTTTCTGCAAAGAAGAAAATGACAGGAATCATGCACATTGCAGGATTCCTCACTAGCTGTTGAACTTTTACATTGGCTACTCCTTTGTTGCTGTATTAGCCGAGCAAACATTTAACAGCTCTTAAAGCCACCCAAACAAGCTTATAATTGAACAAGTGCACTCACAAATCAGGATAATTTTCTTTCAGTAGTTATCTCGTATTGAACAGCAATGCACCACACTGTTGCACACTTTGTTTCGCCTTAACAGTAGATTGAATAGTGCTGCCATAGGTTTTACCCTGCAGGATGGGGCCGAGCCATTCCTCTGCACTTACGGCCTGAGAGGATCACATTACACTGCAGGAAATCTTCAGCTAAGTGTGAGTACTATAGCCTGCTTTTCTAAGCAGCACTGTTAAAATGGAAAGCACACAAATATCATGACTAGAAGGACTAACAACATGGATGGAGTGTAGAGAACAATTAGAAAAAGCTACCCGCTTAAGTTTGATTAAAGAACCTTTTGTTAATGGTAGTATGAGAACGAGGCAGCATTAAAAACATGTAGTGAAGCGGAAGGAAAGATGGAAAGTATGAACGAAGTTACTGAAAAAGCAAAATATACAAATAAAATACCAAATGGTCTGTCAAAATACTTTCAAGTTTCAAATTGTATGTATCAAATACTAGGACATAATACAAAAGGTCTGGTTACATTTTGATATAGATTAAACACACATATGTACACATGTGTTCATGCTCTCATTCACCGGGTTACTTTGCTGAGTCTCCACTGCCATAGATGCATTAGTGAGAGAACACGGGCTAACTTCAATATTTATAAGTTTCTTACCTCAGAAGACATTACGCCTCTAAACAAAGACCTGAGCAGTTGCAGCAGCAGATGCTATTACTCTTCTCCCATGTGCATGCACAACTCTATCTATCTATCTATCTATCTATCTATCTATCTATCTATCTATCTATCTATCTATCTATCTATCTATCTATCTATCTATCTATCTATCTATCTATCTACACACACGCACACATACATACATATACATATATATATATATATATATATATATATATATATATATATATATATATATATATATATATATATATACATATATATATATATACACCAATACCTTTTGAATGTAATTACCTTTAATCAGTTTTTAAACATTTTCTGTTAAACCACATTTATAAATTCTTCTTTTTTTGTTGGTCTGATATGTTATTCTAATCTTAAATGTTGTGTTTTCAATAGCTGCAAGTTAAGCATCCATCTATGTGCAATTACCTGCATTTTTTCATCAATAAAACATTAAAGCATTAACATTGTTTTAGTCATAATTGTTTACAATCACTTTAAAAATAGCTTTTACCAAAAAATAAATAAATAAATAAATTAAAAGCCTCCTGATTTGAAGTCCAAAAATCACATCCAGCTAAAACTCCAAACTATAGCAATGACGTTAGCCATGTTGAACAGCCTCATTCTTTCAGTTTTAGTCATGTCAAATCTCTATCACTTAAAATCTTGATCACAGAATTATGGAGAAGACAATAGGAACAGATAAAGGTTTATATGTCTGTATGGACAGCCATGAGACATGTTTAATGCTAAACGTATAAGACTGGCACTGACAAAATGAATAAAGCAGAGTTCCATTTAACATTAATACATTGATAAATCTTGTTAAAGCAGCATCTTGTGGGATGTAAACGATTCCTTCAGGGCTCCAGAGTAACCTTTCAACTAGAAGGACCTAGTTTTTAACTCCACATGCAGATGGAGTGCAATGAGAGAATAAACGAGCAAGGGACACAGAAGAAGTGAAATTGTACTTTAACCACATTATCCAACACAGTCACAGGGCTGCAGAGAAAGAAAATACTGATCAATGTACACTCCTTTTGCATTAATATTGGCACATAATATGTTTTATTCACATTCTCAAATGCAGTTGTTCCAGAAACGTTAGAAAAACACAGACGTTTCATCAGCAATTAGTAACACAAAGGGTTTTAGTAATAAAACTGAAATCTCATTAAATTATTGTCTCCTTAATATCTCTTTTTAGGAACTGAAGCTTGTTCTTTAAAACTTCCACTGCAATAAAGAGAGAAAGGGTCTAATGGGTTTTTTGAGGCTAGGAATAAATAGAAATATAATTTGTATCCGTTCTTCAGCTCAATTGTGGAACAATTAATTCTTGTTACTATCCAACGTAGCTTCAGACAAGATCACGCTCGGAGACTCTTTTGTGCCTTGCTTTTTGAATATTATATAGAGTAGATTATTATCCACTTCTTTTTTGGCTTCCATGTAAAACCTATGCTATTCAATGAAAAAAGACTACTAGAAAGGGAATAGGATATAAAGACATCCTATTCACTTTCTATGTAGTGAATAGTATGTAGATATTGCAACCAGTCAATCAATACTAAATATTTTTAACCTTTTTAGAGATGCAATGAACAGACCTTTCCTAGCCATTACCATTTCTAGTGTTCTTTGAGGTCTGACCTCAAATAAGTTCTGATTTTGAATGAATGTATTTGTTATAGTTGTTATACATAAAAGTAAAATTAAATTATGATTGGCATCTCCTAAATAAAGAAGAAAAAACAGTAATTATAAAGGAAAATATATAGTGAAAAACTTCCTTTGACATTATAGCAGCATTGGTGCATGAGTGAGTGGAATGCAATTTACAGTTTTATATTTGTGTTCAAGGGTGAATAGGGTAACAGAGAATACAGCGTTTGGACAGAAAACATTTCTCAGTCTGTTTGACTTTCTTCTGATTGTCTGGAAACTTCTACCAGAAGGTAACAGATCAAACATGAGGTGACCAGCGCGTGTGTTGTTTTCAAGGATGTTTTGTGGCTTTCTTTTGAATTATGTTAGAGCCAAAGTGTGTAGTTCCAACCTGATGATGCGCTGTGTCACCTTCACCTTCCCATATATTACCTTTGGCATTCTTTGGCTGTGCAGCTGGCACACAAGACTGCAGCACTGTTGGTTAGCATGGATTCCATGAACATTCAGGTGTAGCTTTGGTTGTAGGTTGACCCGTTTCAGTTTCTGTCATGATTTGAGGTTTTGTTTACGTTTTTGGACTGTTTGGCTGATCATTCTCCACTCCATGCTCTACCCTTGCCAGTCACCGTTCAGCATATATTTCTCAGTTTCACCTGCTGCTGCTTATTAGGCCAATCCATTCCACCTGGGACTCCACCTACATATACCTGCCTCACTCAAACACTCTCTGCAAGAACGTCTATTCTTGTCTCCCTGCATCCATGTGGTTGCCCCAATGTTTGTGTTGCTCAGCCGTCTGATCCTGTAGACCTGTTCTCGCCTTCCCCTCGCTAGTCAGCTTCACTGGTGGTTATGTGCACTGCTTGGTTCAGGTTGTTCCTAGGGATTCTGTGTCTCGCTGGGGACTCATCGGCATTATCTGGTCAAGTCTCTGTCTACTTGCATCGTCTGGTCATCTGCTTATTCTGCCATACTCATCCGGTCAAACCTGACTCTGTGGTCTCCAGTCATTCCTGCCTGACAGTCTATTTTACCACCATATCCTATTTTAAAAATAAACGTTTTATAACGCAACACTTTCTGGCTAGGATATCAGGTTCCCGGAGCTGCCACACATTACAGTGTCCCCAGGAAACTGAGGACTCAAAGACATATAGGAGAAAGAAATATGCCAATGGTTCTTTGATATAAGTAGTAGATTTGCATCCAATAGAAACTAAAGGAATTGCACGGTTAATGTATCCCTCATCTCTATCTGAAAAGCTACTTTGCCTTTGGTTTTATGTCTTTATGGCCAAGTCATTTAAAAAAAAATGTATTTAGCAATATGCTGATAGTTGGATGTCATCATTGAATATACTGGCTGATAGGTGTGCTGAGTCAAAGTCCTAAGTGGCAATGGGAATTGTGGGGACTACTATCCTCCTTAGCCGCGTAAAGCATTTGTTCTGAGGAAACTTTGGATGCAGGCTGATGTAGAAACAGCACTGACTAAAGAGTGCTATTGATCTCTCCACCTGCTTACTGGGCATTACGCAAAGCATGTTTTGATCTGCTCAATCCGATGATGTCATTGGTTTATTGAAACCATGAAATCCTGCTGACAACATAGTAACAATTTATTTTCTTTTTATACTTTCATAAATTATTTGTTACTTCTTACTTGAGGTCAAAGATTAACTACAGAAATGCAATCGTCTAAATATTCCTTTGGAAAAGGTAACACAAATGCTCCTGAACGACTCCCAATTCTGTTAAAAAGCCTGGGAAAATAATGACAGAACGACAAATGAAAACTGACTGCTGATGGACAAATAAATAATTTAGCAATTCATGCTTTCATCCTTATTTATTGCAGAATATTAGAATTTCTGGATGTCTTTGAGTCATCGTATGCAATTTATGAGCTGACTAAGAAATACCTGATCTGACAACACATGTTAATTCGTGGATTAGATGAAAGCTGTTCATTGTTGGCTGCTGATATACAGCATATGGACTCGCAGCAGATATAATTAGCACGGGTGATTAACTGGCCAGGTTAAGCGTCTTGCACCATGAAGGCCCCCCTGAATCTATCTGCTTCTTGGTATCAAATGGCCTGTTCAGCACATAATGTTATCTCCAAAATCAGTGGCCCAGCTCTTTGGTGACGGTTTGTGGTTACGTGGATGAACGTGAGAAAACGTGAGGAAACATGAGCCAATGTCACCGGAAGGTTCGATGGGATGGATATTTCACAGCAAAATAGCTGTTGTGCTTTCTCTCTCAAGTTACATTGGAATTCAATGAGCGCAACTCATTGAGAAAGTCATTGTAGTAAAAAGATGCCAGCCCCAAACCATTAGACCAACTTAGCCATAAACAATTTGGAATTTTAACTTCAAACAAGTCAGAGACTCACTGAATCTGAGCGAGAATCTGAGGGTGTCATGTATTTTAGAAGCAAACAAAAGTGAAACCCATAAGATATATTGATTAATTAGACAGTGAAAAATACTTAACTATTTTTTCTCTCTGTTAATCCTGATGATAATGATTTACAGCTGATAAACACCTAATATCCAAGGTCTTAGAAAAATTTAAGATTTCTTAAAGGAACTATACATGAATTTATTTTTGTCTGGGTAAGAACTATGCTTTTTGTACAAATCTATTTCGAGTTAAAAGATATAATTTGATGTAATAACAATTGATTAATTGATTGTGCTATTGACCAAGTCCAGGCTCCGTTTTTGTAGGAATAAACAACGAACTGGGGACAACCTGGGATGACTTTCTCTGCCAATGGCACAACGAGGTACAAAACTGTTGCTAAGCAGCAGCTCCTCCAGCACATGCACAACACGGTATGTAGGGAACATCCTGGCGACCATGCAAATGTTGACCATCCGCATAGGAAAATATCATTTACCCGGGACATAGCCATTTATGTCAAGGAAAACAAAAAAAAGTTCCTCGATGAAACCTTGTTTCCTCCAGAGGATTGTCCATGGACTTGTGTGTATAGTCTTGTGCATGTCGAGGGTTTCTCATTGGAGAAAAAACAGTTGAGAGCGGGGCTTACAGTTCAAATTAAACTGTTCTCCTCACTCACGGTTTTGTGTGGATCACATATATTTCCTTAAACAGAAATGAAAAGTATTTTCAGTTACACAAATATGTTATGACCCACACAATCATCTGGAAGGCTGGTGATCCAGAGCAGTTACTGATAGCATCCATAAGACGAAAAAGTGACAAAACTCTGCTGCTAAAGCTGGTTATTCATATAGTGCTGTATTCAAGCATATTAATGGAACGTTTAATTGAAGGAAAACATATTTCAGTGCACTTTATGTTCCCCTAACCTTGCCTGCAAGTTGAATTTTTGTGGCATTTGTGCGTTCACAAACACACAAGAATCCATCATGTTCCGCTCCCGTCTCAAAAGTTCCGGCTGGACCAAAACAGATTGGGCCAATTAAGTTGCAGTATTATGGTTTAAGGCGGGACATACCAGCTGTGACGTAAGTAAGAGGTAACAAGCCTACTGCTGAACCAAAATAAGCATGGTAGTGTGATTTGATCAAATTTGACTTTGTAAAGTGCCTTGAGATGACATGTGTTGTGAATTGGCGCTATCTAAATAAAATTGAATTGTATTGAAATGTAGGATGGATGCATAGCTGCTGTTGTCACATCTGTTTTGTCAGAATCCACAATTGTCACAACTGTCACTATCCAAATAAGCTCGCTTTGACCAGCGTAACTTGTTGTGGTTTCTCATGGTGCCTGCTGTTTATTAGATATTCATTCGATACCGTGAATGGCTAAAACTAACCATTGGTAGGTGGGACACTGGGTGTCGCTATGCCCAATCAGCTCAGAGAGTTCTGCTGAATGGCCCTCCTTTCCCCAAACTGATTCTGATGGGAGCAGACCCAGATTGATATGATATGATATGATATGATATGATATGATATGATATGATATGATATGATATGATATGATAATGTGCTGAATGGAGAGTGCTTCTCATTATCAATGGAGATGCTGGTTTTATTTCCCAGCAGGATTAGGCACCAGCCTACACTGTCAGAAGTACCAGAAATTGGTTTACTGTCCATGTCATCACCTGGCTTGACAGGACAGCAAACCTGTTCAAGACTACTGTTAAAGCAACCTGCTACTTAAATTCTTAACACCTTAGTCGAGATGCAAAATTAGTCCTGACCAAGTATTTTGTACATTTACTGTATAGCACATCAGCATAGTTTGTAGAGTTGGTTGACATGTATTAAAAATGTTTTTTTATTGGTCTTATTGTCAGAAATATTGTAGGAAACTGAATTGTGGTTTCTATCAACTGTAAGCCATCTACCCATGCTTGAAACATATAACTGTGTGGGTTATGAAGCAATATAAAAATGTTTCATCTTTTGAATTGAATTACTGAAATATACAGGCATGTTAATTTCTAGGGATGCACCTGTATATCTAGGCATGTGACGAAAGAATTGATTCTGTATGTTTTGGCCTTTTAGAGTAACCATGTTTCAAGTATATTGAATTGTCATTGCCCTACTATCACTGTGCTGTCAAGCTACAGAGTGGACTACATGTAAAGGTGAGAGGGCACAGCACTGCAGAGGCCCAATTCCTTCTCTGGGGCCACAGTGGCAATTTCACAGAGTCATTTTGGGTTGAAAAGACGGATGCTTTCACTATTATATAGCGTTTTTGTGAGAGTCCTTAAGGGGCCATTGCTGCCTTTAAGTGTCACTATATAATTTTTCAGGAGGGTGGACCTCCACGGCAAAGTGAACTCCAGACTGCTTTTACTTCCTGAAACTCACTAAATCTCTTAGCGTCTGCTGGTCAATTGACTCTTTCTTTTTTCTTTTTTTTTTTCTTTTGAGAGAGAGAGAGAAAGAGAGAGAGAGAGAGAGAGACCACACTGTCACTCTGCTGTCGATGAATGCAGCTGTGAGCTCTTGCGCTTCTCTTTTTTTTTTGTGTGTACCCACTCTTGCATACAAGTGTGTTGATTCCAGAGTTGAAACCCTTCGTACCCAAAATCCAACCTGTTCTCAGAAACAGCAGGATGATGAATGTATAACAGCATGATGATCCATTATCTGAATGTCAGCCGGTAAGTGTGCGCTGACAGAGACATGCCTTTCAACTGTGGTACACTGCATGGAAGAGGACCCTTTAGCTAGACTTGAGTGGTTCAAAGGATAATTTAATAACCGGCCATAATAACTATTTCTTGATTAGGGACGTTTACTGAAACTCTACCTCCAAACCTTTGCCCTCTATAGAAGAACTCTGTGACGAAAGATTTTTAATTTTCTGTAAGTAAGTAAGAGTGAGGAACGGCTTGGAAGAAGCCACCCTCTCATATGAGCTCATCCAAGTGTCCACAGATCCTCAAGGGATCACTGCCAGTTTATCATGGACCGCTACCAGTAAAAGGATTTTGTGTACAAAACAGAGAGACAGTAAAAAAAAAAAAAAGACATCGGACGAAAAAATACTACAGTACATGTTGTGTAAAACCTCACAGTGAGACAGCCACAGCTATGCTATTTATCTCTGAATATTTACTAATTCTGTTGTAACAGAGTACAGGAAGCATGAGAAAACTCACTGTGGTCTGATTGGCCAGATCTAGAACAATGACCTTGCAGGCCAATTTTAAATTTTAAACTTCAAAATGTACAAACTAATTATTTAAAGTTGTGAGAGATCATGACACAAAATGGTCTCGAAACACTCATCCCAAAATGTTCTTAGAACTGCAGTTAGTATAAACATATACAAACTGCTCTAAATAAAAGGCTACAACTTAAACCACTTATATTCTCTTTTTAAGCAAAGCGTTCGTCCAGATTAGTTATTAAGTTATGAACATGATGTATTGATATTTTGCTGCTAAAGCCATTTAAGCAAACATTGGCTTCAGGCATTGGTTTTATCTTGGATGATATGGAGTGGTATTTGTGACTGAGAAAAAGGTGGCAAGCGTGCGGAGGAGGATCAAGAGTAAGAAATATATATGTTCGCAGCTTTGCACTGTTTTCCCCATCTATAAATCTCCGTCTCCGCATAGCATTAAAGCTTGAATGGCACAAAGCTAAAATTGTAAGCTGTTCACTTTCCACTTAGTTAACCCTTACATTGCAATTAGGCCAAATTAGACTTAATGACAGTGGATAGTTTGTAATGATCACCAGCAGATGGAGTTTGCCCAGCTGTCAGAAAACTGTGTGAATTAATATTTTCTCTTTTTTTTATCCCAGATATTTAGTTCAGTGCAAGATAAGAAGACCAGCTTTTTTCCACCCTGCAGGCCTCTGTAGGAAGACTGGCCTGTATCTGTTAACGCAGTTGTAGCATGCGGAGCAAGCCTTTTGCTGAGATGGTACAAGAGGATGGAGTGTGTGTGTGCTTTATTGCTATTTTAATACAATTGCAGAAGAACACTTTTAGAACAGTTTGAGCTCATGTTCTGGTTTGTAATTTTCGTATATCTAATTAGGAAGGCATAAAAATGTCAATTTTTGTTATGTTTTATTTTCATGTGTGGCTCAGGCCTGGTTGATGGAGATAAGAAGAATTTTCAAAATGCCCTCAAGTAGCTTTTATCCAGAGAGCCTCTGGCTGTTCATTTCAGCCTTACAATTGCAGAGATGTCACAGCCCGAATTTGGATACGTTTTCCCCCCCAGGAAGAAATTTAAAAATGTAGCCTAGGGTAAGACGAGCTGATGAAGTCACAAAAGAAAACCTGAACATCCAAAAAGCCAAGACATCTTCAGAAT
This sequence comes from Fundulus heteroclitus, assembly GCF_011125445.2. Taxonomy (NCBI): domain Eukaryota; kingdom Metazoa; phylum Chordata; class Actinopteri; order Cyprinodontiformes; family Fundulidae; genus Fundulus; species Fundulus heteroclitus. Next base: position 27,471,358 of record NC_046378.1, read on the forward strand.
CTCATTTGGTGTAGGTTGTGGAGTAAAATCCAACCTTTAGTGCTGCTGGTTTAGTGCATTCAGTACTGCATATGTTATATACTCCCAGCAACACAGACGTTTTCATCAACAGAAAAATTGCAGCTCTTATGACAATTATTACATTCACCCTATACATTTTACATTAAGAGTTCAACTCGGTCTTTCTTTATTGCTGAATTCTATTCATACAAGATAGGAAGATGAAGTTATCATGCAGCAACATCTTTTTTTTCTGTCATGCACATACAGTGTCCTTGCACACACAGAGAAGACTAAAATTCTCAGTTGAATCCCTGTGGCCTTTTTGTGCAGTAAAAAAGACATGTCCTTGGCATGGATATGACAAAAACAAGAATTCTGTTTCTGATAATTTTAAAGTCACTGCTGGTGAGTAACTTTGGCAGTTCCTGCATACCAATTTGCACAGATGTCGTCCTTGAGAGGCATTTGATTAATAATGGATACTGTGTGACTTTACGCCCATGGCTAGGGCCAAGCTGTAGACCAAAGAGCTGCAAAACTGAGTGTAAAAATATGCCTTCCTTGGTTTCTGCATGTAAAATATAGAGAATTCGTATTATTTAAGACGATGAATTCATTTGATTTCCTGTAACAGGATATAGAAATTCTGTGAAGCCTGATCATGTAGTCAGAGCAGTAGCCACTTTGGACGTAAGGAAAAATCATGTCATGTACACTGAGCTATTTATGGAAACTATTGGCTAATATATTCTCATCAATGACTGGTAAAGTCTCAATCTTTGAGAAGTCTTAGGCTGGCATATTATCAGTTGTGTGAGAATTTGCATGTTACTGGCTATTTTAATAATGTTTTTATTAAAAAAAATTGCCCTCTGTGGACCTATTTGTAAGGCATGCTGCCAGAGTGGTCTGGATACCTCTGTTCCCAATCCTAACACATGCAGAAGAAAAGTCTACAGATAACAAAATCTGCATTGATCCATTCTAAAATGCATCTTTATTAGTGGTTGAAACAAGGTGATTAAAAGTAGGGCTGCTCGATTAGGAAAAAAAATATGAATACTTGTTTTCGCCGTACCCTAACACAGGTATTAGAGATGTTCCAAGCTCGATTTTTTTAATTAAAAAGAAAATTGTGACCTGGCATTTTGCAGTTCAGAACACTTTGACTCAAACGGTTTGTGTCGTTTGCAACAGCCAGATATACTGTTGCAATATTTACCCTCATATTCAATTATGCTTGTTTTTACCAGATTCATTATTACACAACAGGTGTTAGAATTATCCTTTAATGCATTCATTCACATTTCCAAGCTACAGAACTGCATAATTTAAATTATAGACTGTAGAAAGGGAGGACGTGGAAGCTTGTGTTGCTAACTTAGCAGCTTTAATTTTCTGTTTTGTGGGTGTTCAGACCCCTCTGGCGGCTTTCTTTAGAGCAACAAGGAAGAACATTGGTGACTTCAATGAGTGTTATTGGAAACTATTAGGCCCTGTGCATAGCGATCTGTTAAAAACAGTATTGTTTTTTTTTTCGTTTCAGTCAGCACATCCTATATGACAACATCTTAGTTGAGATGTGCACAACACACTTGCAGAAATGCTAAAATTGGTGTCATTTCCCTCCCACATCCCTAGTAGGCATTATTTTCATTCAAACTGCGTATAAACACTCAAATTGTGCCGTTCTCAGAGAAACACGAGCCATTGTGGCCTATACAACCAGTAGAAATGCTACAAAATGTTTCCGCTTTAACTAAAATAACAAGCAGAGTGGTCCCTCCCAGCTTCTGCAAGGACCTCTCTGCATCCAGACTACAAATATAAATATTGCCAGCACAAAGCCGGTATTGGTTGGCATATGCGCTTCCAAGCAAGTTGGGATGTAAAACTTTATTTGTCTGATATAAACCACTGTATTTCTATTGTCTCTTCTTTTATCTGTTAGATTGTTAATTTAGTATGTGTATGAAAAACTCAAATTTTAAAATGTAGTGGTCAAATATGCTAGACTCCTCAGTGGACCATACAGCTGAGGAACAAACAAGACAAGCAAAAAGTGAAATAAAAATCTAATACATAAATTAATTAATAAAAATTAAAAACCTATGTTTGGGTAACTTTTTTCTAATCCCAAGGGCAGACAAAGGAGGTGGGTTGGAATTCTGACCTAAAAACATTGACACAAGGAAGCACACTTGTAGTTTTCAAACATATTTATGGTGATTTTTACTCACTTTTTTCCTCTCTCTTTACAAAAACAAATTCACGAAGAGTATATACAAATTAGATGTTGATGTAATATGGTCATTTCCAACTACTTTTAGACAGCAGTTAGTTACTTGGACTTATTTGTCACAGCAATGATAAAGAGGGTAGAAAAAGATTTCAGAGATCCATTATTAAACAAACCTCCATCCTGAACCAAAGATGACTCTAAAATTCTTGTTCTATTTTGCCTCTGATTCAGACACATTTACTGTTTAAAGTCTAATACGTGCAAATTAAATCATTAGTATCCTTTCTGAGTTCAGACGATCTTATATTCTTTAAGCTGTCCAAGGCATACGGTTTTACTTTCTTTCTCATCTTGTCATTGAAGGAAGCTTTAGAGGTTTTTTGTACAGTTTTTTTCAAAACATAAATACACACTGAGCTTTTCTCTTGTTCTGATTAGTCTTTATGGGGAAATGGTGGATGGCAACGCCTTCGTCTCTACAAATAAAAGCACATTTTATTGGCTCTTTGCTACACTATATACCAGAGACAGCGGTGACATGGCCCATTAGCTCTAATGGCAGGGAGGTCTTGATTCTCTATCTCCTGGAAATAGAAAGGTTTGCTATTCTTATTCTGCTTAATTAGAGTAGGGAACAAATTAGAAAGGCAATTGCACAAGAAAACCAAAATGTAACACAACCATTTTCGGAGTTTAGAGTGGAAATGTAACTCCGTGCTGAAACACCTTGCAGGTGTTTGACAGGAACCGCTGGAAACAGAGCACTATGCAGAGGACAAAGGCAGATCTGAGGAATTGGGCCTGCCAATGATTCCCCCTTGTGTGCAACCACAAGACTCACAGGTCATGTTGATTTACTGACAAAACAAGGTCCCCTTTCTGTGTGACTCAACGCTGGTGAGGAGCACACCGTTCAAACAGGAGATTTCACTCTTTGCTGGTGCTCATTTCTCAAAGGTAATGGCTCGGAAAATCTGGAAATCTTTAAAAGGCAGCGGCAGCTACCAGGCCATTATACATTCCTGACTTTAAACTCAGCACCATCGCAGCCGAGACAGTCTGACACAGAGGGTCACAAGTGTATTATTTTCTCATTACTTGACAGTTCCCCTGAAAGAAAGCACAAACATAAAGACTTTATTTACTGCCATGATGGTTGCACGTACAATCCGCACATGGCATGTACTTTTTGTGTGTACGCTCGGTCTTCTCAAACCCCCAGTCAATCATGGCAGATGGCCCTTCGCCACAAACCTGCTTCTGCTGAAGGTTTCTTTCTGTTAAAGGGGAGATTTATTTTCCACTGTCCCTGCCCCTGTATGAGGGATTGCTGCAACATCAACAACACAATGCAAGCGACTGTCCACTGTGGCTACAAGCACACCCAGGAGGAGTGAATGCTGCAAGTCAAGTAATCGATGCAATCTGCCGAGTGACCTTAGACTTAAACTTTTTAACCAATCTGTCTGTATGAATGGAGTTCTAAAAGTGCCTTTAGATGACATCCATCCATCCATCCATTTTCCGACACACTTATCCCTTGTGGGGTCGCGAGGGGTGCTGGTGCCTGTCTCCAGCTGTCAATGGGCGAGAGGCGGGGTGCCTTTAGATGACATGCGTTGTTAATTTGTGCTATGTAAATAAACTGAATTGAAATCCTGAGCAGCACCATCAGATCCAGACATTCAAGGGCAGTGGGTGTTTGTTCAGTCCTTCATATGCAGGACCGTTTTGGTACCTTTTGTGTCTTTGTGCTTTCAGTTTCAGAAAACGCCTTGATGTGATGACTAGACTCCAGCAAACCACCTACAGATTCTCAAAATACAGTGAGCCACAAAAACATGTGGTCAATAGTCAGTGCACAGGACTTACCCCACTAAGCCGGCTTATACTTTAGCTCATAGCACTCCTAAGCCTCTTAAAAAGTAAGCTCGAACTGAGCTAATTATTCACAGAAAATCTCAGGCTCTGGGAATACAACCACTAAAGAATATTTAAAATTGGGAATTTTTCACTGGAACATTTGGAAGCTGTTTAATTATCTGCTTCATAATTCATGTAGGGAGAAAAAGTGTACCCGTGCCTTATTAATTATAACTACCTTCTATTTCCCCGACGGGCATTCACCACCCTCAGTCTTCTGCTTCTGACTTGGCTTACAAAGCGTTAATTGTCGCAGCTATGATATCTTGATATTTTTGTCAGCTGGCATTTCTTTCATGTTTCCTAATTCAAAGCAAGCTTCCATCCCCAAAGATTCAAAAGCTGACTCATGCTGCTAATTGTTATGCATCTTGATGTGGCTTTTCCACATGTTGTGTTCATTTCACTTCAGCTTGAAGTGGAAAGTTTCTCTCACTGGGCATTTCAGTTAGAATGCCTTCTGTCACCGTTATATGAATCAGACTAGAAAGAAGTCAAAAGTTTATATTCTGACTAAATGTTTAAAATAATGAACTCTTACTACACGTTAACATTTGTTATACATTTATTGATTGTGAAGTTTTGTAACGTATAGGGGCATCTCAATAAATGAGAAGATTTATATTTAATTATTTTAGTTGATCAAATTTAGTAAGCAAAACTTGCATTATACATATTCATGATGGAGTTGTAAGTTTCAAGCTACCTTTTGCGTTGATTTTGTTGATAATTAAGGCCAACAGATAATGGAAACCTAAAGCAAGACCAATACAATTAATTTTTTTATCACAGAAATGATAAGCTACAGGAATGTGTCTATGTACTGTACTGTATAAATCCACTCAATTCTTAGTTGGGGCTCCTTTTACATGACTTATTGCTTAAATGTGGCGTGGCATTGAGGAAGATCAGCCTGTTTTTCTGATGAGGTGTCAAGAAATCCTGGTTGCGGCCTTCAACTCGTCTGCATTGCTAACTCTGGTGTTTCTCATCTTCTTCTTGACGATACTCCAGAGGTGCTGGTAGTTTTTGGCAAAAAAAAAAAAGTTTTACTGGAAAATGAAAAAAATAGTCTCAATTAAGCTTGTCAGCAGAAGGAACCAAAGCCAGGAACATTGTGTGGTGGTTGTTGAAGAGCTGATTCCAAACAAAGTCCACGGTGCGTAAATGTCCACAAACTCTTGAACAACGCTTTTCAAACCTGTCAGGGGTTCTTCTTGGTTCTGTTAGGTCTTTGTTTTCCTGCCAGTCGTCAGGTCTGTCAGTGAGTTAATCTTGTCATTAGTTAGGTTTTATCTTCCTCACTGTTTCCTGCCACCTCATTGCTCTCCCTCTTCTTTAGCTCAATCACCGCTATATGTGTCACTTGTACTGATTCCCCGCCTTTCCCTCTTTTTCCTCCCCTACTTATTATGCCTGTTTCCTCTCACTCTTCGTCAGGTCCTCTGTTATGCTACCCCTGTTTTGGTTTGCGCTTTGTATTTTCCTGGTCCTTGTCACCTGTCCAGTCTGTAAGTTTTGCCATTTTGTTCTCTATTAAATTATTATGCACTTCATCCATGCTGCTCCTGGGCTCTTGTCTGCACTGTGGTCATCAAACACACCAAACATGACAACTAGATATAGGCCTTTGTGAACAGCCAGCATCTATACCATCAACCTTTTGATCCTGTGTGATATTCCAATTTTCTGAGTAACAGATATTTAGGTTTTCTTTACCTGTAAGCCTTAATAATAAAAAAAATACATATGTGCTCAGTTATCATCACTCTGTGTATAACAATGCCATATGGTAGTACATGAGTGTCACTTTTGAACAAAATTTCTTAAAATGAATGACTGTTTCTCCAGTTTTTACTCACATTTCCCATGCATCTTTGCTTCGGCCAAAGTCGGTGCATTCTGTAAAGTATATCTGCATCAAGCAGAAAAAGAGGCCCATTGAAAGTGCTCGCTGTTAGCAGGAAAACCTCATTACATTCAACTCCTCCTCAACCACCTCCCACCCCCCTTAGTTGATCTACATTGCTTTTTTTCCCACACATGTAACATGCTTGCTGAAGCATTTTATCGCTGCCACCCTGACATCTTTTATAACTACAGCTCAGTTATTACTGTATAACTGAAAAACTCCTGAATTACGATCGGAGCCCACCTGAGAATTACTGTTGCATAAAATAAACAAAATTGTCTAAGAATGCTTCTACGGGAGTTTGATTCAACTTGCTTTAAGAGGAGAGTTCCTACCAGCAACAAGACAAAATGATTACAGTTTCAAAGAAACAATTATCTTGCTCATTGGAACCTCTCCCCATGTGTTGATTGAGAACAGCCAGTTAAATGATGAAAACAACAGTGCACAGAGTGTTTTTTTTTTTAGATGGAATTCTAAATGATTCTAAATTTAATGGAAATGGTAGTAACATACTAAAGAGAAAAAGCAATATCTTCTTTCTGTGGAGAATGGCTAGGTATCAAAGCAAATATCATTTGACAAGCTTATGTTTGCTCCTGAAAGCAGAGGGAGGTAATAATGTATGAACTGCACGCAAATTATGCACAGCTCATAAGGGAAAAAAACACATTTAAAACATAAAATTTAAAGTTCCACATCATTTCCAGACAATTTCCAGCTTTAAATCACAATGTAACTGGATGCAAACGGCACTGCTTATGGGTGACAGAATTTATTCTGCATACATCTGTCCAGGGCCACTGTCTTCTATGTGTTAAATGTTGACATATGAATATGTATAGCAGATATTTGCGTTTGATTTATTTTGCTACAAGTGAAAAAAAAGGAAGAAAAGAAAATAACCTTCAGAATGTTTGCATTTGCATTCATCACATATGGAATATATGATTAACTCCAAATTCATGCAGCAGGATAATTAAACCACAAATACAGCGGAGTAAGTCTGAACTACTTTTAGCAAGAAGAAGACCGGGGTCCTACGGCAGATGGCAAGGGCCTCAGAGCTCATATCGACGGCCTAAATTCAGATCTATGACAAGCCCTCAAAGACATTTTGAAACACCTGTCTCTAAGACAACTAGAAACGCTGCAGTCAAAACTAAGAAGAGAATACGGAATCACTATTTTAAAACATCCTACTTTTAATTTGATTGCCGAAAAGATGGTAAAATAGTGGTTTTGTCGACATAATGGAGCGTGGCTGTGTGGATTTCATCTTGAGTTCTATAAGATAGACCTTGCATAATAAATAATACAAAGCTTGCAGACGTTGCTCAGTAACATAGTAGTTTAACATTGACCTAAAACTATTTCCTGTCCTTCAACTGCAGCCTGATCCTTGAAAAATAGCTATCTATAAAGGATAATCGTTACACTGCAAGCAGTAAGTCAACTCCTGCTGATTTAGCAAGTTTGTTCACTTACAAATAAAGAAAGAGTTTACCATTAATTATAGTTTCATTTTAATGTGGAAAGACAGAACATCTACCAAAAAATCTAGAAAATACTTTACATAAAAGTTAGAAATAGATATGTTTGGAGCGGGCCGGTGGTGCAGGGGTAAAGCATGCAACCCAAGGTTGGAGGCCTCAGTCCTTGACGCAGCCGTCCTGAGATTGATTTGCTTCATGTCCTCTCTATCTCAACCCCATATCCTGTCAGTTTACTGTCAGATTACTCGGCCAAATTACGAGGTGTTGAGTTAAATAAAAAAATGTATCCCAAGTTCAAACATGACTTGGATGTTTGTGAAGAAACCTTTGTCATCAAGGAGTATGGCAGTAAATTTTTTGAAGTTGTCGACCGTCTTTGTAGAAATCTCAGGAGATATATTATTAGAGGTCTTATATCTTTCAGATTGTCAGCTGCAACTTGGCCACTCAAAGATTAAACTCCTTTTAAAAATGCTCTGTTTTTGGAAGTTTGGAAACCGCCTTGCCCAATCCATGACATTTAATGAACTTCTTCTTTTTTTTTGGCCTTATTTTTAGGGTTTATCATACTGAAGGACTTGCTCATGCTCAATCTTCACTGTCCTGGCTGAGGCAAGTAACTATGCAGATACAAGCCTCTGTCCATTGGCACCTACATGTGGTGACGTCTTCCTTTCAAGGACAAACAGGCACTAAATATAATGTTTTTCCTTCTGCCATTGATTCTCAGGATGGGGTTCTTCTTTCTATAGTCGGCATGGAAAGTCAGTCATCCTCCAAACGAAGCACGAGGCAGTAAATTTAACATAGCTTCACAGTATAATGACATTTTTAAATGACATGATCCAATAACTTTTATTTAAATATAAATACAATCATGATCCTGCTAAAATAGTATAACATAATGGATTTATAATTATATTATAATTATTACAAAATAATGCTATCTGTAACATTTATTAATCATATTTGCTCCAATACAGAGACTACACAAAAGCAAAAAAAAAAAAAAAAAAGACATGTACACCCACTAATTTTAGGAGTTGCTCTGCTTCTTTTGAAGAATATTATCCCTGTGGGTTGCTGCTTTTTATAGAATAACACAAGTATTTTTTAGGTCATCTGTTCTGATAGCCAACCTGCTGCCAGCTCCTTAACAGACATTGTAGGAGTGCGGTTCCAGCCAGCTGACAGGCAGCAGCAGCTGGAGGAGGTGGGAGCACTTAGTGTAAAGTATAATAGTCACCCAATCATTGTCGCTGGTATCTCATTAAACAACAAGAATGTTATGTAAACCCTAACTTTTAAATGCCTTGGTATAGCTTTAATATCTTGGTATATCTTAATACTTTGTTATATTTTGATACTGGTAACCGGCCCACCCCCATGCCAAATAATGTGAGTTAATAACAAAGAGGTCCATTTTGGTGCCATCTGACATATTTTTGGTGCCATCTGACATATTTTACCCAAGCTATCTCTGAATCTTGTAGTTGTTCACTTGCAAACTTCAGACGGGATTGCATGTGTCTTGTACAGAAGTTAGCCGCATGATTTCATTCCATTAAAACAAAGTGTGTCACCATGGACCCTGTGGCAAAATCTCCCTTGACATCAGTGACAAGCACTAAAGCTCTAAACCCCAATGAGGCAAGAACTTGGATGGAGCTCCAAACCGAGGGTAAGTGATGGGTATTTTACATTCTACCCATTTCTTAATTATTACACCCATCGTTGTTACTATCTCACCAATCCTCTCAGTCTTGTAGCCCATTCCAGTCTTGTGCCGATCTACTATCTTGTCCCTGACATTGTTTGACCACTCACTGTTCTTGTCAATAGCTGTATTTCCATTCGATTGTTGTGCAAATTTTTAGCAAACTTTTAAAATATCGGCAAAAAGAAAATATGCTTTAGACGTGTGTCCATTTACCGGTTTGTAGCAAATTAACCAGGATACGCACAGTGTAATGTCGTCATACATTGACGTTGGCTGTAATAAACAGGAAGAAGATGTTAGTAGACCAAAGATCAGTAATGGAGTGAGGCTTTAATGAATGTGTCAAGTTTTTTTTTATTTTTTTTTTTTAAATGGATGAAACTTAGAGATACTTTGTCAGTCCACACGTACATGTTGTTGCTACCCTGTTTTCAAGCGATATGGGAATATTCGAGAAGACGCTGGCAACAGAAACATCTGATCAGTCATGTGAGGTAAACGTTTGCTACATTAAAACTGATTCGACAAATGTTTTTCCATTTCCTCTTTAGCGCATTTACTGTTTTTTATAAGGCAAAAACCATCTTAAGCGAGTGTCAAAACTTTTTTTTTGTGAAATTTTGCGAGTTCATTTGAATTTTGCAGATTCCATCAACCCCCTCTAATGCGATACTTCAAAATGTGCATTAAAAAATGTTGATGGAAACACGTCTAATGATGATGAAGAATTTGGATTGGAAGAAATTGATGGGATGCGTTTTAATGAGGTCAGGAGTACCTGTAGTTTATTGAACAACCTCTGAGAGACAACATTTGGGTTCCTATTTATGGGTCAGAAACTCTTCTTTACTAAATAACATACTCATCTGTTTGCAACTTCTGTGTAATGTATGTTTTTGGTTTAGATTCTGTCATTTTACATTAAAATGAAACTGCAAGAAAAATAATAAAATACCCCAATTATATTAAAAGCTCTCAAGATTAAAAAAAAAAACATCCGCTTTGAAGCTGGACAGACTGCAGACTCTGTATAATGCCCTCTCAAACTTTTTAGACAAGGATCTGAATGTCTCATTTGAAGCGTTTACCCACAGATTAATGCTTAGAAAGAATCTGGATTTCTGGAAATGAGAAAGAACCAGTGAGCAACATTTACGTCTGACAAAAGGGCACATTTATGTATTATTAACACAAGATGGAAGAAAGGGTCTGTAACTGTCCAGAGTCTGGTCAATAACATCTGATAACACAGGTTGTCCTGACCTGGCTTCTGTAGAAACATTGCAAAAAGGGCAAATTATGTCAGAGGAAGTCTTTCGAAAAGAAAAAGAAAAGGTCAATTTATGGTGTGGCACTAGCCTTTCCCAAAACTGAATGAAGCAAGTTCTTGAGAAAGTGGATGAAAATAGCACTCATAACTATTCCCGAAGAATCACAACAAAACGATTTTGATACATCAGAGAAAAACTACAGGTGCATTAGGTACTGATATCACTGCAGATGTTTTACTGGATGAATAACGAGTGAGTTACAAACTTTACTTTTTTTAATCTTCTTTAACTTTTGAGATGTTTAAAGCCTCTAGATTTACTGACTTCGAGTCCAGAAAACATTTCTGGTAATCTGTGTAAGAGTTCATAATGGGGAACTATCCAATCATGACATTCTTATGGATTAAAGTTGTTTCATCGAGATTCCACAGAAAGTGCTGGAGTGACTGGTGTATGGAGCAGAGAGTGATACAGAGCGGTCTCTCCCAAGCTGGATGAAAGAAGACTAATACACTTTTCTTTGCCTAGAAATTCAGGCTTCATTGTGAAATAAATAAACAAAAAAAGAAAAAGAAAGCATGCTTTGTAAAAGAAAAAAATACTTTGCATTTTGACCAACATTTTCCATTTTAAGAAGATTTTAATATTTCAGGGAACAGTTTTTGCCTTAAATAATAACCGCGACCATCTGCATCAATTGCATTTGTAATGTTTGTAGTGCATTTATCACATTTCTGCACAGGTGATAATACTTCACTAATCTAGTTCAAAAGCATAAAAAAACAGAAATATGTTTTTGTGCGTGGGGACCCCTGTCCTCTCTGTGCTTTCATCTGCATGCAAAAATGTGCTGCCGGTTTTGTTGCTCTGCAGCCCTACAGCTTTTTAACTAGATGATCCGGTTCTGCGAGAGCCTTTGGCCATTGCTAAACAGCGTGTCTAATGCTATATCGCGTGTACAAAACCTTCACACATTACTTTTAATAAAAAAGTGAGAAAAGCAGCTCACAGATTGGAGCTGGCCCCTGTACATTACACACACATGTCAACACACCGAGCTGCCTCCGTGACAAACACCACCTCACAGTCAAGCGGAAGTTTAGCCTTGCCTTTTCTCTACCATTTCTAAAGCACCTTGATTTTTACAAATCAGGTTGACTTGCTGCGAGCGCAAAGAAAGGGTCGCGCTCTTTTTGGTCACAGCACTGAGCTCAAGGGACTCAGATTTCACTTACTGTCCCACTGTCTGTATTACTGTTGTACTGTTAGGTAGAAATGTATTTCAGTAATTTAATTCAAAAAGTGAAACTTTTATAATATGCAAATTAAGACAGATGGAGAGATACATTTCAAGAGTTTAGTTTAGTTTGAGCTTAGAAAATTTGGACATGAGATATTTTAATACAGATAGGTTAGGGCCTACAGTATCATGGGATAAACTGCTGACTTGATAGCAGTTTCTCAAAACAGAGGGTCACTCACACCTCTCACAAAGGCGTGACAACAAATGCTCATTTGTTAAGAGGCTGACTATTTGCATAGTGCTGCATCCTTGCATAGTATTAGGAAATCGACTGGAAGGAAAAAGTTTGGTGGACATAGGGGATAACCAAACCCTTCTGAAGCAAAGCACTACTTTGCAGCAGACTGTGTTTCTCTATTATAATTACTGTTTTATAAAATGTTCTTATGTAATATTCAATTCGAGAAGTTCAATTTCAGGGTTTCCATTAACTGTAAGCCATAATGATCAAAATGACCCAAAACAAACATCTGAAATACATTGTTCTGTGTGTAATGATTCTATATAATATAGAATGTTCCCCTTTCAGAACTGAAATACTAAACACATTTACATTACACTGATATTCTGCAATATCTGACTACATCCCTTGTTTTGAGTAGACAGAGTAGAGAGAGTAGACAACTTTATTTGTCGTTTTGTATGCACAGAATGCGTACAGAACCAAAAGTGACATTATAGATTAAAAAAAAACTAATCTTTCATCAAGTACCTCAACAGATAGCATAGTGCTTTGGCTCAGAGATGCCACCAATCCAAGGTAATTTAAAATGAAACAGACCAACATGCTGCAAGCAAACATGCAAACGTATACGGTCCATCCTCCAATCCGCCAACTGAACATTAAGTTAAAAGGTATGACACACGGCGTTGACACAGAACCACATCAGCAGAAAAAAACTGTGCTGTGCACCCAAGTGACCTTAAAGCAGCTTTGTTATCCAAACAAATTGGTTTACAATAACTTCATTCAGTCTCTAAACGACAAAGGACACCCATTCCAACAAGATGTAGTCATAAAAGAAAGTGTTTAGGAAATTGCTGTATTACCACTCACCTCACGCAATAAACAAAATTACTACAGATGACTCAAAATACTAATTCAGCTGCTCAGTCAGCTCAATGAGCTCAGTTTTGTTTCATGTGCCCAGATAATAACGTTAACATCATGTTGGTCACTCCTGGTCGCTAAAAAAAAGTCCTTGGAGTATCCTGGCTTTAGCTCCTCTCATTGGTAAGTTTTCAACAGAAATTCAATATTATGCCACACATATATTGAAAAAAAAAACTTCATAGTTACTAGAGCATACAATAGGGACTACCATATATGACTTTTTATCATACTATTATATAATTAACAAAAAGAAAACTGTCATCTCTACAATACTCCAGATTTTTGTATCTACACAGCAAAATGACTTTCTGTGACAGAAACAAGTTCAATGTTAGTCATGTAATTTGCTGTCTGTTAAGATCATTTGGACTCGATGATGCAGCATGCCCAGCAGCCATATGTTAGGACACAGATTAGACCGGAGCCATGCTGAGCTTAATGCTATCCAACCAAGTTAGCCATGTTGGTCTATTTGTTTTGAACAGAAAAGACAAATGTAGCTTTTTGAGAGTGTATAGCATTGGCAAAATGGTCTAAAAAGTTGTTACATCCATCAACATAAAACAGTGAAATTTATTGAAGTGTCTATTCATGAGCAGACGCAACATTTCAGGGTGTGAATTTGTGTGTAAATGGGTGACTACTGACTGTAGTGTAAAGTGCTTTGGGGTCATCAGACTTGATAAAGCACTATTCAAGTACAAGCCATCTGCCATTTATCATTTCTCCATGTGTGAATATTGCAAGATATACCAGCAGCCAGATTAATAAGACAAGAAATAAAGTCACATACAGGTGATGGCTGCATATTTAGAAATGTTTGAAAAAGCTTTTATTAATGTTTAGAACTATTGGTATTTTGTGCATTTTCTACATTGATAATATATCCCCAAAGTGTCTGAAAGTCTCTCCAAAAAAGCCAACATTTCCAAATTCTACATCTTCGCTACCAAATAGAGTTTGAAAGCTTAAAATCAATACATGGGAAAAAAAACATTATGTAAGATAGTTGGCAAAGTTTAGGACACACATCTTTAGAGTGTCATGATAGTTTTAACAAACTGCTGTCAACTGCATGGCTTTTTGCACTGTAAAGGGTTGGTAAAATGGTTTGAAAAGCATCTTTTTTCAAGATGCAACATAGTTGCCTGATTCCAATTTGTTGCAATTTGGTCAGTGCATCTTTTAATTTAATAATTAATGCATTAATCATTACTTGGGTTTAATTATGAGCACATGAGAGACTGACAAGAGTCTCGCCAACCAGCTTAACAAAATAGCAATAAAATGGCTCTTCAGAGTTTTAGTTAAACAAAAGAAAAAAGAAAACTGTGATGAGGACACTTCTCAAGAGTTTTTAGCAACTGTTATTGATGATTGGCCCTGTTAGCATGATTGGCTGACTGTAAGATCCAAAAAAAAAAAAAAAAAAACTAGTTCTGTTCACTTTACCAAAGCCCTGCCATTAGGAGCAATTCCTACATTCTCAGTGGGAAATAAAGGGTAGAAGCTAAAAAGAAATAAATATCCAGTCAGCCTTCTCTTTGCAGTTGTCCCATCTCTCTAATGCTCTGAGTGAGATGTTTCTTCAGTTATTGTTGCTGTAATAACACAACATAACTGTCAATCCTAAAAAAAAAACTGTTTGCACGCAACACATAAAAAAACAGCTGGATTCTATTTTCTCCCTCTCATCACTAAAGAAGCTGATGCTGAGCAGCAGACAGTCCACCAGCGGTAGGTTTTTCTAACGAGCTCAGCTTGTATGTTTCGACTGTGTGTATTTCAGTATATGAGTGGGAAACAACTTTTTGACTCTTTGGCTAGATCACTCCTTGTCCTAATTCAACTATTTTCTTTTGTATACGTCATTTCACACCCATTCAAGTCTGATATTGCAAATCCAATTGCCACATAGTCTGAAAGGCAACACGGTGATTTATGCAATCATCTTCTCTAAATATATTCTCCATATTTAAAAAGAAATCATTTAGATTACCACGAACCATGCTCAAGAGGAACTTTTGTCGTGTTCGGTGTTTTGATTCGTCCCCTTTGTTGTTAAAATCAATGGTATTGTCAAGGTTAAACAGAGCGTACCGTGAAAGAAGTGATTGTGATACGTAAGAAAGCATGCCTGCTGGATCCAAACACAGAATATCATGATTACATGACACACACACCGTATCCAGCTGAGCCAACAGGATGTCACAAGAAGGTTTGTAGGATGTGTGCAACCATGGCAACGCAGCAAATAACACCTATGTGTGCAATCACCGAGCACACAATAGAAAGGAAACCTCAAGCCACCAGGCCACATAAGTGGAATGAGGGTAATGCTTCAGTCAAAAGACTCAAAAGAGAGCAGAAACCTGCAGGACGACGCTTCAATCAAAGTTCGACCAGTCCAGGTCATCACAGGACAGCGTTTCTTTTTACAGCCAGTAATGCCAGCAAGTTGTGGCTGTTGTTTCAGCAAGTTTTACGGAATACTCATAACTAAAGTAAATTTAATTAAATGCAGGGCGTAAAATTCCAGCTTCCTGGGGCAAAATGTGCGACGATCACAAGGGAAATCACCTAAAACCTTTAAATGCAACTTGAGTGACAGCCAGCTGTCAGGCATCTCGCTTGCTCAGCTGTGTAATCTCAAAATTACTGACATGTCATAATTCAAACAGTTTTTTACAGCTGCAGAGATATTCACAGGGATCTCTTTAATTTCATGTTTGACTGTGATGCTGAAAAGCTACCTTGTGGTGCAAGATTTAAAGTCAACATATGTCTCTTAAATCTTACCAGTGACGGTGGATGTGATTTGAAGGGATTAAGCTGTCAGTTAATTGATGGTAGAATGACATTTCTGCATTATTATTATGCTTAGCATGTGTGAAAGCATCATGTTCACATCTTTTGTTGTTCATTATCTGATATACCTTATGTAGACATGAGCCAGTATTAGGTCCATTTGCAGTCCTGATTTCTAAAATGTATGTAAATAATACTGCCTTTTCTAGAAGTTGTCCAAAACGAGAGTAAAAAATCTATAAGACACAAAAAAAAGGTTGTATGTCACAAAATAAATCCTAGAAAACCAGTCAGATCAAACTTAAAGCTCAATTTGAGAGCTACAAAACTGAAACAATACGGATTAACGTGATGTATTTACATACTTGTACTGTACAGGATTTTTAATCTAAAGGGCCAACGCACAATCAAAGTGTAGGACAGGCTGACACTTTCTGGCATTCACCACACACAAAGTTCAGTTTGTTTCCATAAAAGTAGTCAGTTAATCAGGAAGGATTGTAATTTCCCACCAGATCTACCTTCTCATAAAGCAGCAGCACCTCAGTGACTTAGCTGCTTGCAACACAGAGGTGACAGTGCTGCCAGAATACTGTATATACCAGACAGATTAGGAGTGGAACTTAATTTGTATTTTCCAAAACAAGGCATGAATTCACTTGCAATAACAAAAAAACATGACATTTACAAGTAGAAAGTTCTGAATATTTTATTTATACTTAAACATCTGTGCAATTGTGTAGCTCACCTGGTAAAGACGTTATGGTAATATTAGAGAGCTACTCAGTTGAGACTTTGCTTATACCACAGTTTTTTTTAGGCTTGTCATTTTTGGTTTTAAAATATTCACATCTAAACCTCTAAAGGAAAACGAAATACCCACTAATTTCAGCCTAGATGATAGACATCTTATTGCTGTATTCACTATAGCCTTTACAGAATATTTTCTAATGTCACATTAACCTTTAGCAGAAATGAAACTTGGGAGGAAAAACATCAGTTAAAACGTCTTGCTGTGCCTCACCAAAAAAAAAAAAAACACTGAAACTTAAACTGTAAAGTCAGAAAGCAAAAATATTTGTAGACCGAAGAGGAAAAAGATATGGCAGCAGTTTGAACTGGGAAACCCCTGTTGAACTTAAACCGATGGATCTGCTGGTAATTTGCTTTCCAGAACAAAGTTCACTGAACACAGATAAAACTGAGGTCATATTGGAGGCAAAGCGTTTTCTTTTTTTTCTATAAAAATGATTTTGGGTATTTCTCAGTACATAAAAGAGAAAACACAGCAGAAAATCAATTTTGGGCATGTTTTTGGGGATAAAACACTCTAAAATATCATCAATGAAGCATGAAGAAACACCTCTGTAACCTATAATCTTTTAGAAAGTAAGAATGAATGAAACTCTATGATGTGCTCCATTTAGGTCTTACTAAGAGTAAAAGTTCAGCTCTGGGGCAAATACAATAATAATAAAAAACACATTTCTACCAGCTGACAACTGATTCAGATGATAACAAACATTTCCTATTATAAATCTTCACAAGTTCAATATTTAACTATTTTATGTATTTATCTCTATTTTCCCCCAAAACATAAACTGTAAATATGTAAAAATTGTACAATTTTAAAAAAATCTAGTACAATAAACCCTTCTGTAGGGTTTATTGTTTGAATATCAATATTGTAAAAATGCATGTGTAGTCTAATTACACCTGAGTGAAGGTAGGAGAGCTGACTGCTTATCACGGTCTCTCTATCAGCGCCTTCTCCAAAACCACAGGATCAAAGGGGTTTCCATCTGCTATCACCAGGCTCATGCAATGCACTCTGCCAGTTAGAGGATTTCCCAGGCATTATCTCCTTTTCATCCTATACCAGAGCTTTATTTTCTCTGAGACATGCATCAAACACAAAGCAGCACTGAAATCCTACAGCAAAACAAGAACAGTCTTATAAAAGGAGAGGGCATTTTGCATGTCTAACTTTATCACAACATACTCAATGTTTTATTAGATCTATGAGGCATTTCTACCTCATTGACTAGAAAAAGTCAAGTTAGCTGTGGTTTCCAAAAGTAATTCCTCTGATAACATTCTTCACAGATACAAGGAGGTGATGCAAAGTTAGCATCACCTCAGCTTTTGACACAGTCCTATTTGTAAGTAATATTTTCTAAAGGTGACGTTGAATCAAATAATAGATGTGAAAATAGATTTGTTGGAAGTATATTCAGACATGGCATTAAAAATATTTGTCCCATGAGGTCATCGTTAAAGGAATTTACTATTTCCACTTTTCTTTGCTATTTTTGATTCCCTTCTTACATAACTCTACTATGCACATGAAGCAAACAAAAACAGACAGACCAAGAGCTGTGAGGGCAATCGTCCCCTGATGGCAGACTGCAATTCAATGCTTTAAAATCCACCTCAGTGTTACTAGCCCATCACGCGTTACAATCACCTTAATGTTACTGCTTAATTGCACACTATCATCTCGGAATATCTAAACGCACATTTCTGTAAATGAAGCCTCAAATCATTATTGCACAATAAGCACCTTATTACCTTATTATATGTTATCTGTGACTCATGAAGGACAACTAGTTCATAGAAACTTTTGAATCATCATCTTTTTCTTTTTCAATCTCTCTTGAACGCTACTTGAAAAAAAAAAAAACACTGTAACCCTTGTTCATTGTCTGTTTGTTTATTTGCCTTTCTTATGTCTACTCTTAGCCGGAGTGGCCTAAAAGAAATTTCACCATGGTAACACGTGGTGACAATAAAGATTCTTTGAATCTTGGATTATCTTTGACATTTTCTCAAAAACTGGACCAGACCTTTTCTTAATCTCACTCTGATAAGTAATCCCTCTCAGTTGTGTCTTGAATCCAGCAAAATGGAAAATAAGTTAATTTATCGGTATGGATGAAGGTATTTTCAAAATGTCTTCCTATGTTGTTTGTTTGCTGAAACGTATAAACATATAAACGTATTCAGCAGAGGTTGTTCACACAGCATTTTGTTTGTTTATTAAAACAAATATTCTACTTTTTCGCATTGTCACAATACAACCGCAATCCTAATGGAAGGTGAACATGTGCCCCAGTTGCTAGTGCTTTTTCAAAGGAATGCTTTTTAATTAGCTCCATCTGTCTTCCCCATTAATGCTCTTCTGCATCCCTGTCTGAAGAAATACATCACCGCAGCACAATGCCGTCACCACCATGTTTCATTGTAAGGATTGTGTGTGCAGAACTATTGTTACTGTCAGTTTTGAACCAGTGGGATGTGAAGGTAGGCCAACCCAAGCCTTTATAGGGAGTTCTGATGGCTTTTTTACAGCAGTGGTTTGCTTGTTGCCTGTCTGCCATACAGGCCAGTCTTATGGAGCACACAACTAATAGTTATCATGTCAACAGATTCTACCAACCAAATCTCTGCAGTTCCTCCAGATGTGGCATGGCGGTTCTTGCTGCTTCTCTCATTCATGCTCTCCTTGTGTGGCCTGTCAGTTTACCTGGATGGGCATGTCCTGTTTGCTCTTTGGACTTCCTCACACTACCACTGCATATAATTTTATTTGGGGTTAAAGCAGTATAGATGACAAAATTGAAGTATGTGCAACATCTTATTATCCTTTTTCTGGTACTAATGAGGTGAGTTCTATAGGACTGAATATTATTTAGAGAAATCAATCATAAAGGACGCTGAAAACAAATGCACACCCTACTTTTTAGATTTGTATTTGTATAAACTTTAGTCAAAGGGGAATACTTTTCTTTCCATCACACATTTATGTGCTAATTCGTTTTGGCCTATCTGATAAGATCCCAATTGATGTACAAGGAAGTTTGTAGCTGCAACATGAGAAAAGCTGACCTTGAGGTCATGTCTCGAGCATTTTTCAGTAGTGAAGCTAATGTAGAGCAGTCTGTCTTCCACCCAAACACCCAGAAGGAGCCTGACGGGGTTTATGAATGTGCTAACATTGCCAATCCTGCTCACCATAAACGAGGCCCTTTTCGTCAACATCCAACACTCCTCACAGAACTCCATCCACTCTTCATTTATCAAGTTTCCGCACAAAGAAACACACTTTCTCAGCCTAATCTAATGAGCTCACATCACTGGAGCATGTAGAAGAGCATCATCAATAATTTTGAGAGGCTATTCAAAGATAATCACTCTTTAGCAAGGTTATCTCTACATTGCAGAGCTGGGTGCTAGCTCGCTACATATTGATATAAATATCAAACCATATAGTCTTTGATGGGCTTCACATCACAATGCACAAGAGTCAGAAAGGAGGAAACCTTCTGATGTTTCCTCTGACGAGCTTGGACGGGTTGTCTCATTGCATCTTGATGGACAGGCATGCAAAGGATTGAGACTGTTGTGTCACTACCATTTTTCTTAAAAACGCCAAGACTGACTTGTCCTAGCTGATGTTCAGCCAGTTCACCATGCACGTAAGTCAATGTCTTCCACGTGCCCTCAGTGAAGGCCATTATAGATGCTTCTCTACGCCACAAGGGATTTTGTTGGGGGGGAAAAAAACATGCAAATTGTCCTGATGTGCCAATGCTGGTTTGTCTTATAAAATCTTGCTACGAAACAGAAAATGTAAGTCCAGGGGCTATGCTGAAGGTTAACAGCCCCCCAGAGGTACATTTTAAAACAACAGCATTCTGACTGGAATATTACTGCTGATTAGAAGAGTCCCTGCACACATTTAGTGGCAGAAGGTTCCTTTGCATTTATTGCATTTGGCAGACAGAAACATCCAGAGGGCTGTTCGAAATTAACCTGATTGTAAAAGTCCAACAGAGTAAAAAGGTTGTTAGACTAACAAGACTCAACACATGTAGGTTATCAGATTCCTGTTAACGTAGAGCAAAACAGTCGCACTTCATTAAGATACTATCTTCCAAATTGAAACAGAAAGTCGGCGTGAATGTGAGTTGATAATTTTTTTGTCAAATTCATTGAAATGAATAATGAAACTGATATACCTCTAGGGTGTAATACTGCTATTTTGTTATTTAGCAGTACATTTATCCAGGAAATAATCTATGACGGAGCTATTAATGCTATTAGCTCTTTGTTCCCTTTCCGATTAATGCATTTGTGCACCAGTGGTTCTGCAGTTTTGTATTTTCTTTTTCTTTTTTTTTTCAAACGAGCTCTGTCATCTCAAACTCTCATTGATTAGTGCAGATGACTCCTAATACTGAGCTGGCTTCTGCTGGAGGTTCCTTTAAAGTAAAATGAGTAATTTCTTTCAACTGTCACCACATGCTTGCACTGCATGAGCGATTGTCAACAAAGTCAACAAATTGATGCAAATGAATGGGCTTCCTTTTAAAGGGGCTATTTTATTTTTATTTTTTACCAATTGGCACCATGTAAAGTGTTTTGACTGCATTGTTTTATAATCAGGATTAAATTGAGCAATATGTAGCTGGGTTGAAATCTGACTATAAATATTGCATAGTTTCATAAAGAGATATTTATTGGTTTGAAATTATTTTGTGCAATAACATTTTATAAATTAATTGTACATTTTTTAAAAATGCATTAAATGGCCTTTATCATTTTTGAGCTTTTTTCTATCTTATTGTGCTATTCCTTCATCAAAATCCTGTCCAAAGTGGTATTTTGCTTGATTCATGCATGCCTGAGTAATCTTAGTGAATTCTGCTCTTTGATCAGCAGCCCCTCCCGGTCCTAGAAAATCAGTGGTTCATGACTGGTCTACGTACAGCGGTGATTACCCTGTACGTAGACCAGGGTAAACAACATACCTGGCGAGTGGTGATGTGGGGAAGAGCACAATCGTTTCTGCTCAAAGTTGAGACAAAGTGGCTCTTTAGCACCTAATCTGCACAGCGACAGCAACTGCTCTTTTTTGATACAATGCTGCAGTGGCTCATCCCACAAGAGGAGAGGTGGTGTCGCAGTGAAGGCAAGCGTCTTTCGTCTGTGTTGGAAAACTAACACCATAAAACAACAAACATTTTACAAGAAATCAATACTCCATAGAGCCAAGGGCAAAATATTCCATCACATATATGCCTATGGTTGACTCTGGAAGACTTTTAAAAGCATGCTATAGAACCTTTTATGATTACATTTTTATTTTGGTGAATGTGGTGAATGGTGTCTTGCAAAATTATTCTGATCCCTTGAAGAATTGTAACGTTCTGTGATTCAAAACCTCAGACTTTTATTTTAGTTTGGACTTTGGTTGGATCTTTCTAACATGAGAATAAGCTTTAATGTGAACTAATCCTTTTGTCTGCATGTTTAGGGTGATTGAACTTTCAACCCGGTCCTAGGTTATTTACAGCTTGTCACAGGTTTTCTTTCAGATTGTCGCATATTTTAACTCCTTCCATCTTCCAATTAAATTACCAACTTCCCTGTCTTTCCTGAATAAAAGCCTTCCCACAGCCTGATGCTGCCACCACCATGCTTTACCATTGGGAGACTGTGTTCCCGGTAATGTGCTTTGCTATTTTTCTGCAGTGCACAGCACTTTGGCCTAAAGGCTCAATCTTGTTCTCATCTGACCAGAGCACCTTCATTCGCATGATTGCCACTCTTGCAATCAGGCCAGATTTTCTGATTGCTCAACTAGTATTTCCATGTCAACATGCTCAGTGGATCTCTGTATGGGTATCTTGGATGATTTTCTGATTAATCTTTCTCCTTCCCCTACCTGTCAGCCTGTTTAGGTGGACGGCCATATCACAATGGGTTTGCATTTGTGTCATACTCTTTCCATTATCAGACGGACTGACCAGTGTTCTTTCAGATGTTAGGAATTTAGAATATTGTTTACTTTTAACTAATCCGGCTTTAAACGTCTCTATATTTTATCCATAGCCTGTCAGCTGTGTTTCTTGGTCTTAATGATGCTGTTTGTTCATTGATGTTCTCTAACAAACCCCCGAAGCCTTCACAGTTATAATTATACTGAGATTAAATTACACACGGGTCAACTCCATTTACTAATTAGGTGATTTCTGAAGGCAGTTAGCTGCACTGGATTTTATTTAAGGGTATTATAGTAAAGGCCCTATTTACAAACCTTTTTGTTTTATTTTTTATGTGGAATGTGTCTTTTTTTTTTACCTAATTACCGTGTGCTACTTTGCATTAAATCATCACATACAATTTAGATAAAATGCATAGAAAGTAAAAATTCAAGGGGAAATGCTTTCCCATCCTTGCACAGAAACACTACATGTTTGAAAGTACAACAGTGCACCATCTTTTTGTGTTTTAAACCTAATATATTATATAGCCATATTATTTTGTGTTGCAATGTTTCCCAACAAAAAGCAGGCCTTCTAGAGACTTTAGGGCCCCTGTAGTCAGTGAAGGGCTATTTTTGGCCGAAGCTGCATTGTTACTTGCCGGTAGCTGCGCAAGGAATAAAGTGCACTTGATCCACTTCACATGGCGCTCTGCTCGAGGAATACTAAAGAGATATACACAATTTGTGATACTGACAGTGCATCACAGACAGAAAGAATTACTCTGAAAAAGGTTTTGACAGAAATCCTTTTTTGAAGCTTTGTTTCCTTATTTCCTCTAAAGCATCTAGTTTTGTTGTTGTTTTTTTTTTGACAATGTTGCAGTATATTGTGTGGAACATTAACAAATAAGTGAAATCATATCACATTCCTTTCTTTCAACACAATTTAACATTCTCATGGTTGCATGCTTGTTTTTCCCTCATTAGAAACAGCAGACTTTTAAATTAATGTAACTGAATAGTCCAAAAAAATGTGCTAACATCAAAGTAGCAGGCCAATAGTGATATCTGGGACAGATTTTCAGGTTAGACAAAGCATTCAACCTGACCTGCTGCTGGACCTGTTGCATTATCAGGCACTGTGAAAAAATTCAGTAATCTGCACATCAGTTAAATACCCTGATACTTTGATGTCTCGACTCTGAAAATAATGACTAAAATGTATGGTAAAAGGTAAGATTCAGAGTAAATACTGTTAGGTTTTCAGCATAGTTGAAAACTGATGGAAGTGTTTTTCTCCCCACAATGCACTGATCAAAGGAAATGGAGGATCTGTTCACATCTAAATAAGACCAAAATTAATAATTCATTTGGCAACAGCCTCAGAAAAATCTTAGAAAACAAGTGAAAAAACATGCATAACATTTTTAGAAAGATTCTTTTTGAATATTCTTTTTTAAAGTTCTGCTAGTGGGACCTTTAATTACCAAGGCAGTTGCTGAAATTGTGTAGCTTCTTGTTACCATGAAATATTATTACAAAAAGGTGTTTCTGTTACTTAGCTTTAGGGGGACGTATCCAAGACTTGTCAGAGACTAAATTAACTTTTTACAGAGGACATTAGTGGCAGCAAACAAGAGCCTACGACAGCTCAGGGTAAATACACTTGGTGAACTAAAAGCACTTCTGAAAGGCCACGAAAAGGAGAGCTTTATTAACTGTGATTTCTTTTGAATCGGTCATTTTAGTTGATTTTATTATTTTATGCTTTCAAAATTAATGCATGTCACTGTATGAATCTAATTGTTGACACTTGCAAATGGCACTGCGGTCTTACCAGGCCCCTCCTGGAAAGCAAATTTTGAATCCCAATGAGGATTTATCCGGATAAGTAGAGGTTTGTACTTATCCAGAAACTGCATGACGCTGCATGTAAAAAATAATAGGAAAAACAACAAATATGAAAACCTGTCTGCAGAATAAAGAAGTTAAAGCCAGACAATGCAAATTTATTTATGCTAGTCAATGAACTTGGTGACATATTGAAGAAAAACATACATATTTCATGGTCTCTGGTCTTTCAAATGTCGGTTAAAAAAAATCAGTCAGCCTTTGGAGTAGGAATGGACCTATACTCAAAAATCCTAAAGGCCATATTTGTCTTTCTTGGAATCAAGGGAAAGATGTGCTCGACTCTACCATAAGAGCAAAACCCAAAGAACGACATCTCATTTATCTATTAAAAAGTTGTCACAAGCGATTAAAAATAATCTCAAAACAGCTGAAATATAGGATAAAGTATTTTACTAAAGTATTTGTAACACTTAAATTTTTCCATATTTTGTCATGTTACATGCTCAAACTTAAAATTTACTTTATGATTTTATGGGACAGACTAACATAAAGTAATGCATCATTGTGAAGTAGTAGGAAAATGATGCACAACCTTTTCCTTTTTTATATAAATAAAAACTCTTTAAAGTGTTGCATTCATATTTATTGGAAATATGTATTTATAGCTGCTCTATGGTGTTTTACAAGTTTTGTTAGAGAACATTTAGAAAAAAGCAGCTTAATAAAGGCCAAGGAACACAGCAGACCAGTCAAGGATACAGCGTGTAGAAATTTTAATCAGATATAGGTTACAAAAGATATCCTAGGCTTTTGATTGAGCACTGTTCAATCAACAATTTTAAAACAGAATAGGGATGAGAGAACTGCAAACCTACCAAGACATGGTCATCTATCTAAACCGGCAGGCTAGGCAAGAAGAGCACTAATCACAGAATCAGCCAAGAGAGAAATGGTCATTTTAGAGGAGGTGCAGAGATTCACAGCTCAGGTGGAAGAATCTGTGAGCAGAACAACTACTATATATCCACTGCAGAAATCCGGTCTAAAAGGATGAGTGACAACCAGAAAGCCATCGTTGAAAAAAAAGAGCTATAAGAAATCCCATTTGCAGTTTGCCACAATGCATGTGGCGGAGACCGCAATCATGTGGAAGAAAGTGCTCTGGTCTGACGAGTCCAAAATTGAATTCTTATGCTAAAATGCAAAACACTTTGCAAGGTGGAAAACTAACACTGCACATCACCCTGAATATGCCATCACATAATGGTAGCATCATGCTGTGGGGATACTTTTCTTCAGGAGGCACAGAGAAGCGTGTCAGAGTTGATGGGAATAAAAATGCAGCCAAACACATGGCAATCTTCGAAAAAAGAAACAGTTAAAGCACTTTGGACTCTAGAAGAGGATTACCATCCTGAAGAAAAAACTACCTTAAACATACAGCCAGAGCTACGTTGGAATGGTTTCGATCAAAGCATATTCATGTGTTAGAATGATCCAGTCACTGTCAAGGCCTAGGTCTATTTGACAATCAGTAGCAGGACTGTTGCTATTCACAGACCTTCTCCATACAGGCTGAGTGAGCTTAAGCTATTTTGCATAGAAGAATGGGAAAAAAATATATATGTTTTTTGATGGTAGGCTGAATGCAAATGTATGGCACATTTTGCGTACCATCAAATTGACCAAAAAATTGAAAATTGTATTCCTTTTCCCTCCGCTTCCCAATTATACATTGTCTATCCTAAAACACCTAGTTGAATGAAACGTTCAAGCAGTACAAACAAATCTGCTAAGCATTTTAGAGTCCTTGAGGGGGTGATGACACATGAGGTTTCAGGGGTATAACATGATCTGTTGTACACTGATGAGGCCGTGTGGATTTCAAAAGTGTGTACCAAAGGACCTGCTCAGGGGCGGTCAGCTTTGTCTCTTGGCTCAAAAAAGCTCCACGCCAAGCTGGTCTATCTGGCTTTTTCAGTCTCACTGTGTTGAAACCTGCCGGCAGGTTAAAACCTTTCCGAACACAAATACTCCCATTAGCCCTAATAATGGATTTGTGATGACGTGTTGTACGGAGAGGAGAGAAGTGTGGATGGAGGGGGAACGGTTGTGGAGGCGCATTTGACCAGTTTTCCAAATATGGTTGTAGCCAATTAAAGTGAAGTCAAGTAGGTAGAGCCGCATATTATTAACGTACCCAACCCTTTTACTGAGGAGGGACATTTGGCCTGACAAAACAACAAGCTGCCATTAGTTTTTTAAATGAAATTCTTTGGAGAATTTAAATATGTAGCAATTTCAACAACATGAAATGGTTTATACAGAGATCTCATGGCACCTTTAAGTCATATTACGAAAGCAGTACATCCAAGATATCTGCTTGCTTAGGTGTCCTTCTTCCTGTGTGTGTGTGTGTAAGTATGTGCGTTTGTGTGCACACGTGTAATAATGTGCTGATAAAGGCGTTATACTGCTTACTAAAAAAAAAAAAATAAAATAACAGGCAAATAAAGAGATCATGCTGTGCACGTTCTCTATTAAGATGTTTTTAAAGACCTCTATTTTTAGACAATCTTGGCAGTATATCTCAATGTCACATTAATATTTGGCACAAAAAACCGACAAGGCTTGCAGAACACAAATAATCCACCTGCAGAGAGCATCAAAGAAATGATATAAATCAGTTCCACTGACAACAGGGATCAATTACTTGTGCTGTATTTTGCCAAGTTGAACTGTAAGTATATTCTGCTGAGAATGTACTCTGTATTTTGGATTTATAAAACTGTCAAAGGTTTATAACAAGGATTTAAAAGAGCAATATTCTGCGGTTGTGAGGGAGTTGCACTATAAGATAAAGCTGCTCACTTAAAAGAGAAGAATCCAATCAATCATTAGTTTTTTAATTAATAATAAAGACTTCACCAATGTTAATAGATTTTATGTATTCAGGCCAAATGGAAATATGTACTGCAGCGAACATTATGTATTCTTAAAAATATATTCTAATGTTTAAATAAAAGGACCACTTCTCATTGTGGTTGCACAGCATCAAACTAAATTAAGTACATACTTCATGTGTTAGATGAGCACGTACTGATAGATTCATAGGAAGCCTACATAAAAGTATCATAAAGCAATTCAAAAGATTAAACGTCTTCAGTAAATTCCAACTCTGAAAAAATGTAGCAAGAAGATTGTAAGGACACCTAAATGTCCATTTGACTGGAATAGTTAATGTTTCTGTTGTCTTCCAGCCTTTAATAGCCAACAGACATAGAGATCCCCAATGAGGCTGGTGCAGTCTGCTGAAGAGTACGCCATATGACTTTCTGACAAACAAATCAATAAGTGAGAACAGAACGGTGTCTTATCATAGTTTCAAGAGGAGTAATTCACAAAGGCATTATCTTTTTTGCTAATGCCTCAGTCAAGATTGAGGAGTGCATTAAATGCACTACATTGTATCATATGCTTCTTAGTTCAGAACAGAAAGTTTTAATAGGACTTGTGAGACTTGTGGTAGTAAGCGCTGTACAATAATATATCGTTCTTATGCATTATTTAATGGGACTGTGGGGAAGATTGTGTTTGTGCGCATTTCAGATTCTGTACCAGACCATGCAGCTCTCTTAATTGGCTTGCTCGGGGGATCTTAAGGGAAATGCTGCTCCAGTAGAGGTTATTGATCAATATGACCAGATGCAGCAACTGAAAGCATGAGCTAAATCAATGTCACCTTCAGGTAAGCAGTAAAAGACCAGAAACTGAAAATTTTGTGCATCTGGAGGGTTTACTGTTACACACAGCAATTGTTTCTTGTTTACAAAATATAATATCACTTCAACGCTGAGTCAGAGGCAACAATTTATGGCTGCCACACTGGCTAGTCGACTCTACAACAACACTTCTTTAAGATGGCAGATGTCAGTGGTAATTTTCCTACCATAGTTAACGGGAAATGGGTGACCTGGAGGGTGCTCTGCAGTGTATCTCCAGCATAGAGAAAAATATTCGCCTCGGCGGAGTAAATGCCACATGCTCTCCAGCTAGTTCCAAGCTTTATCCAAATGAATCTAGTCCTTCCAGACAGGCTGAATACAGTATGCTTGGACAATGACTGGTGCTACCAGAACTACATATCATAACTGTTACATACTCCTCTAATCACTATTTCTAAGATAAACACAGTCACAGCTTAGCTTCACCTGAAATGAAAAAAAAAAGAAGCTTAGCAACACATTTCCATCACTATCTTCACGAGGTATATGATGGTTAGACTGGTGTTTTATTGATTAGAATAGTCCATAGTTACATAAAACTTGTATGGACAATTCACATCAAGGTTTTACTTAAAGGGCACTGAACTTTCTTTGTCTTAGTGCAATGTCAGTCAGCACATTATCTATATGCAAATCAAAGGTGCAGAAAGGTTAAAGAGGGCAGTTTGGTTTTAAGCTAAAGTGGAGAGAACATCAAGTAATTTCAGTCGTGTAATGTTAAATACATGGTGTGAAAAACTAACCTAAAAAATACAAAAAAGAACTTTTCCAGTGTAATATATTAAAGTAAAAAGCTATCGCTGGTCCTATGTGAAAAATAGTCCATCTCAAATTACTGTTTAACCTGCAGGATCACAAATAACGTAAATAGAACATGTTTCACAACAGGAAGTGAGCTAAAAGAATTATCTACAAAAAAAAAAAAAAAAAAACGACAGAAATTCAATCACAGATGAGGCACAAATCATTGACATTGGAAAGTTAAGAAAGGGTTACAAAGCAACTTTTAACGCTTTGCTACTTTGGGATTGCAGCTGATGGAACCATGAAGGAAAATGTCCAGGCATTGGTTCAAGAGTGTATTAGATTAGGGTTATTTTATATATATATATATATATATATATATATATATATATATATATATATATATATATATATATATATATATATATATATATATATATATATTACAATGCGGCAGGATTGTTTCCATAACTTTTTCCCTATAATTAAAAAAAAGATTATTAGAAAGCTTCATTTTATATCTACTTAGATTTCTTTTCTCTGACATAAAACATTTGCATGATGACATTTAAGGGTGGAAATAAAACATAAAGAGAGGAAACCAGTAAGTGGGGTTTTATTCCCTTAAGGTACTCATGTACTGTATAGTTACACCATTATTAAGCTTACACGTGATTGGAATCATAAAATTAACAGAAACAGACAATTCAAATGCTAAGTGCACTAATTTGCATAAAATGTTGTAATTGCAAAAGCCCATCATCGTAACACCCCCTACACTGTTCTCCTGACAGAATTAGTTTTGCAGCTCTAATCTCCAATTTTAAACTGTATTTCCCCCTCAGAGATGCATCCTTTCTAAGAGATGGAATGCTTCCAGTAATGATTTCTGACATGCTCTTTGAAGTGCCTTCTAAACTGCTGATAGAAACTGGGAGGCTTTGAAAACTTTCTTCTTCTTAGTTTTCCCTTATTCTAAGAAAGAGCTGCTAAAATACTGTGAGGAACATTTAACCCTCTTAGTATATTAAATAAATTGTATTTTCTATATATGGGGAGGCTACAGAGAGAGACTTTCAGTTGACCTTAAGGAAATTCTGGAAAATAGTTTGTCATCTTAGACAAAGAAAACAGGGACTGCCTCATGCATCACCAGGGCTCTCAACTCTCACGCAATGACCGTGTGACACACACATTTCCCTGACTGCACACGCACACATGCCACACATGGCATTCCTCATACATAAAAATAACAATGGGCCATATGGGCTGTGAATGATCTGTTCGCAGCACTGTCCATTCAGAGTTCAGTCTGCCTTCTGCAGAGCTGTTTCAGCTTCTTCACAGCTTGTGGCCATCAGTAATTCCTGCTGCAGTTCATGTTAACAGAGAAATAAGTCAGGCCAGACTACACTTCGAAAACGACCATCAAGCCGACAGCCCTCAGTGGATTTTTGTAGGTCATGCATACACCATGAAATACAATAGCATCGACAGCTTAGACCTATCAAAATAAAAGCAATATATTATTAATGAATATTAATAAATGTTGAGCATAAATGTTGTGAATGGAGTTTAAACAGACATGATTCTCCTAATATCAGGTTGTCAGTATTTTTAAACAATCACAGAACTGTTTTTTTTTTTATGTATTTTTTCTGTTTTAACCCACTAACTGAACAATACCGTGTCGACACTCCTCTTTCCTTTTTTAACAGAAGTAAAATATCTGTACTTCCACCTCCAGTCGGTTAAAAATGAGACGGGGCAGACTGGATCTGCTCCTCCTGCGTCGGTCCCAATGCAAGAGGTACACAATCCATATATAACCCCCCCCCCCCCCCCACACACACACACACACACACACACATACACAAACACACACCTGAAAGTTTTATATAATGTCACACTTAACTTTCCATATACATTGAGAGGTCAGTGTATAATGGACCCTGACTGAGCACATTGTGGAGTTATGGAAGGAGCACTTTAAGGATCTCCTTAAGGAATGTGGTAAAGCCTGAAGATTTTGAGATAATGCAATTCCGTCACTGTAGCAGAGTTCACCAAAGTAGTTAAAATGTTTCCCAGCAACAGGGTGCCAGGTATGGATGAGATTTGTCCCAAGCTTCTGAACGTTTTGAATATTGTGGGGATGTCATGATTGATATGCCTCTTCACTATCACATGGAAGAACGGGACAACACAGCAGACTGGGGTGGTGGTCCCAATTTTTAAGTAGGACCATAGAGTGTGTTGCAATTATCAAAGATCAATGTGGCTTGTGCAACAGTGCAACAATTGACCAAATCTTTACCCTAGGCCAACTGGACTTGTTTGCTTTTGCCAAATAACTGAGAATTTGCACAGGCTAGTACTTCCACATTCTCGGCACCCAGTTGAGCCTGTTACCATTGCATGTTGAACACCGCTGGGGATGCCTCTTGCAACTGATCCTGTATGTGGTGTCCATGGACAAGATCTCAAGGCATAGTCATCAAGCATGTCTGGATTGGGAACATCACAATATAATATTTGCTTTTTGCAGATTATCTGGGTCAGTTGGGTTCTTCAGACCTACAGCATACAGTGGAGCAGTTTGCTATTGATGTGACGTGACCAGGATGAACGTCAGCTCCTCTAAGTCTGATGCTATAGTTCTCAACTGGAAGCAGTTGAACTACCCTCCCTTGATTATTGGTCAGTTTTTGCCCCATAATGAGGAATTCAGGTACCGTGGTGTATTGTTTACAAGTGATGGTAGGATGCATTACTGCAGCATCTGCAGTAATGCAGGTGCTGGTTTGGTCTGTTATGAAGAAAATAAAGCAAAGCTCTTGACTTACAAGTGTGTCTGTGTTTAGACACTGACCTATGGTAATGATATATTAAACATGATCCAAATATAGAGAGACCAGATACAAGGAAATGAGCTTCCTCCAGAGGGTGGCTGGACTCCTAGCCTGATGGATAAGGAGAGAAGCTCCATCATCCAGGTGGAGCTCATAATATAGCTGCTGCTTCTCCACAATGAAAGGAGTCATTTGAGGTATTTCAGATATCTGACCAGGATACCCCATGAGCACCACCCTTTGAGGGTTTTCCAGGCAAGTCCCAATGGCAGGAGACCCAAGGCAAGACCCAAAACCTGCTGAAGGGATATATCTTGCCTGCAAGCAGAATTCCTGTGATGTTTTTGTGTTCACAAACACATGAGAATTCATCTTACCCTGATCCTGTCTCATTTGTTTGTGCCAATCACGTTGCAGTTTTATAGTTTAAGGCGGTGCCTGTCGGCTGTGCCAAAAGCAATAGCAGCCGAGCCCACAGCCGAACCAAAATAAACATGGCAGCGCAGGAGGACGCATGCATAGCTGATGCTATCACATCTGTTTTGTCAGAATCCAGGGTTTCTTCTTTGAAAGAACAGCAAGAAGTGCTTTGACCATTGTAAACTTGTGATTTTTCATGGTGCCTGCTGCTTACATTTTCATTTCATACTGTGATTGTCTAAAACAAACTTTCGGTAGGCGGGCATTAGGTCTGTCTTCACTCAATCGGCTTGAAACGTTCTGCTGAACGTCCCTCATTTCCCCAAATGGATTGGATGGGAGAAGGTCCAGATTGATAATGTGCAGAACGGAGAGTGCTGAACATTATCAATCTGGCTTGCCAGGTTACTATATATATCCGTTATGTATGTATGTATGGATGGATGGATGGATGGATGGACAGACGGACGGACGGACGGACGGACGGACGGACGGACGGACGGACAGATAGATAGATAGATAGATAGATAGATAGATAGATAGATAGATAGATAGATAGATAGATAGATAGATAGATAGATAGATAGATAGATAGATAGATAGATAGATAGATAGATAGATAGATAGATAGATAGATAGATAGAATATCCAAGATCTGAAGTCCTTAACGGACCGTGACCAATCTTCATGTGCACAGCTTGGAAAAATTTTGTTGGTGAATTACATTGTTTGTTTTGCTGATCTCATAAATGTGGGTTTTCTTGGCTCCAGATAAAGAATGTTCAAAAGTTTGTGACTTATTGTATTAAACAGATCACTGTTGCCACATGCTTGCCCAATAGGAGGGATTGTTGCAAAGTCAGAAAGTTAATGTAATCAGCTGGGCTTCCTCAGATAAACATTAACAATTTGCATTATAAACAGAATTTGTGTTGTATATATAAACTTTAACTCAAATCTGTTTAAATGATTTGAATTGATTGATTTGATAATAACCCTGCCTCTCGCCCAGTGAACGCTGGAGATAGGCACCAGTAACCCCCGCGACCCCACGAGGGATTAAGCGGTTCAGAAAATGGATGGATGGATGGATGGACTTGATAATAATAATTCTATAAATGAATTGGTCATGTTTGCAAAGGGCTTTGAAAAAAACATTTGTTGTAAATTGGAGGTGAAACAATAATAAATCCAACTAATTTGTTCACCCTTTAAATTTATGTTCACAGTGAAATGACATTAAGCATTTACAGCTGAAACTTAATTTCTTTCCGTGTCAAGTAACCTGTGCTGTTATTTTGCTGTTACTCTGTGTGCTCTGCTCGGACAGGTGTTGGTGTCAGCAAGAGCTAAATAGAGAGCTGCTGAAATGCCAGTCATTGCTTTTTATGACATTCAACGCAAAGCTCTAAGTATATGACTGAGGAAAATAACCGTTTTTCTGTATGTTTTCTCTACGCTTCATAGACTAGAACTGCAAGAAATATGCTGAGCTGAATTAACAAGTCATATCAATACAGAAAATAAACATGCTGGTGTTTCAGTAAAGCACAGTATTTTATATAAACTGTAACTGTATGTGACAAGACCGCAATAAGTTATACATAACCTAACCTCGTGACACAATATCTGTCACTGTTCAGAAAAAGAAAAACAGATACTGTAACATTCAGATCGTGTTTGGTGGTTAAATAGAGAGTTATAAATATAGTGTTGTTTTGCCACACATTTAATCTATTAAAGTTTTAAAGTATATAAATGGCATTGATTAGGACTCAGTATAAGAGATAAAAAAATATTGTCTTTCCTTTTGCCAAACACCTTTTAATTTTGCAAGATTCTTTTTTTCTATTTTGACTGTGAAGTATAATCGAAAAGTTGCCAACTCTACTTTTAGTGCGTTCCTACAGCTTCATTCTACATGTGTCAATTATCATGTAGCACCGAGCGGGTCAGGCTGAGTCTCTTTCATCTTTTCATCTGAAGTTGTCTGAAACAAACAGCTGCAACTTAGATGTGTCATTAAAAAACACACGACAGGCACACATTCATTCTCTGTGACAATAAATGACATTTTTTCTTATTCTGATATACTGCTCAGCTGTGAGAGGCTGAAAGCCTCAGAGATGAAAGGAAACATGCTTGAATCATTATTCTCAAAGGTTACCAAGTCAAAATATTAATGTCAGAGAGATATACCAAAACATGAGTAGAAACAAAGAGATGCAGTCTGTGCACATTGATTCATGGTGCTTTAAATAGTACTTTATGATGGTTTTGGGAAGTTTTGCTGATTTCTCTTATTTTTATTGACATTTTCCTGTGATATTGTATCTGTTGAAAGACCTGTGAAACATAATGAAATTTGCTTCTCCGTTTTCACTGTACGGACTGTTGCAGGAGAGAAACAATCGACCCCCTGAATGCATTCCACCAAAGTCAAAGTACCCTTTGCACAGTTCAGAACTGTGCCCTGAAATCACCAGGACGCCCTGTTAAGCTCACAAAATAATTTATAATGTGATGTACTTAAGATGCCCATCTTTTGCATGCATATCATCTTGACTGTGGGAATCTCAGATTTGTGTAAACAAAGCAAGCATATTCTTGTTGTAAAACATTGTATCCTACAAGGTGCATTCATAAAATCAAAATTTTCTGTCCACAACACACAAGATATTTTTTTATTGATGAATGAGAAGAAATAATAGATATGGGCCATATCAAATGTTTCACATCAATAAAAAAATTGCTCAATTTATGACTACCATTTAGTGAAATATTTTATTACTCTTACCTTTCTTGCTGTGGAAATTTATGATGCTGCAAAGTTGAAATGTGGAAAGAGTTTACTTCCTCTTGAGGCCTGTGTATTGTTTGCCTTTATTTCCTTCAGTTTCTAGTTCTTTGAGTGTACCTTTGCTTTATTCCTGTTACTTTGTTACTAACCCTTGAAAGCAAATGCAGAGCTATAGCTCTAGTTTAATTGATTCAGTGCTTTGGTAGTTACTCCTTTTATCTTTTTGACTAATGTTATAATGCCACTTCTAAAACTTTTTTTCTTAAAACATCTTGAGCACTTAAATAGCTTTACTTGCCCAGGGAGAAAAGACTATCTCACTCGCTTCATGTTACTCACTTAATTTGCACTTCTTTTCCCCTTTCTTTCCTTGCATCTGTCTGCATATGAGGTCTAAAATTCACACAATTACTGTAACTACTTTTTGAATTACTTTTTTTTAACTTACTTTCATGGTTTGGATTACGCTATAGTCAGATATTTAGCTGTTTATCTCCAAGTAACAGGATCTCTCTGGAGCTAAGACCACATACCTTGTGGTCACTTATGTACAATACGATAGACAGGGGCGGTCCCAGCCTGTTTGGCGTCCTGGGCGAACTACCCCACCAGCGAGCTAAATCCATGCAAAATTTTATATATATATATATATATATATATATATATATATATATATATATATATATTACAGGCTAATGTGTTAAATTATTATGGGGCTTATTGCAAAAAATAGACTTAAAAACAGCTTCTTTTCATCTCACTGCAATCAGAAACTCGCATCCCATCTTACCTTAACACCAAATAAACATAGCTTACCCTCACAGACACTGCAGTCACTGATATTAGGTCTGGATATACAATTGTTGGCTCCTTACCTCTGATGAAATGTAGAATACATAGGTGTCTTTGGTCAGATTCTATAATAAAGTTCTTACAAGCTCGTATCCAACACTGACATTTCTCTGCTTTCCTCCGGAGGTTTAGGAAAATCAGTGGAAAAAAAACTCCCGCCATTTGGTCACAATCATCATATCACGAGTCACTCCAGCAGATACACACTAGTAAACTATTCAACCTCTCCTGCCCAACATTTGTCTGAATCAAACTTGGCCGCGGCGCATGTGCACTGGCACTGAACCGGCGTAGGGCCCTCCCATCGCTCCCTCCCCCACTTATGTTACAACCTGTCTGTCAGACAACCATGGCAGAAAGCTACATGCACTGCTGCAGGCTGAGTAGGCCCACAAGTGGAGTAGTGCATTAGACACTGTGAACATTGTCAGTCCGAGGGGAATCTGACACCGCCCTAGACGAGAAGCCACCTTGGGCAGCTGCCCACATTGCCCATATCAGAAACCGCCACTGATGATAGGTTTCTGTTTGAGCTTTGTAACCTTATAACTAGAGTTGGTAAGAGTCCCCAATTAAATCTGGTTCAAAATCTGTTGAAGGGAGCTAAAGATCAGGGTGATGGCAAGGAGGATGTCCAACCTCAAACATCAAACATAAATCGGAAAAAAAAAAATACAAGAGAAAATGCTCTAAAACCTTGTCAGCAGTTAAAAGGCCAGTTTGATTTATTTTTTTCATTGATGACTGAAAAAAGTATAAAGACTCTTTAGCATGCCATTTTTTAACACCCTGATCAAAAAGTTAAGCAACACTTTGAAAAAACATCAGATCCTAACTGGAAAGAAAAATAATACTGGATATCCATACTGATTTGGAATGGGTAAAGTCTTAAGAACAAATACATGTGACATCGTTTGATGAAAATCATCAGTCCAAAGAGGGCTTAATTCAAAGTCACAGATAAAGTGAAACTGAAAGCCTGATGTGACAAGCTAGTCCAGTTTGCTGAAATTTAATAACAGCAACACAAAATGTAGTTTGTATGAGCCCAATGTGCATGCCTGACAATGTCGGACCATGCTCTTTATGAGATGACGGATGGCGTCCTGGAGTGTTTCCTCCCAGATCCTGACCAGGGCATCACTGAGCTCCTGAATAGTCTGTGGTGCAACCTGGTCGCATAAAATGGACCTAAACATGTTTTCATCAAGAATCTTTTATTGTCACTATGTTTTACCATGGGGAAATTATGCAAATTATATGAGCAATGTTACATGGATTAATCCCTCCTTCATGAATCTCAAGTAATGAGATAATTTTTGTGCAGTGATCTTGAGGCTTCATTTACAGAAATGTACAATTTGATATTCCTGAGAATAAGAGTGTGCAAATAGGCAATAACAGTAGTGTGATTGCAACATGACGGACCACAAACTTCTCAGCAGGGGGCGATAGCGATAGAGCTTATTAGTTCTGGATTTGATGGTTGTGAGAGAGGGGCAAACAGTGCATTGCCCAGGTGGGTGGGGTCAATGGAGATGGGTCTGGCCCTTCTCTGGACTTGTGCTGCACAAACTAAGTTCAAATCCTTCATAGAGATGTTCTATTAGATCTAGGTCAGGGGAGTGTGGAGGCCAGTTAATCAAATAAATTCATTCATTCTCCAGGATTAGCCTGCGTAGTCTTACTTCATGAGACCGGGCATTATCATGCACAAGGAGGAGCCCAAGACTCATTGCACCAGTGAAGTATCTAACAACAGGTCTAAGGATTTCATCCCAACAAGCAGTCACGGTATCATGATGTATCCTGTACAGGTTTGTGTGTCCCTCCATGGATATGCCTCCCAAATATTCACCACAGCTTATCCAGACCATTTTACAATGGTCACATGAGCTCAAAGTAAAACTGCTCTCCTCTGTGAAAAGAACAGGGTGCAAGGGCTGAACCTCCCAATCCCTGTGTTCCATAAAAATGCCAGTTGAGCTCAATGATGCAGGGCTGTGAACACAGAGTCTGTGGAGTCTGGAGGTTGGACCCTCAGGCCACCCTCATGAATTCTGTTAATAATAATGTTGTCATACATTCATGTCTGTGGCCCACTGCAGATCACTTTGGATGGCTCTGGCAGTACTCATTCTGCTCTGCCTTGCACAAAGGAGTTGATACTAGTCCTGCTGGTGAGTTAAGAACCTCCAACGATACTGTCCAGCTCTCCTAGAGTAACTGCCTGTCTCCTGGGATCTCCTCCATACTCTTTAGACTGTGTATGGAGACACTATAACCCACATGAATGGGTTTGCAGGTGAGATCTGTGGCCTCCCTCTGCAAACCCATTACTGTGTTTGAGGTCATGTCATTGTTGCCCCTTGATTGCACCCGTTGTAAATTTCAATAATACCAGAACAGGTGTCACTGATTAAATAGATCAATATTCCAGAGGTTTACTAACTTCATATTATACTAAGTGTTCCTTTAATTATTTTGACCGGTACATATCCATGTATATGTTATATGTGTGTAGGCATCAGAGTGAGGACCATTTTTTCCAATTTCACCATCAAAGTAAATAAATGTTAAACTGACTGAAGTTATATAGCACTTTTCCAGTTATACTGAACACTCAAAGCACTTTACCCTAGAGCCACATTCACCCAATCGCACTCACTAATGCACACACATTAGGCAACTTGGGGTTAAGTGCCTTGCCCGGGGGTACATGGACATGTGGAAGCTGGAATCAAACCCACAACCTTCCAATTGTAAGACAACTACTCTACCCGTTGAGCCACAGTCGCCCAAAATGAGGAACTGCAAAGCAAGGGCCATTTTGGTGGTCCTCACTGATTTTTTGCGCATGATACGTTTTAGGACTAAGCGTGTGTGTGTGTGTGTGTGTGTGTGTGTGTGTGTGTCTGTCTGTCCAAATATTGTGATTTAGGGAGGGCTTACTGCTGAAGCCCACGACTAGTGGCCAGTCAGCCTTCTTTAGAGGTGTTATACTGACTAGATAGAGAAAATATGAGATAGCCGCTTGAAAGTTGTGTCGCATTCTAGGAGTAATATTTAGGGAAACATCAATGCAGCAGCCCACTCTGTTCTTTAGATAAATGACATGGGCAAAAGAAGTAAAGTTGCTTCCAACCTGCGTCTGCCAGAGCATGGGGGATTTAGAAATGTTAGCAGGCTGTTGGATGACTGATACAAGTTAGAAGAAAGTACACAGCAACACGGCTTTTCCAGTTACCTAAATGTAATATTGAGGTTAGTTGCCTATAAAGTTTGTTCAAGATGGTTCACAAAATGTTACCAACATATGTTCTTCACTTCTAAATTCAATTAAATTCCTACATTTGTTGGAACTCCTCTTAATCTTCCACATACTCACACGCCATAAGATTGCCTATGGTTAAGCATAATTATTTCCTCTTTTCGTTTTGTTTATTTATCTGGGACCAAGTACAGAAAACTTTGAGCTCAAAGAACAAAAATGCACTGCCCCAGATTACGGCTAAATGAATGTTCAGAGCAGAAAAGCTTGTTAAATGATAGTATTAGCAAGTGTTTTTGTGGCTGGATGTAGCAGCTTCAGAGACCAGTTTCTTTCTAGTTTTACAGACCTTAAGGTTAACAACAGAAGCTTTTTAAAACTGCAATTACTTTCTAATAAAGTCGATTGTGCATTTTACCCCTGCCCTCTCAGCAGTCTAGTTTAGATTAAGCCGCTCTGCAGTTGACAAAAAGGCGGATAAAGGCATATAGGAACTTTCTAATGCTAATTTTGTTCTGATGAATCTATCAGTATATATAAAGTAATTAAAAATATGGGCAGAAATTAAAGCTGGCAGTCCCCATGCTGTTCATTCATATTAGCTTAAACAAAACTCAAACCAGAAACTTTGGTTTTAGTTGCTATACAAATTGTGTTAGAATCTGGAGGGGGGGGGGGGGGTGATTAACGCATTGCTGAATAAAATTACATACATATTACTTTTCAATCTAAGAAGGGTTCCATGACAGTACACACCTTACGCTTGAGTGCATACAGTTATTTAAAGCACACACTGTTCAACAAATGCCAAGCATTATGCATTTTATGAATGTGTGTTCCACTCAGAATGTCCCTGTTGCGGCCATGGGTCAGGAAGTTAGCTTGTCGGCATGTTAAAGCTGATGCCGCTGGTGCACTGAGAATTACATATGGCCTGATTGTTTAACTAAAGTTTGCTTCTTGATTGCATTACCTGATAATCATGGAATTAAAAGGCAAGCTCTCCTCCTTGCAGCGGTTACCACAGCCCTCCACCGGGCACTGTGAGCTGACGAAGCAATGACTACTGCGACATGGGTGTTTATCTCTACAAAAGTGTACGACCATAAATGGGGTTCAAGAATATGGTGATAGATTACCTCTACAGTACATCTTTATGTATGCATCTTGAACTGCTTGGTGTGGCTGTGAGATGATACTGTAATCTGCCTTTCAAAGTCAACCTCCCAACCTCCCCAACAGGAAATTTACTTCAGTGCTACCCAGAAGGACTCCAGAGTTGTCTTGCAAATCTTTCTAAGTGAAATTTGCTTGTATTGTTAAACGGTTGCAATAAAGCCACATCTAACCGTAATAACAGCAACATGCCACACGGAGAATTTTACCTTCCATTACAGGCCCAAAGCCAAGAGTATCATAAAAGTCATCTTTACAGAAAATAATGTACCCTGTGAAAATGTCAAGCTTTCAACATGACTCACTGAAAAAGGCTATTTATACATTGCACATACAACAAAGCCTGTTCTATATGTTGTATCATAAAGTCTTTCATGCTGCAGCATACAGATCAATAGCCTGTGTTTCGGTTATTCTTTCATTCCTGCTGTGGCTGATAACCTTCTCCCAGTCCCGATTTCATAATGAGAACACATGACACCAGCACCAGAGGAGCTGCTGAGACACAATACAGCAGAATGACAAAGCAGAGAGAGAGAGACCCCCTTTATCGCAACTCATAGCTCGTATAAAGCAACTTACAAAGCAAAAAGGTAAGTAAGAAGAAATAAATACCTCTGCTTGGCACACACATCTTTGTAAGTGTTTTCATGCGTTATCCTGCTCAGGTGAGATGTTT
Source organism: Fundulus heteroclitus (assembly GCF_011125445.2). Classification (NCBI taxonomy): domain Eukaryota; kingdom Metazoa; phylum Chordata; class Actinopteri; order Cyprinodontiformes; family Fundulidae; genus Fundulus; species Fundulus heteroclitus. Next base: position 27,512,355 of record NC_046378.1, read on the forward strand.
TTTTTCTTCTTCTTCTGCCTGGGTTAGCAGTGCTGAAGATGGAAGTGTCGGCAATAATGCACGATGATGATAATGACCATCTTGTCTGATTTCATTAGGCGAACACATGACAGCAAGTGCTTTGAGCTTCTGCTGTAACATCCTGCAACACCCTGACAAGCCAAAGACGTGATTATCACCGCTTACTGCATCACACAGCTGGTTAAAAGAGGTGGAAAAAAAAACACACACACATAAATACATAAGAGTCCCACTGCACACATTGCTAATTCAAATTACAAATCCAATAAGGCTCAAGGGTATCAACCTTCCTTTGTGGGAAAACTCATTAACCTCTGTTTTTAGGAGTATTTTCCAGTCCTTTGTGTCAACACCTTTATGATGTTTTGTAATTAGATTAAAACTGTACCTAAAACAATAAATATCAAGTCTTTTTGCAAAACAATGCAACATATTACCTTTTTGTGCGTTTTTGCCTCAAGCATTCATATTTACCAAGACAAACAGTGATAAAGATTGACATTAATCTTCCCCGCTTGTATCACATTTGGTGCATATATAGTAAATGCAGCTGATACGTGTATTTTCATAGCACTGCACAAGCTGTCTGTCCCAATATAACCACACAGCTGCTCGGTACCTGCATGTTCCCCAGGGGAAAGTCTTGGAAGGCATTGTGCGAGTAAAGCAAAGCTAGATGAGGGATGCTCTCTTGACTTCAGAGCAAGATATTGACATCTAACCTCAACTCAATCTAACAGATTTACAATCACTATACTTCCATTCAGGGATTCTTTTTTTTTTCTTCTTCTTGGTACTCGTGTTTAAGTCCCCAGAGGAAAAAAAAAGATAGGTCCAGAGAACAGGCGCCAGCCTCTTTAGCATCACGTTCTAAAATTAGGGTAGTTGGCCTGCACAGTACCCAGCTTCCATCAAATGGTAGGATGAAAATAAAGCTAAAGAAATTCCTGCTGCAGCAGAATTAACATCAGTGTCGTGAAGCATATGCTACATTCAGACATGATTTTATGACCACCTGCCTAATACTGGGTTGATCCCAACCCCTTTAACCGCCAAAGCATCCCTGACCCTGTCAAGGCAAGGACAGCACTAGACACCTGAAGGTGTGCTGTGATTAGGGTAACAAATGGGTGGACATTTCTGGAAATGTTGAGGAAACTTTCAATGGTAATTAAGTGAATGGGAATGTTTGGGAATAATTAGGGACCAGGTTAATTTACACAAATTGTATCAAATCCAAGCATTATTATAAACATTTTGTTTTGCGATGGGAAGCATTGCCTCTGACAGCTTTCCATCATACCATAGCGCAACCTGGTTCCGTATGATCCTCAGGCAAGCGAAGAAAATGGACATAGCCATCCTCTTGGTGTAAAGAAGATATTTAACAGACCAGGTTATCCATTGCTCGGTGGTCCAGCTCTGATGCAGAGGACGGAGCTCAGGTGGCCCCCTTTACTGATGATCCCCCATAAGCAACTAACTGCGACACACTGTGTATTCTCACACTTTTCTATCACAATCAGCGTTAAGTTATTCAGCAAATCTGAGCTACAGTAGCTGTGGATCGGAGCACATAGGCCGGCCTTTGCTCCCCCATGCACATAAGAACCCCCACTGTTCCATCCTTGGGCCGCTCATACTGATCGCTGCAAACAGGGTACAACCCGCAACACCTGCAGTTCTGGAGAGGCTCTGACCAAGTGGTTTAGCTGTCACAATTTGGTCTTTGTCAAACTCTATCAAAAGTATATTCCATTTTTCAAATTTAATCTAGATTAAGGACAAAATGTGCCATGATAAAAGATAATCTATGATGTTCTCCCGTCTGATCAAAATGTTATGCCTTACCGGTGTATGTGTTGTCGCAATATCACTTCATCAAGTCTTCTTGACAGATTTATCCGAATGTGATGCGCCTCCAACTCACACCATGGACGCACACACACACACGTATCAGGCAGGAGCCTTCAACACAAATCATCTGGCTGTATGCCACTCACCAGTTAGCTCTAACAAGTTTTACTCATCAGCATCCTCCAGGCTCAGTGGATCCATGTTGCAGCCGTCCACACGCTCAGCAACACGAGGAAAAATTTGCTCTTATAAGTACTGCATTTCAGCTCAGACAGATGCTAAGTCACATATTAATAAATATAAAAAAAAAGTCTTCTGCACCTCTCACAGATGCAGACACACCCGGACCATTATCCACCATATGTGCCTATGTCTGTGGAAATTTAACTCATAGGTCACTGTTTAACCATCTGATGGGGTTGCATTGGGCCCATCATGCACAGACTGTTAAAAAAAATAGATAGATAGATAGATAGATAGATAGATAGATAGATAGATAGATAGATAGATAGATAGATAGATAGATAGATAGATAGATAGATAGATAGATAGATAGATAGATAGATAGATAGATAGATAGATAGATAGATAGATAGATAGATAGATAGATAGATAGATACTGCATCCACACATGTGTCAGAGCTGCCCAACTCCATTTGACATTCCTGGACTTACCAAAAGTGGAACTAATAGTGCAGATGCCAAGGGCTCGATACCAGTACACACGATTTAACTGATCACAGACTGGTCTCCCTTGATACATTCACACCAATATGCATGCTGGATCTTGGGATTCCATTTGTTTTGAGAGCGGGGGGAAAATATAACCTTCCTATGAAGTTGCACTGTGCTGCAAAATCCAGGGAAAGTGATGAGCTCCTATGATATATATCTGCAGCTGAAATGTCACAAACAACAAAAACAACAAGACCTTTAGTTACCTTTGACGAGATGGAACAAAACCCCACCTAAAATCCCACTAGGATCCCGACTCAGGCTTAAAGGCTGAAGATGCAAGGCTGAAATCCGCCAGATCCAGAGAGGAAAAAAAAGCTCGGGATAGTCCGCGGTTTCCTTCGGAGTAGGGCTGGTAAATGCCTGGTGGCACTAATAAGTCTCCCCCGTATTGTATTGTTTTACAGCACAAAATATTCTCCCCCCGAAAAAAATATATACACCAACCAAGGTTACATTCTCTATAAATCTCCCGCCTCTTATGTATTGCAGTAAGCAGAAAGAGAGGGGAGATGGTGTCCGGTTGGAGAACTGCAGCTCTTCTCGAAACGATAGTTAGGCTTTCCTGGAGGAAAAAAAAAAAAGAGAGAGAGAGATGGAGAGAGAGAGAGAGACGTTGGCGTCAAATTGGAGGCTTAAAGAAAACTCTCCGTAAACGCAGGTGTTCTGCTTCTGATCGCAGCCCTGAAAGCGAACGCTCCTGCTTCAGCTCATCTCCGGAGCAATCGGTTGTCACAAGTTCCCCACTGTCTGAGGCAGAGGCGCGATGAAGGAATCCCACCCATGCAAACACACACAGACGCGCGCGCGCACGCAGTCCCCTCGCATAGTATGCGCAGTCATGCAAGCAATTAGTTTTCATACACGACTTGCTCCGTCCGCTTCTTCTTCGATTCCTCCGGGCGGGACGTGGCAGGGAAATCTTCTGTATCCCAGTAAAAACAAACAAAACAAACAACGGCCAGCGTCTGCCCGAGAATAAAACGTCCACCTGCACACACACACACAAAAAAACACGGACCCGGTATATCAAGGCATACACCCGCCGTCACGCCATGATGATGTCTGGAGCGGCCAGAGGACACTTCCTTGGTTATCACAGGAAACGACTGACACCTCTCATGGACAGCGCAGCATTGCAGCAACGTGATGTCATTAGGGCTCCGATTAAAGCGAGTGCACGCGACAAAAACCGACGGGGATTGTTTTTTTTTTCTTCCGTGGAGAGTTTTACAGGAATTTATTTATTCAGAGAAAGAGAGAGAGAGAGGGGGGGAATTGAGACATGCTGTGGAGTGTTTGTGATACTCCGGGTTGGGCTGGCAGCTCATGGTCCAGCACAATACGATACTGCAACAGCAGACAGGAAGGGAGGAGGAGAGGTTGCTAGGAGGGAGGGATTGGGGGGGGGGGGGGGGGGGATCATTGCTGCATTTCAAACATAACGTTCATCCCCACTACAGGATACAGAATATCGTTCCACTGGTTTGTATTCAGGTTCTAACGATATTTACACATCCCGGATAAGTGATAGGCATGATTCAGTCTGGAAAAGTGTTGGGTTTGTTTTTCCATGTCTGGATATGGAAAGAGAAAATAAAGTATGGGGAACTAGTTTGATTTGAAGATTTTACTTCCTTTTGCTAGATCTTAAGTTGTTTCCATACATTTTTCCTCATATTTCAACGAATCGTGCTCTGTATCCACTATGCAACCATGCAATCATCCTGATTTCCATCCATACGTGTCTGCTTATCCATCCATGATGAATTCACCCATCCATTCATTTGCTAACCATCCATCCATTCATCCGACCCCTTCCTTCCTTCCTTCCTTCCTTCCTTCCTTCCTTCCTTCCTTCCTTCCTTCCCTCCAGAACCAACCATGGAGAATTTAGAATGCAGCATTTAGTTCCTAACTAAACAAATGTAGAACAAACTTCCATAAAATTGCAGGTCAGCCGAAACACTGAGTTCCTTAAAATCAAGACTGAAAACCCTCCTGTTTAGAGTTGCTTTCGGCCCATAATAACATGAACGCTGACCAACATATTTGATGTGCATTGATGTTTTCACTTGATACAATTTAATGTTTGTTACCGGTCTCACAAGCAGTGACCGTTTCGATGTGTTTATGATGTTTTTAATGTTCTCATGATGTAAAGCACTTTGAACCGCCTTGCTGCTGAAATGTGCTATACAAATAAACTTCACATGACTTGACTTAACTGCATAATAGTAATCCTTTTTATTTATGCTGTTAGAACAGATGATGTTAGAACTGGATTTTAACAGGTTACATGCGCAGGAACCCTGATGAAGACAGCTGCACATACCTTCACCACCCACATTTTTTCAGTCAGGGTGCTTTTTGGCACAGTTTCTCTCTCTTTGTCTCTCTCTCTCTCTCTCTCTCTCTCTCTCTTTGCTCACAGATATGAAAAACCGAGCTGACAGAAAAATAAACATAAATACAAAAAAACAAAACCAATGTTAAGCCTCTCAGAGAAGCAAAAGAAAGCCAGGGATATCCTGTTTGTCATCATCATACCAACATCTGCAGCATGCTCACAATGTCCTCTTTTGTGAATATTGATCCCCACTGCTTGCATGGAGGCCTCACAGCATGTGACTACAGAAAGGAATTCTGCTGGACTTGACAAATCCTCTCAAATCAGATTGATTTGGCAGCAGGATTATTGCACAGGCAGCGGTTACAGTTAAAGGCACTGTATCTGAAAATGGGGGAGGTGCGGTGTGCAGAATCACGGAAGAGAAATTTCTACCTTTAAGTAAGCTTGATTTAAATGTTTCAGTCATAAAAAGGATGATGTTAGCTGCAATCAATTTATTACACCTAATCGCTCCCAAATGTTTTACGGTAATAATGGTAAAATGATTAGAAGTTAAACAGCAATGAATAAAGTGGCTAATTCAAATAGCATATGCACACTTTATGGTCCTAAAGCGGCACGTTTAAGAAGAGCAAATCTTTAAAGGAGATTTTCATCCTCCTAGTTACTGTTTTGAAATATCAAATTATTTTTTGTGCTTTAAGATGTGCAGGTTTCAAACTGTCTTTGTTACTGTTACTGTTACCCCATGGTGCAGTCACAATTATCTGAAGCTATGCAATTCACACTAGAGGAACAGCCCTCTGTAATTAAAGGCCACTTCAAAATGATTGGGCCATCCCCCTTTCATTTCTCGCACAAACTCACCAGACGACACATGCACTTGTAAACAACATTTTTGATCAGAGCCTATGCCTCTTTGTCTGTAACTCAACAAATAATCAAAGCATAATTATATTTAAAGAGATCCGAACCTTGTGAACGTCAATTTTAAATGCACCTCTTGAAACGGTTTCGTGCCTTTACAGGGGCGCACTATTGTGCCGCAGAACTGCAAGTTTCATAATGAGATTACGCTGAGGCTGAATGAGGATGTGTGTTCATGAGGTGGGTGAGTGCATGAGACGCATGCAGCGAATACTGATGGAAATTGAAAAACAGCCATGAAGGAAGCCAATCTGCTATTTATATCGGGCTGCCTTCCACGGGGCTAAGCTCCCTCTCACTGTAATGCACTCTAAAAGTGATTGATTAGTCTGCTATTGAGATATTGTCCATCTTAACAGTCCGCACTCCCTAAAGTGATGAAATTACTGCACTGTGCCCTTTGAAAGCATTATAGCAGATTAGGTCAGTGTGATCCATCCACCCTAATCAGGAAACCTGCAATTCCAAAAACTGCAAAACACGAAAGGGGGGATCCGGTCTTAGTTCCAGTACACACCACCCAGCAGCTAATATCCTCAGAGGTGCGCTTAATGATCTGGAACACATTACATGCTGAGGTTGCTTAATTTGCGTTCAAGTGATTGAAGTCGTTGTGCATCTATCTCAAAATTTATTTTTTTAACTCAAAATAGATGTTCTTGTTACCGTTTTAACAAATTGCGCAAATCAGTTTCCATTAGGTTAAGAAGAAATGTTGCCCCAATTTTTCCCCCTGCCTAAACTCAGAGGACTCCTAATGTCTCTGGTGCAGCAGTTGAACCTGTGAGTGAATGGTCTCATGTGTATGCGTACCTTGAAATGGGATTAAAATTAGCGCGGTGACAGGGACAATAAAAAGCTGCCCACAGGAAGAGCAGCATCATTAGAGCACCGACAGAGCTGTGTAACGGATTAGCGTGGCCTTATTTCAGTCATTGAATCACATTGTGTGTTGCTGCTCTCAGTCACAGTGCAGAAAGGTGTTTTTTTTAACATGCCATACATGAAACTGGAGTTTTTGCCCGTGAAATCACATTAAAATACAAGCTCTGTACGCAAAATCTATCTAGTTCCAAACAACACACTCTCTTGGTAGATCTGCAAAAGCTGTTATTTCTACCAGGTGTGTTGAGTACTTCACTTAATGGTAGCTTTTCTACCTTATTTTAAGCACCAAATGAACAAAACTTGCAAAAGAAAGTGAAAAAACTTAAATCACAATGAAAAGTATTACATAAAACAATGATACAAGATCAAATTAAAAAAGAATGGTGACACGGATTTAGGTTACTTTGTATTTGGAGTGCTTTTTGGAATCAGATGGGAAGGTCAGAGCATTTTTAAAAACCACTGATCTGTTAGGATCTTAACATACAACCACCTTATGTGTTTTCATAGAATGGTCTGAAAAGAAATATATATCCAGTTATAGGCAGTCAGGTAGATAAATATTGTTTTTTCTCTTCTGAGGTCAGTGGAGAACGAGCATAGTTAAAATTGCTATAAAGGGTGGTGGCACAGGGCTGCCACATCAAAAATGTGATCCAAGCACAGAAGCCAGTAGTCGACGAAGTCGTCATGGGTTCGAGTCCTGTCCCAGAGAGCTTCACCACTTGTCAATCCCCCTTCTCTTTTCATCTATTTTCATTCTAGCAACTGTAAAATAAATCCATAATCCAAATAAATAAATAACATGCTATGATGGAAACAGAAGTACAAATGCCCACACCTTACAACTAAAGTACTCAGAATGTGATGCTGCAACATGTCGAAGCTTGAGGCACATAGGCTACAGCAGCATAAGACCTCACCAGGTCTCACTGCTGTCAGCAAACTGGGGCTACTAATCACATAGGCTCAGCAAAATTGAATAGCAACAGGTTGATGAAATTTGGAATAAGCAACACGAAACCATTGATCCATCCTACCTTTTATCAAACTTTAAGGTTGGTGGAGGTGGCGCCATTGTACGGATACTTTTGCACAGTTCTTAGACCTTAGTGCTAACTGATCATCATTCAAATGTCACAACATGGAGAACTGTTGCTCACCAAGTTGATCTCTTTATAACCACAGTACACCCGTCTTCTAAAGGCTACTCCCAGCAGGATAATGCACAAATGTCACAAAGCTTAAATCTTCTAAAATTTGCTTCTTGTAATGACAATAAGACAACTCCCTTTGATTAATGCCTCCATTTTAGACATGATTAATCTATCCTTAGTAAAGGATAGATTAATTTATGTACCACAGGCTTTTAACATAGCTGTTATTAAATCTTTACTTAAGAAACCCTCCCTTGATCAAGACGACTTAATATACTACAGACCCTTATCTAATCTTCTTTTCCTATCTAAAATTCTTGAGAAAGTAGTTGCTAATCAAGTATGTGAACATTTACAAAGAAATTACCTATCTGAAGAGTTTTTAGTCAGGCTTTAGAGCTCATCATTGCATTGAAACAGCTCTAGTGAAGGTCACTAATGACATTCTCTTGACCTCAGACAGGCCAGCTGACAGCTTTGCTAGGGCCCGGACAATGCAGTCTTTTTGGTTCCCCCTCTACACCTGCCGCCACACACACACACACACACACACACACACACACACACACACACACACACACACACACACACACACACACACACCAAAAAAAGTAAACTTAACTGTATACTTCATGCCCTGGAAATCTCTGTATTTTATATTGGATATTTTCAACCCATCTATTGAATTTAGTGCACTAGTTGATCTTTTCTTCATAAGAGAACAGCAAGCACTGCAGCCAAAATATGGCCTTTTTTGACCTGCCGTATATTAGCCAGTCCCTAAGCTTGATGTATCATGAAACTGTTGACCTTTCGGGTTTCGTGATTTTTATTGTATTATTACAATTAAATAATTTTAATTATGTTATGTTCAGTGTTTTTATCCTAATCCACCTCTTATATCTTTCAATCCTTATGTAATTTTGTCTGTGTAGTGTGCACCTGCCTGTTGCTTTAATCCTATAAATTTTCTCGTTGTGGGATAAATAAAGGATTAGCTAATGTTATCTTACCTTAAATAACACTTTTTAATAGGATATATGTACTGGGTTCTCTCAATGTCTTATTACATTTTCTGTGTGGGCTCCAGTAACATATGATAGATAATATCTACCTTGAAAGTTAACATGAACTGCTGCTGAAGATGACCACTCTTATGGAGGACTGAAACGCCTCAGTCAGTGACGTCAGTCTGTGGATCTGGGTTTGTCTGGGCAATGAGAGAAGTTTCATCTCCTCTCTCCGATTCGGTCTCTCAACGTTTTCTTGCTCATGATTTTTCCCGTGCTTAGATAAATTTGTTGTGTTTTCACTGAATTTAACCGGCTTTTTACGAAACATACAGCTTGATTTCATTTACGGTATTAAAATAAAGCCAAACGGCGCTTCTTTCCCTCTTCATGTTTTTCCGCTTTTGCGGTCTCTCTCTCTCCGAGTCTGAGCAGCAGCAGTGCGGTTGTTTGTGAGATAGTGGGCGGGCCAGGCTGAGCCTGCGTGCTGATTGGCTTGCACCGTTGAGCCATGTGACAGTACGAGAGGGAAGAGGGAGCAGCAACATGCCGTGACACAGACTGCTGCTGCAGTTAGCGCGCGCGCTGGCTGAGTGTCAGTTTTTCCAGTTTGTTCATGTTAATATTAAATCTTCTTCGAACTCTAGGGTCACTTGTGGAGTACCACAGGGTTCAGTCCTTGGGACAATTCTCTTTACTATATATATGCTCCTTCTTGGTAAAATTATCAGACAGCATCAAATTAATTTCCACTGTTATGCTAATGACACTCAGCTATATTTATCCACAAATCCTGACAAATCCAGTCAGTTACTTCGATTGGAGGCATGTCTTGATGACATCAAAACCTAGATGACTTAAAATTGTCTGCTTTTAAATTCTGACAAGACTAAAATTGTCATCTTTGGACTAGAGTCCTTAAAACATCAAATTCTTAATCAATCACGTAATCTGGATGGCATTAAATTGGCTTCTGGAAATAAAGTAAAAAACCTCAGTGTTATATTTGACTATCACATATCATTTATCATCTGGAATATTGCCAAAATTCGAAGTAGTCTGTCCTGAGTGATGCTGAAAAAACTAGTACATGTATTTTCTGGACTATAGGCTGGACTATTGTAATTTTTTACAATCAGGGAGTCCACAAAATTCAGTTCGAAGCCTTCAGCCGAACCAAAAATGCTGCAGCAAGAGTTCTGATAAAAAAATAACAAGAGAGAGCATTCTTTTCCAATTTTAGTTTCTTTTCATTGGCTTCCTATTGAATCAAGGATAGAATTTACAATTCTCCTTCTCACATATAAAGCCCTTAATAATCGAGCTTCATCATATATCAGAGATCTGATTACTCTGTAACTTCCTAACAGAGCACTTCGCTCTCAGACTGCAGGTCTACTGGTGGTTCCTAGAGTTTCTAAAAGTAGAATGGGAGGCACATCTTTTAGTTATCATGCTCATCTCCTGTGGAACCAACTCCCAGTTTTGGTCAATGAGGCAGACGCCCTGTCTACTTTTAAGACTAAGCTTTATCAAAAAGCAAAGTTTCAAGCCTATAGGTAGAGTGGCTTAGGTTATCCTGAGCTATCTCTGTAGTTGCGTTGCTACTGGCTTAGGCTGCTGGAGGACATCAAGATCTATTTCTCTGACTCTGCTGAGTTCCCCTACTGTTCTACAATTTTGCAATATTTATTGTTATTGTACCTTCTAACTTTATTTTCTCTCTGTTTTTTCTTCGTAGTAGTAGTAGGTATATCTGGCCTGGCATTCTGTTTAGGTGCAATTGTAATGACTGGAAACCGAGGACCGAGAATTCAGACAGGCAAGATCAGATGTAGTTAAGAAAACAGTTTATTCAGGTGAAAACTGCTGCAGGTTGAGACTGAATCAGAGTTCGTTCAGGACAGCTTGAATGATCTTATTCATGGGACTGGCAGGTGATTGGTGGTGGAAAAACAGGCTCAGAGTCAGAACTGTGATAGCAGAGTCAGGCATAATGATCAGGTGGAATAACCAGAGTCCAAAATCCGAGAGCAGGTCCAGAGTCAGAGCCGGGTGATCAGAAATCCAGAGACAGTCCAAAGCAGAATCCGTGGGCACAGAGTCAGGACACAGAAACAGGTCAGAAATCCAGACAGCACAATAATCAGTTCCGCCAGGCTTCGCAGGCTCAGAGGGTCAGAAGACAAAAACAGGCCAGGAAACAGGCAAGCAGGCAGATGGGATTCAGGATGCTGGATTAAACTCACCGAGAGCTCGTAATGATCTGGCACTAGTGACTGGTCTGATAGCTGGTTATATAGTCAGCGTTGCAGGTGGATCTGGTGAAGACTAATGAGAACGGGGCGGAGCTGCACAGGTGTGTCAGATGGAGAATCAGACCAGCACTAGTGCCAAGATCATGACAGCAATGTCATCCTGGGAGGCATATCATCTGCCATTACCCTCTCTAACATAGAAAGTGTTCTTGGATCAGTGCTTCTGTGTTTTTTTTGTGTCTTTGCTCTGTCTTCTGTAACCCCCAGTTGGTCGCGGCAGATGGCCGCTCTCACTGAGCCTGGTTCTGCTGGAGGTTTCTTCTTCCTGTTCCAGGGGAGTTTTCCTCTCCACTGTCGCTTCATGCATGTTCAGTATGAAAGATTGCTGCAAAGTCATCGACAATGCCAATGCCTTTCCCTTGTGACTCTATACTCTTTCAGGAGGAGTGAATGCTGTTTGTCAAGACTCGATGCAATCTGCTGAACATTTATGACCAATCTGTCCGGAGGATATGATTGAATTTGACTTTGTAAAGTGCCTTGAGATGACGTGTTGTGAACTGGCACTATATAAATAAATTTAAATTGAATTGAATAACTGTACTTCAGTGGTTCCTACAGCTGCCAGATCTAAATCCAACAGAGCATCCTTTAGACGTAGTGGAATGAGATACTAATTTAATGGGCCTGTAACTTACAAATATTCAACAACTGCCTGTTGCTATCACATCAATTTAGACCAAAAACCCAGAGGAATGTTTTTTGATGCCTATGAATTAACATTTATTGTTTACCTGCTCACGTTTAACCCAGAACACATAGGGTATCTGGGTTTGGTGCCTTGGGACTTTTGAAGTTTCTTCCTTTTGGTGGTCTGTCTTTATGTTCTGAATTTTCACATATATTCTTTGGTATTTTGGTATTTTATTCTGTTTCTTGCTTTATCTATTTTGATATTTATTTTGCCTGTCTCATTTTGTCTCTGAAATTATGCAAATAACTATGTAACCAAGGTTAAAAAGTTGTAAATTAATATAATAATTTACTTCTACAAATCTTTTACAGCTATAGAGGAGAAATAAGAACAGACAAAAGCAAATAAACAGACTGCATCACCAAACATATTGTATGAACACAATTCCTGTATGCAGTGCACTTTGTTAATCTTTCATTTATTCAATCACATTTGTGCTTAGAACTTTACAGTTTAAGGAATCCAACAAAACCAACCAACCAAAAAAAAAAAAAAAAAACTAAAACTAAGGCTGAACTGACATAAAATCAATATTCCATTGGGCAATCTTTAATGATTACAAACATAAAAAAAAAACTTTTTCACTTCTGTCAGCGACATACAGCAAGTCCTAAATGCTTTTATTATTCATATGTATGTCAGTCTGTTCTTTTCTAAATTAGAAAGTACCACTTTACAGCTTTAGCAGTTCTCAACGTGTCCTTGTATTGAAGATCTTAAAGATAGACACAGGCCATCTGGGGAAGTGTGAGGTACAGCTCTCTTATAAGAATGCTTGACTCCAATACTACAGATTTACTTATCTTTAAGAAATGAGCTGTAAGAACAGTTTCAGAGGGAAAAGATTTGTTTAGTGTTATATAACACATAAGGGTAATTCTCAGGAACATGAAAGGTTAATACACAATGCCACAATTTCAAAATATGAAAAATTATATCACTGGGTGTGATTTAGGATCTCCCATTTTCCCTCATTAAAACAGCTAAATGATACATTTAAAATCAGGTTTCTCATTTAATGGGTTAAGACTTATAAAAAGAAAGGATTCAAAAGGTAACTTCCCTTCTTTCATAATAAAACTTAAATCAGCTTCTCCTGGACCAACACATACCCTCTTATTGCCAGTAAAATAAGCAGAAATAGGATGTCTGACCTGCTTTAAAAGGGCCTTTTACATGATTTTTTTGACACATTTGTTCTTAATGGAGCAACTGCACTTAGTAATTCAGTATTTCAAAGAGCACTCTGTCTCACTTTCCACAAAAGCATGAAATCATCCATCATTTCTGTTGTTCTGTAGTTAATGAATTTTTCCTTGCCTGCAGTCTTACACGTGTTTTATATATTCTTCTATATGGTCAATTAAGGCTATAGGCATTTTGAATGTTGCAGAATGTCTGTATGGTTGACTGCAACATTGTTTTTTTCGTTTTGTTTTTTTATATTCATTGATCAACAGTAGCTGGAAGGTTTTATTTCTTAGATTTTTTTCTAAACCTTATTATGAGGCTGTGATAAATGTTTTTTTACAATGGCCATAAAGATCCATTTTAGGTCTTACCGTAACCTTTGACTTAAAAAAAAAACACATGAAGCTCTCAATGTACAAGTTACAAATCTAGATTTATTAGTCCCTTCTCTGTTTTGTACCTATGTTTCTATTTCCTACTAATATACTTTAATTTAATGTTTATTATGTGGCAAACCACTAGGGGCTCCACTCACACCCAGATGTAAGGATGTTTTGATTGAAAACAAATTGTGTTTTGTTGGTTTTGATAATCACAATGTGCGTACCTTAACTCATGTCAGTTGGTGGTGGTAAGTCTGCGTTGACCGATGCCGGTCTTTTGGCCCATCCTTCCCCGTCAGCGCAAATTGCCTTGACAACTGACGCATCTTACGTTGCAGTGGGGGTGCTGTTAGAGCAGCATGTCTCCGGGGTTTGGCAACTGCTTGCCTTTTTCAGCCGCACATTGCAGGACAATGAGTGTAAATACAGTGTTTTTGATAGAGAGTTGCTCGCTCTCTACCTGGCTAGACACCATTTCAGGTATTTTCTGGATGGCCGCTTATTTAGTGCTTATGTGGACCACGAGCCACACATAATCATTGCAATTTCCAAAATTTCTGACCCTTGGTCTGCATGACAGCAACACCACCTTGACGCGATTTCTGAATTTAGACCTGACATTCAACATATAACTGGCAAGTCTAACTTGGTAGCTGACTGTCTGCCATGTGCACTCATCTCCCCAGTTTATGTTTGCATTGATTTCTCTGCTATGGCTATGGACCAACGTAGTGATGCAGACATTCTCGTGCTACAGTCTGGGTCCACGGGCCTCCAGTTGGAGGAAAGACAGTTGCAGGAAGGTGGCCCCTTTCTGCTCTTAGGCCGTGGGCCAGAATATGTCGGACGTCTCCTTAAGAACTTTCGAATGAGCTGTCAGGGTTGACAGGTTGAAAATGGAAGGATGGATGGATGGACTGGGCTATTTATTTTTCCTTGCCATCAAGATCTCTACCAACTGGCACCAGAAAATGGTATTATTGAGCTTTATTCGTCTGGAAATGGATGCATACAACACCTTAAGGGCGCAGCCATGAGGAACTGGTTGAACTTGCACAGCTGACAATACGGCGATTTGATTGGCTGAGCAGCAAAACTCGAAGCACGTGACCTCTTGGACCTCTTCGACCCTAGCTTTAAATTAAGTTCTACATTTTGGGGTTCAGAACAAAAACAATGTCCCAAAATATCTGCCTAATTCAAAAGATTTGCCTTCGGTCTTAGTCTCAAAAGAACCGGCATTGACTCCACCCATGCAGTCTAGCTTTCACTTCTCTTTTTTTTTGCTCGACACACTCAAACACACACACACAAAATCAAACACAAAACCTCTTTTTAGGACCCTTTCTGACATGGTGGTTTGGAATCAACATTTTTCAATTTTCTGTTCATATTTTCCAAGGTTGGATCTGGATTTTTTTCTTCTTCAGTCAGGTTATGCATTAGTATCCCCCACAGATTTAGGACTAACTGCTAATATAGAAGTTCAGACACCTTCCTATGGGAGTTCAGCTCGCACATGGCTCCAGGCCATGGTGTATAGAAAGTGAGGCAAAAACAGTATGCTGCTGGATACTCCTCTGAGCGAAACGTTTTGAGAGAAAAAATTTAAAGATCAACCAAAACCCATCAGATTTGTTCTTTCTACACTAAAAATGTATGAATACTGAGGATGAGGTGCCAGAGAATTTAACAGCTGGCCTTGTGGAGGAAAACTTTAAACCCAGTTATTTTGGAAACTGTGTGTGTATTCAGACAGAAATAATTTGATAATACTAACAATACATTTTTCACATTAGGCACCAATATTATCTTGGATTGATCCAAAGTGATTCTATCTGTAAGGTAGAGGCAGGGAAAAAGGAGAAATGCCATCTCAGTAAGAAAAAATATATATCTCAGCAGCAGATTTTTCAAGGTACCATGGCAACAGATCATTCAGAGAATTTTGATGAGAACAGCAGGCAAGGGAGGCTGATTACAAGGGAGACAATTTGTTACCCCAATTGCAGGAGCAAAAGAGTCTGATTGCATACACACAAGCATTGTTATTTATTCTGCACGTGGACCAAAAGTGCAAAAACACAGTTTTTCCTGTTCCACCGTGGTCCTTTAGACGAAGGATGAGTGAATGCGGCTGTAGCGCCTCGGCATAGAGATGAAGGGTACGGTCAAAAGCTTGGCAGACAGGGACTTAAAAAAAACTCAATTTCCAATCACACAAGAGGAAGTGGCAATCAACACAGCACTGCAGCTGTCTGTCTTTGGTGGATATTCTCACCTTCCAATCTCACTCTCTGCTGCTCGGAAAACAGACCACTGTCCTGACAAACATAATCACTCGGAGCACAGATTTAGTGAGCATCTGTCAGTGGGAAATAATGTGGAAAAAAACAACTCTCTGCTGAACACCTTTTTTGTGCTGAATAGACAACTCTCAACTGCACATTATTAGGTGATGACTGCTCTGTAAAATTCCCTGTGCTCAGGAGCACAATATTCTCAAATATAAGATTGAACACCTTACTTCCACAGCAGCAAAGTACGAGGTATCCCTCCATTCTGCAAACATTTAACTGATTGTTTCAGCTATATTTCCTTAAATCCATCCTTATGGATGGATTTAAGTCAAAATCCATCCATAAGAAATATGGATGGATTTTGACTTAAATATCTTTACAATGCTTTACAGTGCCTTGTAGAGAAATTAAGGCTGAACTGGGTGTAGTGCACATAAAAGAGTATGTTGGCAGGACAACTATTAGTTGTGCACCACAGAAATATAGCCATAAACGAGTGGCGATCCAGATACCAATATTCCTAATTTCAATGTAGAATGTATATTTAGACGTCACTTAGGTTAATCATCCGTCTATTCATGGGCTTGGTCTATATTTAAGTTTATCCATCCATCCATTTTCTAACCCGCTTAGTCCCTCATGGGGTCGCGGGGGTTGCTGGTGCCTATCTCCAGCGTTCACTGGGCGAGAGGCGGAGTACACCCTGGACAGGTCGCCAGTCTGTCGCAGTATATTTAAGCTTAGACCAAGCAAAACTATCTGGCCAAAAAAAATGTCTAGATATAGAATTAAAATTCAAAATACATATGGAATACCAAAATGTTTGAATACAATACAAAAATGTCAGAAAGCATAAACCAAATTTGAAGGTTCAAAGGTTGCCTGTTCCAAACTCAGTAGGCCCGTTTACACTACACTTTTTTATCCGAGCCAAGACCAGTCCGAGCTCGTAAACCGAGATAACCGTTGTGTGTAAATGGTCAGCAGACTGAACCGGACCACGCTAAACATAACCAGACAGCGCTAACTGGAGACCAGTTCCTGAGCAGGTCTCGGACAGTTTTTTTTTATCCCGGTTACCTGATAACGAAGAGCGCATGAGCAGACCGCGTCATCCCCTTACAGTCAGATGACTGTGATGAACCTCAGTGTCTGTTGTTGTTTCCTGCGTCTGTAAATCCTTATTAGACGTTTGTTTGTCTTATCCACGTCCCAAAAGCCGACTCTGTCTAACCATAACATCCTGACTGTTACGGGCGCCGCCATTTTGATTTGCTTGGTCCCGCCTTCAATCCCAGAGAACAGCAGTACCGCAGATCGTCACTAGGAGGCGAGGAGCAACCAAAGAACCGGGATAGTGTGGTGTGTAAACGGTCGTCTCAGCTTGGTTAACTGATCCAAGCTCAGACTGGTCTCGGCTCGGCTCGGTTAAAAAGGTGTAGTGTAAACGGGCTTAGTGTATCACTCTGGGTCCCTAGACCCTTGACCACAGATTGCTCTCCGTGCACCACTCAGTGTTGCAGCACAGTGTTCCCTAAGGGATGGGTTAAACCAGAAGTCTCAAAGTCAAATCATTAGGGCCGGTGTCCTGCAACTTTTAGGCCCCCACACGTAGCCATATATCTGGGAAAACTGTAACAATTCACCCTCAGTATCTGGACATACTCAGTAAACAATGTGAAGACACTGAATAAACAAGACTAACCTGTTCAGAAGCCGGGAGGTTACACTGGCTCTGAAGATTGATCCTGTCGGCTCAGGCTTGGTGAACCAAATTACTGGATGAATGATTTGGCTCTTGGTGCTGCTGGGCAGGACAGGGAATAGCAGGGTAATTGTAGACAGTTCGGGGGTCACACACAGGTAATCAGTCCATGGGGTAGAGGTTTCCAGAAAGGCTTGACAAGAGGGTTATCCGGGGACCGGGCAAGAGAATTGGTAGCATGTGGTATACAAACCGTGTAGAGGTATCCAAATGGGGCAGAGACAGGAGACAGGTCCAAGGTCCAGGCTTGTTTTCTTACAGATGGGCATGAAAATGGTTTGCTCACACAATAGCTTTAAAGAATCTGGCGCTTACATACTGGAGCCAATAATTTATGCTCATCCCAGGTGCAACAGCTCCCAGTAATCAGAGCTGCTGCATGTGTAATCACTCCGATCTGATTGCCAGTGAATCTCAGGGAGCAGAGAGTGACATCATGGAACTGCAGAAGAAGAGTCACAGGCAGGAATAGACAGGAATCATTACAGGAAACAAGTAAATCTTTACACGCTTAGGCCTTTCATCCACAAGTAACCCCCATTCTACATCTCTAGAAACAAATGATTCTGAAAACTCCCGCCAAAGTGGAATTTTCTAAAAACTCCACAAGCTAAACACACAAGCTCAAAAACGCAAGTTTTTGAGCTTGCGTGTGTGCATGACAAAACTGACTTTTATGGTTCACTGCATCACAATCTGTGACAAATAATGCTGTGGTGATGTCACATGTGTGACCAATTTTTATAGACAAGCCATATATTGGATTAAATAATGAATACTATCATCAGAGAGGTACTGATGTTGTGATTGACTGTTTACACCATATGTTTAATCAATGTTAAACTGGACAAATTCTCTGCTAATCTACAGCATCTGTGGTCATTTATTTCCAGCTAGGCACCACACAGCATTTCCTGTCTTCACCTCAGTATCGAAACTTCAAAGTAAAATCATACATGGAACATTATTAACATTGCAGTTGGTTCAGATGTTTTCTCCTTGTTTTTTGAAGGCTTGACTGCATGCTAGTGTGGTAGTTTAGCTTTTTGAGTCAGTTGTGTTGAGAAAGGGACCCATCTAAAAGTTGCAGGACACCGGCCCTCAAGGATTTGAATTTTAAACCACTGGGTTAAACAAAGAGACATTCCCCTCTGCAGGATTATAAAGGGATTTTTTTTTTACTTACCACAATCTGCTGTATTTTTGTCCATAGATAGTGTTTTGATGGGTAAAGACACACATTTAAATCTAGAGTATTATAAAACAATTAAGCTGCACAGGATGTGTATAACAGCAAAATGCTTTCTCCATTTCTCATCTGAGACCGAGTTCAAGATTGTTATAAGACAAAATGTATTTTACAAAGGAAGAATCTTAATTTCCAAGCAAAACACAGAGATGATGCTGCACTGACATAATGTTGCTGAGACAGGTGGCTAATGAAGTTTAATTTTGTTTAATAAAAATAGAATAAAAAAGGCAACAGTGTTTTCACTGTAAAATTAGGAAAATCTGGATGTGTGTATCATTTCTGCAAAGTTTGATATCTTTTCAGAGAGCTCAGCTGGAAAAGCATTTTGCTGGTAGTAAAACGGGTTGAGTTTCACACTGGACACTTGCTCCTTTATTTCATTCTTTTGTTTGTTTTTGTTGTCAACGTTTATATTTGTAACAAAAATCTAAAACTATATTGGATATTGAAAATACTTTTACTTTTAAACAATATATCTGTTAAAAGCTGTTGTGCAATTATACACTGTTTAAAGTTATTTAATGTTTATTAAATAACCCTCTGTCTGTTAAGTATTGTCTGGTGATAATCAGCTCTTAAGCTGATATCAAGACAGCTGGTTGAAAGGGATGAATTCGAGCAGCAAACCCCTCACAAACATAGAATAAGGAGTGACAACTTCTTTTCAAGTTCAAGAATTTAATAACAGAAATAAACTGAACATCCAGAGAACATCACTATGTAATGCTGTTTATCTGAATTAACACATTGTTCCGATTAACAAATCCTCTCTAGGCTAATGACACTTAACTAAACTACTAAGCAAAATGAAGATAAAAAGAAGCTAAGCTAAGGAACTATTTACATGCAAAACAAACAAAAGACAAAACAAAAGTGGTTGGTAATCAGAATAATTCAGTGATTCCTTGTTCACTGCAGATCAGATTCCAAAAAGCATGGAATGGAGTAAAAAACCCATTTGGCATGTGTTTCAGCCCATTCACAATGCAAATCCTGAGTTACACAAAACATTATTTGAGGGAAAAATATTTTGAGGAATGATTTGCTCAGTAAAATGATTACCTTATGACCAATCATATTAATGTGATTCTCCCTCCGGGCGCCTGGGGTCGCTGTAGCGATTGGTCGCTAAATCAGTTAAAATGTAAAGTTATCAAAATTGCCTTTAAACCGGCATTAATATTCCATATTAATGCGGGAATAAGGCTCGTAGCTCTATCTACCGACGGAGCAGAAAAGACAAGTGTTATGCTTTAAAATAAGCTTCTTGTGAATGTCCGGAAACGGATGTTAACAGGAGCTAATACCATTTTGGCTAGCGGACCTTCAGTGCTAACAAATAAAACTTTGGTTTTATTTTAGTCATGATGAGTGGGCTGGATAATGTAAACATTAATGTCCCATCAATGTATGAAACCCTTGTGGAGATAACCTTTGTTATAACCATAAAAACACACTGGACAATGACATGGTACCGAATGCTAGCAATGAGCTATACCGTTAGCCCTTTGTTTTAAAGGTAACATGTGCACAACGATTTACAAAACATTTCCCAATAACCCTTTAACTTCTCCCTCAGGTTTCTCTGCCCAAACCTATCTTTTGCCTCATGTGAGTTCTGTCCACTTTGGCCATTCAAGGAAGGAGCACCGGAAAGCAAGAAGGTTGTTGGTTTGTCTTGGCAGGCTAGCTGACAAAATTAACAAAGCTGTTTCGGCATCCCTTACTTTGTGGCTGGTTTGCGCAGGAGTCAGAGTGCAACTTAGCTCTGTCCCAGCAGTTCCTCCGATGCAAGAGAGGTCCTCCATCGAAGCAGGCAGACGAGTTGAGCAGACCCTGGATCAGGCATGGCTGGCCCAGCTACATTCCTTCAGATGTCCCAGCAGAGGGGACCATGTAGCCTCATGGTTCAGCCAGCCTCCCTCTCCTCCTTTTGTCTAAAGGAGGGAGGAGGTGATGGCTGGTAGCTTTGTCCTGGAGAAGTGGGCTGAAAGAGAGGTTCTGAGAAGTGAAGTCTGAAGAGAGAGATTTCAGTGGAGGGGTTCTGGCCGGAGGGCACAAGGAATTACAGATGAAAGGCTTAATTTGGGAAACATGGAATGCTGGGTGGACACGTATATGTGCTGGCAGATTAAGGTGGATAGCTGTGGGACTCATAATGCACTCAATTTTAAATGGATTGAGGAATCTAGGAGCCAGTTTCCTCGAGTAGGCTTTAACAGGAAAGTTTTTAGACGAAAGCCAAACCTCTTGTCCTGAAGCATAGGTAGGAGTGGGAAAATGTTTCTTATCAGTGAACCTCTGGTTCTGGTAGGAGGTGCGTTGAAGGGTAGCCTTGGTCTGGTCCGAAATCCTGCGACATCGGAGTAGGGATGACCAAACGGATGGAAGGATAGTATCAGGAAAGGAAGAAGGGAGAAGAGAAGATTGGTAACCAAGAGATGCCTTGAATGGAGACAACCCTAAAGCTGCTGACACATGAGAATTATGGGCATACTCCTCCCAGGCCAATTGTTGACTCCAGGAGATGGGGGTTGCTGGCGCACAAGCAGCGGAGGGTATTTTCCCACTCTTGCTTCAGTTGTTGGCACTGGCCATTAAACTGGGGGCGGAAACTAGAAGTCAATGAAGATTTGGCACCTAGACACTTACAGAAATCCTTCCAAACCTGGGAAATGAATTGTGGGCCACGATCAGAGATTATATCAGAGGGAAGGCTATTGGGACTGAAAATGTGATGGAAAAGGAGTCTTGCGGTCTGGTCCGCAGATGGAAGTTTTGAAAGGGCCACAAGGTGGCAAGCTTTCGAGAACCAATCAATAATGGCAATGATAACAGTCTTGTGCCTGGAGAGAGGAAGACCAGTGATAACATCCGGAGCAATGTGTGACCAGGGGCGACTGGGTATGGGCAAGGGCTAGAGAAGACAGGCAGGTGGTTTGTTTGAGCCTTTACTCCAAGTAGAACAAGCTGAAACAAATTCCTGGACGTACTTATTTAGAGATGGCCACCAGAAGTATTGCCGAAGGAACGCAATAGTACGACTGGAGCCAGGGTGACCAGAGAACTTAGAAGAATGTCCCCACTGAATTGTTTGGGAACGGACGGCTGATAGTACACATAGCTGTCCAGGAGAACCTCCTCCAGTATCAGGTTCATCATGTTGAGCCTGATGGGCACCGGATAATTCAATTCAGAGGCAGTTGGAAAGCAGCAGCTGATTCCAGTCTGAAATGTATCTCTACAGCGGGGTTAACTAGCTTTTGCTCTGAGAATCTTAGGTTAGAATCAGAAGATCTGGGGAAAAGGAGAAACACGTGGGAGGATGAGTATCTACACGGGGTGGCAAACTTTCACAAGGAAATCAAGGCTTGGAAGATGGTCCGGTACCATGCTGGAAGCGATGGTGAATTGATGCCTCCTCCCTGGTCCCAGCTCCTTATGAAGGCCCTCTAATTAGTGAAGATGGAGAACACCTGGCCATCACACCCTATAGAGAGAAGAGAAAGAGAGCAACCCAGAACTGCACACAGACCCATGAGTATCACAGCCTCCCTTGGCAAAGCCAGTGGTGGGCACAGTCCCGCTGATACGAAAACAGATAATTGCGGAGTTAACTTTTTGTTCATCATCATTCACGCTATGTTTAGTAATTGTTTGTGAACCGGTTAGTACCCATTTATGTTCATCCACCATCTATGTCACTGCCCTGGCTCTCAGTGCAGATCCACATAGACTTCTCTAAGCAGTAGCTGTTACGGCTGCCCAAAATCTATTGTTATTAGCTGTGCTTTTTTCTTCTTACCTTTGTTCTTCATGTGATGATGAGGTCGCCTCCCATTGCTCAAAAAAAGAGGAAGAAGAATAAGTGTGGAGAAATTGAAGGGGTATGATTACTTTTGCATAGCACAGTTCAAAAACTAAATCCATGTGGGCTTTGAAACTCATCAGCCACTAATTAATTTGAGGTGTGAAAGCCAAACTAACTAGTGCTTTAGAAATATGCTCATTGTCTAAGAATTTTAAAAATGAGCTACATCCTAATTAGGTTTTGTGAGATAATATCAAAAACTCAACTGTGGTGCTCTAATTGCTGCTAACAAGCAGCTGAGGACATCAAGGTCTGTCATATGCCACACATTATTGTGCTGAACTGCAAAAAGGGACTTATGAAAACGAATTAGTCACACAGCATATCATTGTGCCATTGTTGATAGAGTTACAGCAGAGGTAAATGTCAAGCATGTGTCGTCAGTAAGGCATTTCTCATCTGAATTGTGAGCAGATGCATCTGGAGGCTGTGCAAGCTCGTGTAGGTGACTTTCAAGGCTCCGCGCCATGGTTTTGTGCTGCAGAATAGAGGAGTGGTATGGATCAGTGGGTGTATGAAATGGAGGCTAGCTAGGCTGAGATAAAAGGAGGATGCTGGCAAACACACAGAGGATGGGTGGTGGTGACTAAAGGCCCAACCTGAGCACAGCAGCACCACAGAGCAACCTGCATCTCTTCCTCTCAGGGGCAACTCTGATGGAGTGTGTTATCAGTGCAGGCAGGCAGGCTAAATCGCTGGTTGAGTAAAGGTTAGAGCTGCTGGTCTGTTTCTTTGCTCGCAATGGCAGGCAGGTGAATGTCAAAGCTGCCTGAATCACAGGGGGAACACACCGGGGCATAAGGTGAATCAGTCCCAGGAAAGGCACAGATTTACGCATTACTCGTGTTTAATGGTGCAACACTTCATGAAGCTGACCACTTCATCGATGAACAATATCTCACCCGTGGAGGCCATCTGGGTTCTGGGTGGTTTTATGCCTAAAGCTGTGATTATGCTCAGGTAGTTTACACTGAGGCCCAGATGTTGAAGACTGATCTTTTAAGTCTGTTAAATTTAGCTATAAGCTACTCTGACTACATTACAATGACTTTATTTAAGGCAAGTAAGGTTCAAGCTGAAGAACATCACTAATACCCCTCCTCAAAGAGAAGACATTATCTAGCTAAACACTGAGAGAACTGTTAGAAGAGCAAGTAACTTAATTAGTACTGTATACCACATACTCTAATAAATGCTAGAGAACAACAAAGCAACACCTTTACCACCTATTTAGCTTTTCTTTATGTGGCTGTCAATACTTGCAAGGCATTAAGCAATTGTCTTTGTTTGCAAACACTGTGCAATCACTTGTACAACTTTTACTACACTTTCTAAAGCCTGAGCTCCATGCCCCGCATTCACCCCATTTATTTCTTTTATTTTTTTCATTTATTTATTTCTTTTTTTGAAAATCACAGTAAAACTCTCAGAAGATCAGCATTTAAGTATTAGATTACCTATTAGTTTACACTTAGACATAGATTAGTAGGTTGTAGGTTTTTTTTGTTTGTTTGTGTTTTTGTTACAAAGGTGGATATAAAACTATGAACGCCAGGTGTTTTATCTACATGTAATGCCGTGTTTATTTTTTTTCTGTTTCTTATGTCTGAAAAATGTCTTTATGTGCTCTATGCTGATTTTGTATCTAACTGGCAGCGTGCAGTTGCAGGATTATAGTGCTACAATAACATGACTCTGGCATTGTGGCAATACATGCCTTCAGGCTCCTCTTCTTGGTTTTATTGCTGGTTGCAGCAGGAGAAATAAAATTGTAAATACACAATGTTTTGTTTCCAACTGGCACAAAAAGTGGAACTGGGACTTGCTATAATGGAGACAATGCTGGATTCCAACAGTACATCTGCCAGCATTGAAACCAGTCTGTTCAAGGTTCCCTCTATGCAGAAATCCCCCAACACAGGAGATTTTGAGTGATATTACAGGCTTGAAGCTTGCTGTTCTTTCTTCCAGGGCATTCTTTTGTTTGAAAAATTTGCAAGATGCGCAAAAGTGAGTTTGGGAACAGCTGTTTGTTCTCTATACTTATCCTTTTAAATGGGACTAGTGGATGTGGTGAGTGCAAGCGCTCACTCTGGTTTCTTTACTGACAGGCCTTTATCCATTAATCCCTCAGCTGGACAAAAGTGCTTGAGGTTAAACAGATGTTGCTGCTCTTTTCTCAGAGGAGTCAAGTGTGTACACAGGAAGAGAGAAGGAGCTGAAGTGGGGCCTACAGCACCTGCAGCTCCACGACTTCAATAGATAACACTAAGCATTTTGAACGTTTCCGCCCCCAAAGCTCCTATTCACCATCTTTCCTGCCACTGTCATTTTAGCTCGACTTTTGATGCAGCCTGTTTGCTGTGATACCCTGTTAATTTCCCCCGTGGCCGATCATTCAATATTCAATACCTTGTTTAATTCAGCAACAACTGTGGATCATATGATTGAGGCTGCTTTCCCTGATCAATATCATCAGAGCCCAGAAGAATTTCTTCTAGCAGATAACAGAATTCAGCAGAAGACGCATAAAAATATGTTTGGAGCAATTTTTATTTTCTGTTGGTTGCAAGTTGGGCTGAATGTAATACAAAATACAAATAAAACAAATAGGTTAGAGCCTCCCATTGGAAAAAAAATACTAGAGTGCTAAATATTTCACAGCAGAATTGATCCAATAATTAACCTTTCTTCCCTTCAAAAGCACACCAGAATACTTAGGCCAAAAAACTACCACATTTGGTTTGAGAAATGCTCAGTGAATTATTGAGGTCTGAAAGCATTGTGGTAAAAGGAAAATGTTTGGAATTAATCTTAAATTATTAAATCGGAGACAGCTTCATCAAATGGAAATCAAATCTTAAACAGAGACAGATTTAAAGTGCAAATTTTGTGATACTGTATTATGGTGCCAGAAAACGTGTAAAGATTGGTTGTACTTGCTTAAATAACTTACAATTGGCTTCATACTGATTACTGATTTTAATTTTTTCTCTTTCTCACCAGAGCCCTTGATGACAGACCTTTTATATAATTTGCATATACGGAGTGTCGACATTTAATCTGGAACAGTGTAACAGCCAAATGTACACTGGTAATGGATCGTTTTGTTGGCAGTTTTGTTGTGGATGAGAATTCTCCTCATCCTTTATTTAAAACAATTCCTGCAACAGAGTTATGAAACATTCCTTTCTGCATAAAACTCTCTTCTAAAATAGAATTGTGGCCAAAAGACAGAAAAAAAAACATGAAACTGTGCATGGGCAAAGCCGCAGTTTATTTCAAAATCACAACAGCTAATACAAGTGGAGTCAAAATCCAAACAGCTTAGGTGATCACAGAAGTAAGTCATGTTGAAGCATGAAGTTTCTCAATTAAGAAAATGTTTTTCATCATGGATGTGTCTGTGTGTGTCTGATAACTGTAGACAGTCGTGTAGAGTTACAGCGCTGTGACAGATGGCGCCTTCAGAACAGTGGCTGTTCCTGCATTAATGATTGCCACCCTGAGTGAGAATCATTCCCCCCAACAACCCACCCACCGCTTGCTGTCACCACACCTAACCGCAACCTCATCATAACACACAGCCCCGATGGACACCATTATGAATAAAACCTTATTTTGAATTTTTTTATTTATTTATAACCTATCAGAAACAACAAGACCTCAACATATTGATATTTTCAATGCTGGCTTTGGGCTTGACAGACAGAATTTAAATGAACGATCAAAAAAAAAAAAAAATCAATCTGACAGCTCCAGCTGATCCAGAACACTGCTGTTCGCATTCTCACCAAAACCAGGACGATAGAGCACATTACCCCAGTTCTAAAGTCCTTACACTGGCTCCCTGTAGCTCAGAGAATAGACTTTAAAATACTTCTATTAGTTTAGAAATCACTGAATGGCTTAGCACCTAAATACATAAAAAAGATGTTGCTGCTGTATCGACATTCCAAAAAAAGTAAAAAAACAAAGCAACTGGACTTGTTTTCCGTAGTTGAAGACGTTTCGCTTCCTCTAAAGGAAGCTTTCTCAATTCAAAAAGTCTGGAGTAATGTGGAGTAACAAGCTTTATATTACTGCCTAACAACTAATGTGTTACTCCACATTACTCCAAACTTTTTGAATTGAGAAAGCTTCTGGGAGAGGAAGCGAAACGTCTTCAACTACGGAAAACAAGACCAGTTGCTTTGTTTTTTTACTTTTTTTGGAATGACCATGACCTGGATGACTGAGAATCTTCACCAACACCTGCTGTATCGACCTTCCAGATCACTCCGTTCTCCTGATTCTGGTCTACTCTGCATGCCCAGAACCAGAACCAAACATGGAGAAGCAGCGTACAGCTTCTATGCTCCACAAATCTGAAACAAACTTGCAGAAAACTGCTAAACAGCCAAAGCACTGAGTTCCTTTGAATCAAGACTGAAAACCCACCTGTATAGAGCTGCTATCGGCCCATTTGATATGTATTGATGTTTATACTTGTTTGTGACAATGCATGGAACAACACCTCAGCAGACATGATCAAAGCTAAGGGTGATTCCGGTTTATCAAAAGGAAAGCAGTGTCTCCCCCACCCCAACACTTTGTCTCCCCCCACCTTCAGTTTCTCTGTGAAGAACAATGCAAAGAGAGGTATTACTGGCTTGATTTAGACAAGCTGTGATCCATTTTAATGAACTGTTTTTTTCAATGCATATGTTTAGCAATGGCATATCTATATGATAAAATTTATGTTTTTTGTTTTGTTTTTGTTTTGGGGTTTTTTTTACAGAAAAGAAAACCGCTCCTTATGTCAGTGAAAACATTGGGAGACATCAAGGTATTCATCATTACGAAAACGAGACTGTTAAATGCAGCAGATGTTACAGCAGAAAAAGAAAGGATATGCACAGACATCAAGTTTTTAAACCAAAGTTGCTGAGTTTACAATTATGTCTGATTAATGTCTTATTGAACTGTGTTGTGAGAAAAAAAAAATCAGAAGCAAAAGCTGCCGCTCTGTAAAAACAGAGTGCGATTAGCGGCAAAGACTAATGCTTGTTAGTGCCTTTCCAGTATACATTAATTGGTAAAGGTTGTCAGTGTGAAGCATGAGGGGGAAGATCAATTGGTGTTTAATCCTGTTTGGGTTTAACTGCGCAGGGACTCTTTTGAGCAATTAACTCCAGGAAGGATGGTTGAGACACTGTGAAATCACTTTCCACACCACGACAGCATAACTATTCAAAAATGCATCAGTATGAGCAAAATGGAGGAGGATACAATTGATTTGATAGAAACCAACATTTGAATAATTTCTTTAGATAAACAAGGGCACCAAGTGAAAAGTCTTACACAAATACAATATTTATATTCTATGGCATAAATCTATGAAATTGAGCCGCACAAGTCAAGATACTTTTCCAATAAAAAATGTATTCTTAGTGTTCTTGAACAGATTGAGCACAGCTGCTTTCATATGACCATCACATTTAAGGGTTTGTCAGTCAAACGAATGTGCTTTCCTCGAAAGAAATGGTGGCCTCAGCTATTTCTGCAAAGGCTGAAAAAAAAAACCTTTCCCGTATGTAAGACAAAGCTCTTGAGGAAACTATGGATCATTCCCATCTGCTAAAAGGATATAACCAAGGTCAATGTAAAAAAAAAAGAAAATGTGTGTAGGGGGTAGATCTTTTCTTTCACCACGTAAAGCTGTAGAGGCTTTCCATGTGCTAAGTAAGCAGGGTGCACCTTATACAAAACTTCACTAGTTTATTTACAATTAAAAACATGTATGGTGTAAAATAGTTGTTTTGATTTTACATCTTTGGCATCAATGCCATATTAATTTGGGCTTTATCTGAAATATTTAAACAGTTCTTTTTTAGGCCTGGTAAAACCACACACTTTTGCTGCAACAATTTCTACAAAGATTAATGGTAGAAGTTAACAAGTTTAAATTCCTTGTGACTTTTCTCTAATCACCACATGGTCAAAATTATGCAGTCATTTATTCAGCTACATTCATTCTTTAATTACTTACAAACTGAATACTTTTTGGACAGGTTTCTGGCCCAATTCTGGCTAGATATTTGATTCCTTTTCTTATCAGAACAGGCAAAGCTGACTTAAAGAGAGTCTTTTCTTTCTCTGACCTACCTGGCTTTTGTAAATGGAAATGAATTTCCCAAAGCATTGAAGTTGGAATTGTAGAATCTTAATATTTGCTTACTTTGTCCATTCAAAACCAATGGGGACTGGTTAAACGCTAAATTGCATCCAACTTTCAACCATTAGCTTTTGACTTGTAGTTAAAAAAATAATAATAATTTAGATGTAGTTCTGCTCCTTCGTTCTTACATCTATCTGGCCAATGGGTGAGCACCACTGGCAGCAACACAGACCCTCAGCATGATAGTGCCTCGACCATCCTTCACAATTGGTTTACTGTTTTTGGGTCTGAACGCATCATCTCCAGTCTTTCAAACTTCCTGTCATTGTGTGGTCAAATAGCTTAATGTGTTAGGTTGTCTATTTTGGTTGCACTGTGTATTTTGCAGTGTATGCAAAACCTGCCTCGTCACATTTAGTGACGCTGGTGTTATCCTGTCAAGAAGTTTGTTTAAGAGTGAAAGCTTTTTCTCATCTTGTCTTAAAAAATACATTGTGTGCATGTTGTTCACAAGTTGACATTTTTCTGGTGTTTTTTTTTTTTTTTCAGGAAGTACCTGGCAAACCATGGTAAAAACATGACTGACAGAAAGCAAAACAGCTGCTTCACAATGAATACATTCCCACCTCTTTTCATGGCAGCCACACATGGGGTGTGGTAAGACACACATGTCTTTTTTTTTTTTTTTTACAGGGAAGACCTCTTTTAAGATGAGCAGAACTCAATTGAAGATATTGTAATGATATGAGACATGCATAGGATGTATTGCCTATGAATTCACATCAGCACATACTCTCAGAATTGCTTAACTGCATTTTGAGTTGGTAAATCTCCCTTTCTGAGGCATGTTTATGTTGCCAATAAATAGAGTTGCACCTACAAAAACCTTCACAATAATACCCCATGACCTTTTTTCATGTTTTGTCACATTACATCCACAAACATAATTGTGTTTGATTAAGATATGATTTGATAGACAGAAGTATAGCAGTGCATAACTGTTAAAGGGAAGGAAAAAGAGTGCATGAGTGCAACATTTAAACCCAAAAATTAGTAAAGTGTCACGTGCATTTGTATTGATCCCCCTTGAGTTATAATGTTGTTGCTTTATTAATGTTCTCCAACAAATCTGCTTTTAACAGAACAGCTGGGATTAAACTGAGATTAAATGGCACACTAGTGGACTTTATTTCTACTGTGTTTTGTTTAGGGTTATCGAAGAAAAGAGGCTGAGTGCAAATGCATGCCACACTTCCCAGTTTCATTAGTAAAAAGACATCAGTTGTTTTCCTTCTCCCTTACATATATGCATTATTTTGGATTTGTCCATTAAATAAATCCCAAGGTAAACGAAAAGGTAAATGACATGTGGATAAACTAAGTTTACCATCAAACTCTGCTCCAAATTATTTTTAAGGTACATCAATAGATGGGAGTATCTCTTCAGTAGATAAGAGAACAAAGGTGAAAAAAGAAATTATTATTAAAATATTATAAAAAGGTAAAAAGGCAGCGTTCCCAAAATGTATACATAAATATATACATATATACACATATATACATATATATGTATATATATATATATATATATATATATACATAAATATATACACACATATATATATATATATATATATATATATATATATATATATATATATATATATATATATATATATATATATATATATACATACATATATATATATTACATAATTTCACTTGTTTTTAGTACCTATATCCCCAAGATTTTATCTTGATTTCAGACACCCCTTTTTTGCTGTGTGCTGTTTGACCCTGTATACCATTAGATATTAGTTCTTAAGCAAAGAACACAAGTCTCTTTCCATCTTTTTTAAACAAGACACCAAGCCTTTCCTGTTTTGAAAAGATTTATTGACCATTTAGAAATCTTGTCCTGGGGCTTCAAGCTTCTGCTAGATTTCCTTTTCTAAATAAGACATTATCCATGACCTACCTTCCAGTCGAGGTTTATCTAATGAGAAATTCAGTGAAGTAGAATGGGTTTACATTATGCTAAATCCACAGTGTCACACTTTGTTCTCTTTGTGCTACAAGCCAATTGATTTTACTCCCAGAACAAAGATCTGCAGGGGAAAAGCTTCATGTACTGAACAATTTATGGCTCAGGCAGCACCACCCTCAAATCCAAATCTTATCAAAAAAATATGGGATTCGCTATGATCTTCTATCATGTGCGGAATATTGCTGGCACAGGAGGTGTTTACTTCAAGGGACAAAAGAGAGGACTGGGAGATTCTGAGGGGAAGAAGGAGATAAAGCACAGAAAACAACAGACAGAATAATACAAAATGGTAAAGGGTGGAGCATGACTGGAACGACAATAAGGTAGAAGACATTAACAGTTTTAGCTAGCTTCAAACAACTTAGAAATCAAATAAAAATGTAATTATGTAAAGCTAGCGTGCACTGAAAAAAAAACTTTCTATGACATTGCAGTTTCTTTCATACATTGAAGAAGTTGTTTTTGGAACGTGTCATGACAGCATTCTCACAACATTTCTACTGCTATTACTGCTTGCAGAGGTGGAAAGTGGTCTTTTTTGTAACTATGCTGATGGGCACAGTGTTAAGGTTGTTAGAAAAAAAATCCTAATTATTGGTTGATATAAGAGTCCGCTTACTTTGCTTTACTTTTCACTTTTTCCACATGTACCAAGTTTTTGTTTGAATAAATCAAATCTATTTTATACTTTCACAGTGTTGTTGTCATAATCTTTTGGGCTCCTGGTTCATTTATTTAATCTCACTTGTTCCTTGTTTCAGCAATCACTTTCTCCCTGTGTATACCGTATTTTTCGGACAATAAGTTACGCCGGAATATACGTCGCATCAGTCAAAAAATGCATCAAAAAGAGGAAAAAATATAACTTTATGTAATATAAATATGTTTTTAATCCTTTTGTCATTTTTAAATCTGTTTTAATACAGGTATGATTAAAAAGGAAGAGCAACTGAATAAAATAGGATTTTAAATGCAGCTCCCTAGGGGGTTGTGCTATTTTTTTGAACAGGCTTGAGGGCACCACATATGGTCCTTAGGGGCTACCTGGTGCCTACGGGCACCATGTTTATGACCCCTGCTCCATATAAACTCCTGCTGCTGGCTAGAGTGAATCGCTTCAGTTGCCGCTCATGTAACTTGTTTAATCACTTTCTTTAATCCTTTTCCTCTTGATGTGTCCAACATCCTTGCTGAAAACATAGGATAAGCCATTTTAATGCCAATTCAGACATTTACAGCGACTGCACCAACAGCTGCCTTACAGCCACAAAACCAGCTGTGAGTTTGTGACCTGGCCAGGATAAAACAAGTTGAATGAGCAATGACTGAAGTAATTCAGTCTCGCTAGAAGCAGGAGTTTATATAGAGGATAGCAAAACCCAGCTTTCATTTTGGTTGCCCACTTCTGCAAGTGAATTTGCATATACGATAAAAAATAAAAATATTTATCCAAACTAAATATTTGTTTCCAAGCTAAATATTTTGTTTTCAAATTAAATATTTAGTTTGAAAAATAAGCATTTAGTTTGGAAAATACATATTTAATTTTCAAACTAAATATTTTGTCAGCAAGCTAAATATTTAGTTTGCTGACTAAATATGTAATTTGGAGCTGAATATTTAGGTTTCTAATGAAATATTTAAGTTACTAGCTAAATATTCTGTTGACAAACTAAATATCTGTTTTGCTGATAAAATAATCAGTATGTAACTGTGCAATTTATAAATGTTTGAATGATATGGTGAAAATATCACATTGATATTTTAAACTCCCCTTTTTTTTCTTATGACAGGCTATATAGTCAAAAATATTGCTGTTAAGTCTTTGACTTTTCAAACAGCACCCTATTTTGACACAGCACTGTTTCATAACAACAGTTTAAGATGCTTTACATACCAGAATGATTTTTATGTTACAGTTGAGTGACTAAAATTACAACAAACATTTCTCTGAAAATACCTCTACTATGTCAATTTAATTTCCATTACTTTCATTTTGCACCCATAAACAAACCAATTAAGTATTTTACACATTTACAGAAAAAAAAATATAGCCATGGTAATGGACAAAGTCAATCAACAAGAGAAGAGAATGTGTACTAAGGCACGGACTGGGGCAAAACAAGGACTGTGGGCAAGGTAGGAGAAGGTTGAGAATATGTGGTAAGCCATCGTGTAATTTCTACTCTTCAAAACTGTAACCAATGGCTGAGTGAAGACTTAATGCAACACAAGCTACACAACATACTGTAGCATTCTCATTCCATGAAAAGTATATCTCTCTGAGGGACACCTGGTTGCACAATCAGGTGCTAAATTGTCTTGCAGGTGCTTTGATGCAAAATGGAATATAAGGCTGACAAGACGAGTCAGAGGGCAAACCTTAAACCAGCTAATCAGAAAAATATAGAGGGTCACAGAGTGGTCAGCAGGTTGTTGTGGCTCAAAACAAAAGACCCTACATGAAGATAGAGGGGGTCTGCGATGCCAGAAACAACTGCTGAGCCTACTTGAGACAAACTGGGAATAGTCACCGAAATGTCGATGAAAGTTGAAACCCACTTGACAGCTTCCCTGTCAGGCTTGCTCAAACATCTGAAAACACAACTCAAGTCTTTTAAGTATGTGGCAGGTGCAAACCTGGCCCAGGGACTAGCACATATGATTTTAAGATAGCTTATGTAATCAAAATCATAGGAATGCTTAAAGGACCTACACGACATATTTATTTATTTTAGATATAAAGAAGTAAAAAAGAAAAAATAGTGATGTGGAGAAGTAAAGGTATTTTTATTGATTCAATATGGTATGTCGTCACATACAATCTCGCTGTGTTGTTCTCCACTCCCTTGTTGACAAAGCCGTGCCGGGCGCACATGCATGTACGTCCACGTGAATAGCTGCCACTCAGGACTTAGCTCCCACCTGCCCATAAAAGGCCACCGTTCAGAACAGCGTAGGGTAGGAGCAAAATGCCGGAGAGTACTTCTCCTGCTAACAGCATTATAAAGTTATGAGGTACTTCCTCACTAGACATGTTCCTCCAAAAGGTGATACCGTTTTGCGGTGAATTTGTCCTTTGCACATATGCAGCTGGAGTGGAAGTAGAGAGAGACAAGGCTTGTCACACATGTTGCTTTGGACTACAGACAGTGTTCAAGAGCCCACCTGGTGGTGAAATTTCTCTAATTGCTCCTTTAAATCCCACATAATATATTTTTTTGAAGAATTTAAATATGAAATTACATGACTTGACAGATTAGCATTGCTGATCAAGCCAATGTGTCTCTATGCAAACATGTTTTTTAATCATGTCAGAACCCCCATTTACTCACATTTACTAATAATTTACTAACTAACAATCTAAAAAAAGAAAACTTAAGATCATCCCTTTTCAAAGCAGGGAGAGAATAGCTGCATGCACGCTTGCTTTAATCGTCTCATTGGAGGTGCCTCCTTTTCAAAGCCACCAAATCTGCAAATGTGTGAAAGGCTGAAGGAATGAAATGTGCAGCAACTGTCAGGTACTGGAGTGAAAACTGAAAAATAAGCCAAAGTCTCAAGACTTCTTGAAAAGATTAAAAGAATGGCCGATTCATTGGAAGCAAAATGTAAAGACACGAAAAAACATGTGCACAGTGTGTTCATTCCAAGCTCTTGCTAAGATGCTTCTGATTTTCAGAGCATTGTCATTATTTGTAAAATGCTAAAAGAAGTCCCACTGCATTATCTGTTTGTAGTGGACTTCGTCTCATCGCTCTTGGCACCTGGGATTTCTATTTAAGAAGCCATACTTCACAACAGCAATCCTGTCATGCGGTGCAATCAGTTTCATTGTGAGGTAACAGAGGAGTTGCATTACACACAGTGGTGAAAGCATTGCAAAGGATGATGAAACTTATGCTTTTGCAAGTATCACAGCCTGTAAAGTGACCACCATGCCAACTAACAGCTTGAATTAAACTATACATTGTAAATATTTATACTTTCAGCTTTTTAACTTATTTAATTATGCAAGGAGTTGCAAATTAGGTTGCCAAAAATACGAAGAGCAGATAAAATAAGCCAATAAACTAGATTTAAAATATGTGGTCATAGCTGGAAAGTCGTCATATTGATTTAAACTTCAAATAATTAAAGGTTTCAAAAATCACTATGTATTGAGGAAAAGCATGAATATTCTGAATTAGTTTGTTTTCTGGGTTTCTCGGTAAGAAAGCCCCTAAAAGTCTATGTTGGATTAATGAAGTTGGGAAATGGTATGTTATTTGGTGCAAATCTTATGTCCTTGAAAAATGCCTTCCCTAATTAAAAAATGTAAATGTCCCACCAGTCCAAATAAAAGGGCATGAGACAGCAGGTTGGTGAGCACACAGAAACTTTAAACAAACTGAGAGGGAGAGAGAAAGAAGAGAGGTTCTGGGTCTTAAAGGTGCAAAGCCACATTACTTGACTTTTTTTTTTTTTAGATTTATACATCAGTAGCTCATTCTGGTTGTATATAAGTACATAAGTTTTATGAAAGAGTACCACGTCCTGCTTGCGTATTAGTTTGTATTTTGGTGTTCTATTCTTTGTTTTTTGCTCAATTTGTTAGCAAATAAAGCCTTTCCTGTTTATTTACAATTTTAACGGAATTACGTACTGTGCATGCACAGCAGGGGTTAAGACAAGGAAGGGGATAACACCTATGAGCATCTCCCAGTCTGCAGTTACTATCAATGTTATTAACAATAATTTGTTGTCGGAGATTGGGGTACACTTCCACATGGGTGGAGCGATCTTACAGTTGGTGTTATGTCATTTGCCTTCAAAGATCACATCATAAATACAGCTTCCAGGACATGGCCATTCAACTAAACTCACAGAATTAGCAATGAGAGTGTTATTTAGAGGGGTAACCAAGATGTCCATGATTACTCTGAAGGGAGAGAGTAATGCACAGAGCCACAGCTCAGGTGGGATGATCTGTTGACAGGACAGCCATTAGTTCTGCACTCCACAAATCTGGCTTTCATATGAGAGAAGCAAGAAAAAAAAACCAAAAGTGATTAAAAGTCTAGTTTGACACAACTCATTGGGGACAAAGGAAGCATGTCTGAGAAGGCACTGTGGTCAGATGAGATCATAGGGGAACTAGTCCAAATGGCAAGTACTATATATGGCAGAAACTAACACTGACTGCACATCAGTCTGAACACACCACCCCCAGCTTCTTAGAGGCAATAAAAAATACTTTGGATTGAGGTGGAAACTCACCATTCAATAGGACTACAACCCTAAACATACAACCAGTGCTGCAGTAGAATGGTTTAGATCAAACCATCTTCATGTTTTAAAACGGCCTAGTCAAAGGCTAGACCTAAATCTAATTAAGGATCTTTGGTAAGAATCGAAATGTCATGCTCACACGAATGCACTGCATCAAATTACTGCCAGTTATGTGGCATAGTATGCCACTTCAGAGAAAAGGTCAACAGTTCAATTTCAGTTTCAATAATACAGTCCATATTATTTGGCAATTATTTTCAAAATCCTGAGGCCTCTGCACTTGGGTGGCAGCCCTGAGGTACCATCACGCCCGAAGATGTAAGTTTTTTTAACCCTTTCTCTGTTGATGGTTTTCCATCTTGTAAATGATCAGTGAAGATAGCAGTTTTAGCACCTTATTTACATGTCAGATAGACTTTATTATGGTTGTTAACGTTTTTGGACTGAAGGCTAACCATGGGACATGGCAAGATCCTAATTACTACTAGCAGTCAAATATGGAAAGGCTGAAAGAAAGTATTATTAGATTTATGAATCAATGAATGATTAAATGATTAATCCAAAGTTTTGCTTGTATAATAAACTTATCTAGCTTTGCTGCACCCTGAATTCCCGCACAGATGGAAGAGAGTAGTTGGAAAAGAGAGGTACCAATGACTGCTGCAAGTCCGGTTCCAAAATAAGTAGAAGATAAGAATTTGAGGATGAATGGATAGATGTAACTCAATATGTATTATCTATGTACATGTCTATTAGGAGTTATTACTAATTCAGAACATGATTCTTACAAGTAACCAAACCGTGTGAAATTATAATAAATTAGCATCAATCTATGATGAATTTTATATGAGGCCATGGAAATTAAACAGAGATCCAAAATGTGAGTTAGCTCATGTCTAATGCACACATAATTCTTTTATGGCAACGTGTAAATAATTTCTGCTGTAAGATTGCTATAGAAGTAAACTGAAACTAAGTCAGTGTAAGCTCACAAATTTCCACTTTTTTTTTTTTTTTTGGGGGGGGGGGTTTTCTTTTGAAATCTCTGCAAATCTTTCACCAGCCTGATGAGGGAAGACTTCACTTAATTTGCTTTGTTATACAAGCAGGAACTTTATGTGTATGCGTGGCTAAAAGAAAGCAGCTTCACCTGTAGCTATAACAATTTACCTGGATGTCTGTCACCCGTAGGTCATGTGGGGCACATAACCACCTGTGGTTATGTGCCCCACATGACTGGTGGTAGGTCATGGTGATAGGTGATAGGTCATGTGCCCCACTGATTAGTTGGGTTTGCAACCCGTAAAAAGAAGCAACCAATTACCACCTCCAGTGGAGGATAAGGCCTGCGTTTTCTGTGCTAGTGGTACTCATTCTGTATGTGTCTCACACAGTAAAAAACAAAATCAAAACAACAACAAAAAAAACATTCATTGACATTTGTGAACAAACAGCATCATAAAGAACAAAGCAGAGATGTCAGTGATAAAGTTTTGGAGACATTTAAAAATAGGTTTGAACACAAAAATGTATTTCAAACAATGAACCTCTCACAGAGCACTGTTCAATCCACCTTTCTACAGTGGACACAGTTTGGTACAACTGCAAACCTAAGACATGGCCATCCTCCTAAACTGACTGGCCTGGCAAGGAGATTATTAATCCTAGAATAAGTCATGATGATCATTCCAACTGTGGATAAGATGATCTACAGATAGGATGCAATGATCTGTTTGTAGGAAAACCATGAATCATGCACTCAATAAATCTGGTCTTTAATGGAAAGTACCAAGAACAGAAATGTTCTTAAATAAGAAATCTTATAAGAAGTACTCTGATTTAAAGGGTATACAAGTCATGTAGTGAAGCTAGGCAGAGTAAATGTGAAGATGGAGGACGATCCTGGAAGAGAACCTGGTAGAGGCTGAAACGGACTTGAGACCAGGGTGAAAGATCACCTTCCAACTGTGAAAAAACCTTAGAGACCGCAATGGAATCAGGAATCAGGAATCAATAGTCTTTATTGTCATTATGTGACCATAATGAAACTTTGTTGAGACACCAGCTCAGAAAGACATAATGTTCAAGTTGAATGCACAGATAACTCCTGCATCTGCAAAGATTTAAATGATCAAGTAAAAAAAAGACAGATAGCAGTCACTTTACAGAACAATGTAAATCTCTGTGCAACTGCAGGCATGTACCAGACAAACTATCTCTGAGAAGTTAAGAAAGTGTGCAATTAGCCATTAGGAAAAATTCTAATGTTCAAGTTAAAGAACTGTGTAATTTGCATGGATGTCCAAACAAACACTCTCAGAGGAACTTAAAGTGAGCAAGTGTAGCATAAACCATGTCTAGATCTTATGGACTGCATCCCACGATCCCCTGGAATGGTTAAGCTTAAACTATATCAATGTAGTGGAACTTTCCATTTAAAATTAAGTACCAAAATCCAATTAAGAACCTGCAGAAAGACTTTATAACATTGTTGACAGATGCCATCCGTCCCATTTGACTGAGCTCAAACAATTTTGCAAAAAGTTTAATCCTCTGCTGTGCAAAGCTTGCAGAGACGCATCACAAAATAATTTCAGCTATATTTGCAGAATAAAAATAATAGCCACACTCTGCAGGTTTTAATTTTTGTAAAAATATTTTTCAATGCATACATTGTTTTACAGTGATGCAGCATTTGGTTTTAGTCCCTGATAAATCTCAATAAAATGCATAGAAGTTTATGGTTGCATTGTGATAAACTGTGATAAAGTTCAATTGGTAATGATAGTTTTGCAAGGCATTCTTTATGCACTATAATCATCTTTATATCTTGATTTTTATACAAGCATAAAATATACCCCTGTGAGTATGTAGTTTTTACACGTTTAGGTTTTGCAAGGACTTTTTCACTCCACCCAAAGGCAGGGACAAGTGTTATTTGGACTGATACATTGATCTTATACCACAAGTATGTAAACAAACAATAATTTTCTAAATGAACATGTATTTAAAATATTTATTTTCTATGAAGTGAATTTTAATTACTAAAGGTATTTTTAAGTGTAAGGATTTACAATGACAAGAATGTATTTGTGAATCTCTTTATAGATATTTATCCACCCTATTGGCAGCAATGGTAAAAAGCAAGTACACTCTCCGGTGATTCTAAGTTATTACTGTGTAAATGCCAGAGTCCTGAAACAACACCACGAAAACGGATCACATCACAAAAAATTGATTTTAAAACATTTCAGAGTTGCTGGTAAGGTGTGAAGCACTTCAAACCTTCAGGTCATCATAGATCTGTTCACTTTGTATTTTGTGGATGAGAACTAACGTTTGTTGTTTCTATGTTTCTCAGCCCAGAAATGAACTCCTTGAAAACCAGAGCTGTGCATAAACTGTTGGTTGCTTTGAGTGAGCACCAAAATACTACTGTTTACAGTGTTCCTTTAATGCATTCATTTTAAAGGGTTTTATCTCTCTTCATTTATTTTCCTGTTTAGTACTATGAATTAACCTGTGTAAGTATGGTGCTAATTGCTGCACAATGGCAACATTGGTAGAACTATTGGCTTGCAGCAAGTAGGTCCTTGGTTTGAACCCTGACTTGTTGTCTTTCTGCACAAATTTTGCAGGTTCTCTGCGCATGCATGAGTTCCCTTTGGGTTCCTCCTGCAGTCCAAAAACACAACTGTTAGGTTAACTTTTCTTTCCAAACTGTCCTTAGGTATGTCTCCATGTTACGCTGTTGTCGATCCAGGGAGTTAGGCACCAGCCCCCAGCGACCCTGTGGGTATGATTATGCACAGATAATGGATGCATGGAATGCATGGTGTTATTCATATTTGTTTTGCCATAGATGGAAATGTTTTGTTTGGAAAATCTGAGTCAACCCCAAAAATCCTTCATGTGTACAAAGTACTTTGATTGCTGCATTATAATATGAGAGTACTTTCCTTTTCCCAAGACTGTACACTACAAAGTTCTTGTTTAGAAACTTGTGCAATAAGCAGTTCACACATTCAGTCAGCAATAAGGTCATTGGGGAAATCTGATGGGTCTATCTTGGCCAGGTTATATTAACATATAGACCTGAAGAGTCAGAGGTCGAACCACAAATCCTTTGGTTTATGACGCCTTCAGGTGTCTTCTGTATGCTTTAGTAAAAGCCTATGATTACCTTATTCTTGACAAAACTGTATCAAAAGTAATCACGATAAAGGGTGACGCAAAAAAACAGAAAATAACAATTGTTCATAATTCAGGTCAAAGGTTTTTGATCTTCTCCATTAACATCAACTCAAATTCTAAATATTTGATGAAAGTATACAAAAAAAAAAAGAAGGATCTACTAGTATAGTTTAATTTGGAGAATTCAGCTCCCTGGTGCGTCTTAAGGATGCAACTTTTTTCTATGATTCTGCAAAAGATCTTAAACTCATCCTGTCTCTTACCAATTTGTTCAGAGTTTCAGAAAGGTGAAAGACACTTGGAAGCAGCAGCTGTTGTTGCTTTGACATTTTGACTTCACACGTTTAGGTCTTAACAGGCCAGTAAGTTTTAGAGCTGGTGAGGGACTGTTGGAGAGCAGCCAGATTCTGAGTCATTGACGAGAGGGGTAAATTGTCTTTTTTTCAAATTCAAAACACTCATCATCCTAAAACTGTGAAATTCATTCATTCACACAAATTGGTCCATATTAAAAACATAAATTAATTTATCTTCACTATTTGGTTGATATGAGCTGTAATATTTTCAAATCTAATGCAATATTGTCATGACATATAGTATATACAAAAAGTTGGGAAGTTTTACAGGTCAGAAAGAATTTTGCTTTTCTGAGAAAATGTATAATGTTAAGCTTTTAATCTGATCCAGCTGGCATAGAATGGCGAGCTCAGCATTTAGCTAAACCTGCTGTCTTGTTTGCACATACATATATATATATATATATATATATATATATATATATATATATATATATATATATATATATATATATATAAAATAAAAATAATAATTAAACATTATTGATCTCACAATGGAGAAATAACCCTTCCCCTGTGCGGCGCCTGGGGAGCATTCAG
Source organism: Fundulus heteroclitus (assembly GCF_011125445.2). Taxonomy (NCBI): domain Eukaryota; kingdom Metazoa; phylum Chordata; class Actinopteri; order Cyprinodontiformes; family Fundulidae; genus Fundulus; species Fundulus heteroclitus. The sequence continues at coordinate 27,553,645 of NC_046378.1, forward strand.
GGGTTAAGGGTCTTGCTCAGGGACCCAGAGTGTCGGGACCGGGGATCGAACCGGGTACTCGAACCGTTCTGAGTGCAAGCGCGCTGCTCTAACCACACGGCCACGACTCCCCCCCAACGGAGAAAGAAATTTATCAAGCAAAATAAACAGCCATGTATTATGACATGAGTTGACTCATGACATGAGTTGATATAATCAGGTCAGCAGATAACACACGAAAAATATGTATTTTTATTACTTCTGCTGAATTAAGATGTGATCTGAAAAAAAGACTGACCTCAGATTTGAAAAGAATCAAAAATCAAAAAACAGTAGAAAGGGATAATTGTAAAGCTCCGAGTGAGCAGACTCAGAAGACAACGAGACAGGTCAATGGCGTTCGAGACTGATTTATTTAAATATGCGGGTAAACGGCTCTGGTAGGACGGTAGGCAGTGTCTAAGCCGAGAACTCCTGGGTGAGGAGACGGCAGGTTAGTACACAGGGTACACTCTGTGATCTGAAGTGCTTATGTATGAAGGAGCACTAACCTTCCGGGGTTCGGGTTCAGAGGCAGAGCCTACTGAGCCAAAGAGAGAACGAACAGGCGGGCTGACGGGGCTTTCAGGCCTGCGTTCCAAAAACAGTCCGTGGTCAGGGTGGCGGGGTCCTGAAAACAATCCAAAGGGAAATCCGTGAGCGAGGTCGGGGTCCGGTCCTGGTCGAATAACAGGCAGATCTCAGAAGTTACAGGGTTTAGTCAGGCTCTGTACTCACAGACGGGGCAAGGTCCGGTACACAGGCAGGCAGTCTAAAAGGGTTTATCCAGAAATGGGTCAGGCAGGCTCGGAGACAGGAGGCAGATCGGGTCAAGTTTCCAGGTGGACAGGCGGAGACAGGACAGGGATAGGCAGGCTCGGAAACAGAGGACAGGACAGGTCGGGTACAGGCAGGCAAATAAGGTGAACGCTGGAATATTCTTACCACAACGGCTTGAGATACTCTGGCACTGAAGGCTGAACTGAAGACTGGTTATATAGTGGTGGGTACAGGTGGAACTGGTGAACGCTGATTGCAGAGAGGGTTGGAACTGGGCAAGTGTGCGGAGTGGCTGATTGGACCAGCATCAGTGCCGAGATCATTACAGTTAATACTCCTTAATTAAGCAAAGATGGGAGATTAAGTGCTCGTCATTGCTCGAGAAAAAGATCAGATCACTGAAAGATTTTTTTTAAATGGATTATTCATTTTTGTATTAAAAAATGTTAGAAATGCTGGGAAACTACATCATTATTACATCAAATATAGCTCTAATTCCAGTGCTTCATGGCATTTCCATGTCTTAGACAAAATTAACCAAACACAGGGAACCTTCTCCCAATATTAGATAAACAACAATTCAAAAACAACTGAGCCATCTACAAAAAAAAAATCCAATTGGGAGGGTACAGATCCAATTAAAAATTTTAAAAAGGTACACCCAATTTGAAGTGTAAGGTTTTTTTGTTTGTTTTTTTGGAGTGTGCTTAGTTTTTTTAAACCCAGCTTTTCTACCTCTGCTCAGTAAGTGATGACACAGTGAGATATGTGATACATGGAAAATGCTTTAAAAAGAGATGTTCTATTATTGCAGCAGGAATAATGAGCCGAATTTTTTAAACCAAAAGTAGAAAATTGTATTTTCATAATCTCCATCTAAAGCGTTGAACCAGAATCTGGTATAAAGTCAAGCACAGTCATGCTTTTATTTCTCGGGTGGTATTTTTAATGGTTTTATGTTTCCAGATTTGTCTAGTGCAGCAGTAGAGAGAGGGACATTTTCTGTTTCAACATGGGTCAAAACTGTGTCTCGGGTTTGTTGTGCAGATACCTGACCCTGACCTCAACCTCACTCCAACACCTATGGGATAAACTGTAACATGAAAAATCTTTCCTCACCTGGTGCTCCAACTATAAGGCCTTATCGCAAAAACATCTCTAAAAGAGTTCACGGATGCTTTTGAGTCTTGATGGGAGCAAATCCCCACTGCTGGGTCCTAAAATGGATAGAGGATTTAGAGCTGTTGTGGGGATTTGGAAACAGATTTTTAAAAGTGGAAAGAGTGGGTGCACTGTTGGCTGTTTAGTTCATGTTCTTTACTAAATATTCACTAATTCTTCAATGTCATACCATGTTAGAGCATCACAGTGTAAAAAGTAGTTATATATACACTTGTATTCAGCCTCTTTTACTTAGGTACCTTTAAATAAAAATCAATTGGACTCAATTCCTCTCAGACATCTTCTAATTTGTAGACACCAGATGTGTAAGGAATAAAGTTGTAGAATAAGCAGGGCTCGTTTATGAATCAATATTCCGAGCATACAGCAGTTCTGGCATTTATAGAAGAGATGAGAAGAGACAAGTCGAAGGTCATTGTTGAGAGAAATGCATAAGAAAGTCATTTAAGGTTTGAAAAAGTCATGTAGGGGAAACTGAGAACGCATGGAAGAAGGTGCTCTGGTCAGTCGAGACTAAAACTGAAATTTCTGGCCTGTGTGCAGACACTTAGGGTGGCTGAAAATTAACACGGCACATTAACCTAAAGACAAAATGCAGACAGTGAAACATGGTGGTGGTCTCATCCTGCCGTGGGGATGCTTTTCTTTTGCAGGGACAGGGAAGCTGGTCAGAGACGATGAAAAGATGGATTCAGCTATGTACGCGGCAGTCCTGAAATAACACTTATTTGGGGCAGCAAAGTCTTAAAGCTTGCTCAGAATATATTCATGAAAAGTAATTCAAGCCACAGTTTTCAGATTTGCATGTGTAAAAGATTTGAAGACCTTGTTTCTTTTTACCAACCACTTGTCAGTTTGCGCTACTTTTATTGGCCTTTCTCATAAAATAGGAATAATGTACACTGAAGTTTGTTGTAATGGCACAAAAAATATGCTCTTTCTTCCATGTAAGACTCAGTTAATAAATGATTGGATTACGGCATAATACAAAAGGGTGTGTTCCAAAGGTTTGAATGAAAACAATGTTATCATTTTACTTATTTTAACTGTAGACATAAATAAAATAAAACCTCTTCGGATGATATTTCAACCTTTCTTTGCACGTAAGAGTCCTTTGAAAGATGATTTTTTTTTTGGGTAAGTGGATCATAATTACTACCAATTTGCATCTTACGGTTTTCAGAACTGAACATGAATTAAATGAGTACGCAGTAAGCTCTCGCTCGTCTCTCTGCTTTCATCACATCTCAGCCTTCATGACTGGAACACTCAAAAAAGATAAAAGGGAAGAGTGGGAATCCTCAATCAGATGAAAATGGGTAACGATTGTAAATCTAATTTATTTATAAAAATTTAGAACTTCCCAGAGATTTTTTTTATAAGAATAAGGTCTAATGGGTAAACAACTTGAGAAAGTTGAAATAATTGATCCCACGGGCCCGCATGAGGAATCTCTCTTCAACAACTGATCTGTGGGTCAGATTTAATCATATCTCATTAGACTTTAATAAACCTCTGAGGCAAAAACATATTTTCAAATGGTTAGTGAAAATAAATTGTTTATTGAAACACGGACTGTGAAATGTCTACAGATGATGTACAAAGATTTAAGTCTAGACTCATGACAAAAAGATTTACAGCGATAATAAATTCTCGCCCTTTTAAAACCACTGAAATCTGTTCATTGCGACAGGGAACTCAATTTTAACCACATAATGTATTTAAGATATTTATTTAGACCAGACAGATTCAGTCTGTTTTTAAAAGGTAAATGCTTTCAACACTGGCATGAGTGTTACAGCAGTTTTCCAGCTCTTAATTAATTTTTTGAACTGTTCTTTTTCCAGGGGTTAAAGTAAGCTTGCCAACTTTTTTCCAAACTTATTTTATGATCCCAACGATCATAAATGATCGAGAATACCAAACCAAATCCCACGGACTGGCACTCAGGTTTCTGACTGAACCTGAAGCATTTGTGATGTAAATTTCATCATCTGTATTTGCCCGCCGGGGTTCACCTGGACTCCCTGCAGATGCCCACATGCTGCTCCTTCATGATGATGCCACCACCATGCAAGACAGTTGGTGCAGTCTCCTTAAGTTAGAAAACCTCACTTTGATTCCCATAAAGATATTTCCTGTCTTTGTGGCTGTGACGAGGTTCTTCTATGCTTGGTCAAACAAATGACTGGCCAAGGCCGGAGATCACTTTAGTGGAATTTATTCAGTTTTTCTTTCAGGTGAGCCAAAGATGGCAGGTGCAGAATATATACAAGGACATCCAGGTTAAAAAATAGACAAAAAAAACAGTACCTTCCATGTTACAGTCATTCACCCTCAGTGTGACTTCTCTGGAGTCTAACCACAGACTGCCTCCATGTGGAGCAGAGCCCCGTTTTTAAAGCCACAGGCTCCGCCCACAGGAAGTCCAAACAAACAAACAAACCAGAACAACTAAGCAATTACTTCTAACTCAAATAAATTAAAGTATACAAAATAATAATGAGTAAAAAAAATAAACTTACAATCAAAAATACAGTACTCAATTTAACAAAACACTCAGTACTTCTGATGACATCACGTCATCATGTGACTCCCTCCCAGCAGACCACAGTCCAGCAATAAGCCTGCTTGAAAACAGAACCGGGGAAATGTTTGAAACTGAAAATAAAAAGGTTAGGATGAATGCTTACTGAAGCAGGAACACCGTGTGTGCACCCACGATGAACCACATTAGTTTAGCTGCAACAAAAGGTAAGTTAGAGATGGTGTATGTGCCTGTGTATATGTGTGTGCAGGCGTGCTCGCATGCTGATGTGGACTTATGACTACGTCCCGGCTCGTGACGGCTCCTCCGTCACAGTGGTCATGCAGCTGAATCTTTTTTGTGACAGACTGCAAATCTTTCCTATGAAAGAATCCACATATTCCAATTTGGTTTCAATGTGTGCCTTTTGTAACAGGCACTTTATAGGGCAGCATTCTCTCCTTACCTAGCAGAAAAAAACTCACTACCCAGTAGCATTCCACGAGCTCCAGTTCATGGCAGACTTGAAACTTGCCGTTACCTGAGATGTTAATGAACAAACTAAGAAATGTCCATACACTGGGTCAGGAAGATAGCTTTGACATATTTGGGTGTTTCATAAGTGCTCTAATCCCAAACAAATGTTAAAACTGGTTTTGTAATGGATAAAGCAGCCTAACAGCTTATTTCTATTTATCTTCTGGAATGTGTCTCCTAAAGCCCTAACCTCAACCCTATCCAAAATGTGTGAACTATGCTTAAAAGCCATGTCTCTGGTAGGATACCAAGCTAAATGAGCTCCACCAATTCTGCAAAGAAGAGCGATTCCATACCTTGCTCCAAATTACGCCACAAGGCAATGGCTGTAAAAGGTGTGGGGTTGAAATGCAACACAAAGTGACCTTTGAGCAAGTGTATGTGTGTATATACTGAGCCTGTACATATGATTTAGGCCTTATTTGTATTAGAAAACCCTCACAATAAATTCAAAGCAGTGCACCCAATTCCTGTTTTTTATTAGAGTTGGAAGTTATAATATCAAAAAAGAATTTTCAAATAAATTATTAAAATCCCAAAACTAGTACGTCATTTGTTGCCACTATAACTTTATGTAAAGTTCTTACGAAAATTGCACATCTATCTCTTTACTACTCCATTTTAACTAAAATGTTCATACACATCCAGACAGAGCACTCTGAAAAAAATGATGTCGTATGACTAAGGCTGGATTCAAGTCATGCATTTACGGAGTTGAATGCACACAGCTCACTGCGTGAATAAATAGTCACTGAGATATATTTTGGGAAGTATATTTTCCCCCCCTCCTTCTTTCTGATTCCAAATTACTGACTTAACTGAGAAGTACAAATAACCCTGCTTCTAGAAAACAGATCTTAAAACATTTCCCAGCCTGATCGCATCCCCTCGGTTGGACAGGACAGTTTCCACTTGAAACACGTTGAATTAGATTTGTTACATAAGAACAAGAGGCTTGTGCGTGGAGATTTGACAGCCACTCTTGGAACAGAACAACCAATAACACACACTGTAGAGAGAGAAAATACGATGCCAAGCGTCAGATCTGTGGTTTAACTGACAGTGCAGCCTTCAGAGAACAGCATGCTGACATTTGTCTGCTGTCTGTAAAACTGGCTCTGCCTTGTAGGTGACCTTCCAATGTCTATTTTTGTCAAGTAATGACTGTGATTATGAATGCCTTTGGTTTACACAGCAGCCACAGTGGCCTATTTTGCTTAGATCTAATGCAAACAGAGTGACCGCGCTGATCACAGAAAATCTGGCCAGCATTGGGGGAAAGGCTGATGGATTGTCAGGTTCTCACATCCTTGTTCTGGGAAAAAAGGGTGGTGGGGCTGCTGCCCTATCAGAACGTGCTTCAGTGCCTCCAGCTCCCCCTTGATTGCCTGACATTCTTTATCAACAGTCAAGTAATTCAGTTCCCTTGGCAACAGTTTCCTGCTGATCCAAAGAGTCAGGTATCACCTTGAAGAAAGAGTGTGGTTGGCAGCTGCAGTGTTTTCATATGTTTTGCAGCTGCACCATTACTTTATGGAAATAAACAAGGGTTCAGCTGTAAGGCTTAAGCTCTGATTCTCTTTGTCCCCTCCTTGCACTTCTCCACACTCAGGTCCTGTCATTCTTCTATTTGTTGATTCCCTCATTCTCTCACCACTCAATATATTGCTGAAGAGCTTCTACTCCGGATATAATTTTATTTAGAGGAAGGTGGCAGATTATTTAACTGTAATTTGATTTTTGGTTCAAGCCGAATATGGCTTATAAATTAGACCGTCACGAGTAGCTTGGTCGCATCACGTCAGTGGCCCTTTTTCAAACTTTGGGGAATAGTATTGATGAATCACAAAATGAAATTTAAACGGTACCATTAAGTCCCTGATATACACTGATAGAGCCTTAGCCCTGAAATGAATGAACAAAATTATTTCCCCTCAGCAGCACATCATAAGTGCATGCTTCTTGCAGAAATGACACAGCATTTCTGCAGGGAGTTCAAGTCTATCTATCTGTCTGTCTGTCTATCTACACACGCATATATATATATATATATATATATATATATATATATATATATATATATATATATATATATATTGATGACAGACCCCTCAATCGTCTCATAAACACTTAAGATTACCATCACAGGGACTTGGAAGAGGGCATATTAAGGTAAAAATGTTACTTAGTGGGGCTTTAAGTTACAGAAAGATTTTGGACTTGCGCACTTGTAACCTGGCCAATAATAATATGTAGCACTCTCCATTGATTCTGCACATTATCTTATTCTGGTCCTGCTCTGATTGAATTTGTTTGGGGAAAGGAGGGACATTCAGCAGAACACTTATTGCCCAACTACTAAAGATTGGTCTGAGCCAATCACAGTATCAAAAATATTAAAACATAAGCAGCAGGCGCTATGAGAAACCACAACAAGGTAAGCTAGTCAAGGCACTACTTGCTGTTCTTCTATCAAAGAAGAAAACAGATGAAAAGTTACAAAACAGATGTCATAGCAGTACATCCTTCTGTGCTGCCATGTTTGATTTGGTTCGGTTGTGGGCTCAGCAGCTCTTGCTTTCGTCACAGCGGCATTTTACAGCCCTTAAACTACAATACTGCAACGTGACTGGCCCAAATAATTTTTGGTTCAGTCACAAAGTGGTACAAGTCAAGATGGATTGTCCTGTGTTTATGAACGCACAAATACCATGAGAATTCATCATACAGGCAAGGTTATGGCACTTGGGCTCAGGTCATTCTTAAGTTGAAGATAAACTCAAGACTTGATTTGGACTCCAGTCAAAAGTAAAGAGTTAAGACTTGACTTAGATTTGCTCGATAGACTTAAGTCTTATACTTGAGTAGCAAAAAATATTTGGACTAGGCTAGGACTCATGCCTTAAAGACTTGAAATTTTGACTCAAACTATGTTGCACAAACACTTGAGCATTAGAATCGTTCTCAAAAGACTAGCTAAGATTTTGACTCTAGCTAAACATTAAGCCAATGAGAGACATTGTCCAGCACAATGCAGGAATCGGAACCTCCCATTTCTTTTTTTATTTAAGGAACATAAAAATGTATATTCCTTGATTGATTTGCTGTCCTATTTTTGTCATTCTAAATATTTTGTATTTTGCCTGCTGCTAATAATAAAACATGTAAAAGGAAGTGTGATAACCCTCTATGGCATGGTGTTTCCCTCAGGCAACAACCCACATATCTGGATTTTACACAGCCCTTGAATTTATTTTTATTTTTTTTTCATCGAATAAAAAGAGGGGTTGAAGTTTGCCTCTGTCAGTCTGCCCCAGGGTAGCTGTGGCTATTAACACTGCCCACCATTGTCCAGGTGTGAATGTGTGCGTGAATGGCTGAATGGCTGAATGTATATGTGCTGGTTCCAAAATCAATTTTTTTAACTTCATCATTAACTAGCACAGCAACATGTGTAATATGTATGTGTGTATGTGAGACGACTACCAGTGTAACAGTACAAATTCAAACTTGTGCTTCCTGTTTTCTTGTCAGAAATGTGATGTACCTCTCTGCTTTACATAAACCAGCAACTGCCATGAAGACCCCAAAAAATGGGGTGAAATATTTTTTCCCCAATAGAAAGTCATGCCATAGATGGTTAAGTAACAATATCTTATAATGTGTCATACATGTTCAGTTCAATAAAAATGTGAACTGCATTTAGGCTAGTCAAGCACGTTAGTTCTCAGAGTCTATGCTGTTGTAGGTTATGCAGAATAAAGTAAAACATATGTAAATGATAATACGTTATTATATAGTCTCTCACTCACTTCTCCCTCTCTCCCTCTCTCTCTCTCTCTCACTCACTTCTCCCTCTTTCTTTCTCTCTCTCTCTCTCACTCTCTCGCTGTGTGTGTATGTGTGTGTGTGTGTCTCTCTCTAAAATTCAAATGTACCTCTGCATCAGAAGTACCATCAAACACATGCAAATCACCTATGCCATAGGCATTAATGCCTCCACTCCTATCCACTGATGTTGCACATTTTGCTGATAACAGCATGATGAGTTTTCTCATCTTAAGCACGTTAGAACCTGTAATCAAAATTTCACCAGACGTTAGCTGATCATGTAACACATGTCTCGTGCATAATATCTGCGGTAAGTCTGTTACGTTCCTGTGCAGAGGTGCAGGTGAAGAAATCATCTTCCTTGTTACAAAATAGAGTTTAAGGTTTAATTTTTGGATGCAGTAAGAGACTTAGTCAAGAAAGAGTATTTTTCCAAGACACTTCTGCTTTCATGTGGCTATATTGATTGGGATGGCATGGCAGGTTGTCATACAGTGACCCCCTGAGGACTCAAAGATTGCTGCCACTCAATAGCCGCTCCCAGCAGTAGGTGAAATACACTTAGAGATTTTGAGCCCACAACCCCTAATCACTTAGTAAGGTTAGGAGGGATTGAGAGACAGCCATGACTTTTTCGGGTGTGCATTAAGAAACATACAGTAAGGACATGATTTTCCAAACTAATCAGAAATATTGTATTTATTTTTTATTTATTAGCAGGACCAGTCCAACACTTACCACAGAACCCTTTTTTGCACACAGCGCCATTACTCACCACTCACCATAGAACCACCCTGTTGAAATATATACATGGTGATCACCTAAGGCAACATCCTTTAGAGATAACTAGTGAGCCAGCAATGAATTAGTTAAATTCACACAAAATAATGCCATCCAATTTTTTTTAAATAGCTCAATGATCGTGTATTTTAGAATCAGTTGTGGAGAATAGGTTATTTTTTTGACTTATGCCCATGTCTAGTGTATAATTTTTCAAAATGGACTCAGAAGAGATGAGAAGGAGGAACCTAGTTTAATAGGCTGCATCTATAGGGACATATTCAAAATTGTCAGATGGTTGTTGAGATTTATTTGCAAATAGTTGTAGTGGGCATGAATTGTGGCAGTAGCTTAGACACAGATAGCAAAATATAGACAAGTTTCACAGACATTTCTGGTTTACTTGCGCAATTAAGCTATTTCTGCAAGTAATTTCCAGTTAAGCAAGGTCAGTGTTTATTTACAGTGGATGGCAAAGGCTCTAAAATGGGTGCATTGTCATTTAGTTCTCATAAAAAGTGGTTTATCAAACATCCACCTTGCTACAATATTGAACTGGAAGGATAATATGACGAAACTGCCTAATGTTACAAGGAGGAAAAATATTTTTTGTACTGTGTTGAGTCCATAGACGGAACAGTATGAACAACCTGAAAAGCTCGGAAGCTTATTAGTATTTACATAGCGACAAAGTCGGTCATGCACAAACATGACAATTTGGTCTACATGAAGGTGGATGTTCAACCAGGCCAGTGTATGAATAGATGTTGTCACACTTGGTTGATGGTTATGGAGGATGGAGAGATGAAGACTGCAGGCTGCACTTGTACAGCTGGACCCCAACCCGGTCATGCAGCCACGCAGCTGCCGAAAGGCAAGTTCACTCACCTTACAATGTGCATAGCGATTATTTGTTGATTAGTTGTTATTTGTGAGTATGTTGTTGAAATTGTTGTAATGTGTTCAATGCTGTGTCCTATTTATTATGTTATCATGAGTCTCGTATATCTATCGTATTTTATGTGATTTACTGGCAATCAACTACAATCGCGGCAGAGTCCCCCCTGTCACCCCAAATGATGATGATTATTAAACACAATACAAAGCTGCTGTCTTCAATCACAACTCAGACCGCAAGGATCTGGATGTGAAACTAGAAACTCAGCAATGTTCACTTATAAACACATTTGGTTTCATGTGATTTAAGTATGGGCTTGATTTCTTTATGTCTTGGCCTGGCTCAGCTTTTGAGCTGCAAGTTACAATTAGTTGGAAGGGTTATTGTAATAACTATTATTATTGTTATTGCTATTATATTTATTAGAATACCAATAATACCTAAATAACAGAAAATAATATTTTCACAAAGCTGTTGCTGGAAGAAAAAGAGAGGATAAAGAAACTTGGACCTGACCAACAACACTTAAGAATCCAACAGCAGGCAAGTGACCGTGGACGGATTTATGTTCAAGTAGAGTTTATTTTTGTGTGATAATCTCTGACCTTTAGTGCCCTCCCAAAAAGTTTTTTATCACCAGCAACCACTGTGTCTGACTAATGAGATTTAAATGTAAATTTGTGTGTGTATATATATATATATATATATATATATATCAGTATGTTTGAAACTTGCTGATGTGTTTTCTGCTACTAAGAGAATGTGAACGGATTTGTAAAGGCTGAAGTTCACCAGTCATTTCATGTTTGCTTTGATCTAATGATTGTCGAACAAAAGTGCCAGGAGGCAACATGTGTCGAAAAGATTTTAACATCTAAACCAGATCCCCAGCCTGTCTGATCATCATGGGTCAGCAAGTTTGTAATAGTCACTTATGAGCTCGCGCTTAAGGTGGTTCCATGTGGGCAGAACATTACAAAATAAATGAAAAGTAAATATGAGGAGACATGCAGTCATATTTTGGCCTCTACTGAGTCTAAAGCCAAATGATGGTCCATTTGTACAAAAAATGTGCGCAGTGATACCATAAAATAGAGCATTATTACTTTTATGACCAGTCATTTAAAAAAAATAACTCCCCTCTAAATGAACCTTCATCCTCATTGTAAATATAGCATGTAACATCATCTGCTACGTCTGGAAATACAGAGTGGGATTTCTGTCCAGTGTGAAACGGCTCCAAATGTGAGCCAGAGCTGGGTCACTATGAGGGCCACAGTGAGCAAATGCCCTTCAAACACTTGAAAATATGATTCATACTCCAGGGGAGATTTGTCAAAGAAGCATTGATTGGAGCTGTGGTGGAAAGGGCGACATGCACAACATGCTGAAACAAGCACCTTCCCATCCCACAGGGCTATTCCAATTTTTCATCCTGATCTCTTTCCTATAGGTACCAGCAACCACAATTGTGGACACACCTGATTTACTGCTGCTTAAAAATCTAATTATGCGCATTGACAAATAAAATCTCTCATCCTTTCAATTGTTTTTTTTTTTTTTTTCCGTTTTTAAAGATGGCCAATTGATTATTGTGAATGCAGTCAGCAGCCTGATTAGTAAAAACAAGTCTCTGTTTCGCTCCATCGAGGAGATGCTATAAACCAAGTCTCTGTCCAGAGTTGTTATAATGATGCAGTTTACTTTATCAAATGATGTCACAGTGCTTTTATCAGAGTTATAGCTTCTGTGGATCCTAGAAATAAGCCAGCACCCTTTGCCAAATGCTTGCTAATGAACTGTGCTGAATTTCATGTGCAGTCAAGAGCGAAGGAAAGGCTTTTGGCGCTGTGCAAATAAAGGAAACAATTACAAAGAAGCATACATAAGCATCTCTGAGGCAGGAGAGTTATTATTATCCCATCTGAGACAAGACAACATTTTTCCTGCTTTTAGTAAAATGGTTTAATTCATACAAGTGCAAAAAAAACAAACAGTTTCTGCGTCCAACTACCATAGGGTAAGCAAATATCAGAAAATAAACGTAAGCAGTTAGTTGTTTAGAGATAATTACCTGAAATCCTTATATGACTACAGCTCCTCATATGGCTGGCCTCGCATGTATAATGAAATAGAAAACATGTATAAATATTTGAGTATTTTTTTTTATCAAAAATGTGCTCCAATGTTACCTCAGTCAGTACATGCAGGACTCAGGTGACATTTAAAGTTAGTAAAAACATACATTTATTCATGAGCAAGAACTACTTTCTTTCCTGTGCCAAAATAGGCACCTCAAACACACGCACACACACACACACATATACATATATATATATATATATATATATATATATATATATTACTTTCATATTTTGGGCTGAAAAAAAACATGTGTCACCTGCTTTACTAGACAATGTCACATGACAGCAACTAGACAGTACTTAAGAAGACAAACTTCTCTTATTATCCTGAGATCTCATTACACCCCTATACATGCTAGATCTGTTGCATAAACTAAAAGCCATATATTCTTGTTCAGTATTCTCAGTTAGACAGCAGAACTTACGATTCCATCAAATATTACCAAGTATCCAGGTCTGGAAGCTGCAAAGCAGTCCCAGATCATCACATTAACAACACAGTGTTTGACTGATGGTACCGTTTTCCTGTTTTTAAACATCAGTTCAATCTTGGATATCATGACAATGTTTTGTGGCTAATGTGAGACAAGCCTAAAAGTTTTTTAGCCTTGAAACTGCCATGAATAACATTTTTGCCAAGTCTCTATCGTATTATTAAGTCATGAACATTAACCTTAACTGAGGCGATTGAGGCCTGCAGTTCAATTATTTATTCTTGGTTCTTCTTGTAAGCTCCTGGATGCATTGTTGATGTGCTTTTCTAGGAATTGTGTTAGGTCAGTCACTTGTTGGAAGATTCACCACTGTTTCATGTTTTATCAGTTTCTGGATAATGGGACCCCTAAGACTTTGAAGTCAATTACTAAGTTTTTTTCATCTGTTTCTTTTTTAGACTTTGGATGGTTTACTTTTGGAGATCTTTTCAGCCTTCTTTGAGTTGTTAGACAGGTTCTAATAAAGGGATTTATTAGAAATCTGACAGCTTTTGGCAAGGCTGCTAAAAACAAACTCTGCTTTCCAAAATTTCTCAAATCCTCATTAAACAAAAGGGGCAATCACATTTTCAGATGGGGCTTGAAAATGGTTTGAAAATCTTTCACCATTAATAAAGTACAATTTCATAAAAAACGACATTCATGCTTGACACCACCATTGTAGTTACAACTATTTTGCAAAGGAGAGTGGTCCCAAACACAAGGCAAGTTAATTTACAAAGCACCATTCACAAACAAGGGACCCTAAAGTGCTTTACAGGACATCAAAGGGAAGACAAAAAGAAAATATCAAAGCATGAGCCTAAAAGCATTGCAAAAAAACAAAAAACAATTATGTTAAAATACAGATATTAAAGGAGTGACAACAACAAACGGTTCATTAGTCAGATTCTTTGATCAAAAGCTGCAGCAAACAAGTTTTTCCAGACCTGATTTTTATAAACCAACAGTTTCTGCAAATCTCAGATTTTCAGGGAGATTGTTCAGAACCGCATACCGTAGAAACTAAACGCTGCCTTGCTACATTTAGGTCTGAGAACAGCGAGTAAGCAGGTCTCTGAAGACAAGAGGGATTTCCATGGTTCATATTTGACAAGACACTTTTAAGTACAAGACATTTTTAGTACAACATCATGTAAGTGTTTTATAGACCAATAGCAAAATCTTCAAATCGGTTACTTGACAATCAGGGAGTCAATGCAAGGATTTCAGAAGTGGTGGGACATGATCCATGATTCAAAGATGCATTACCAGTTATTACGAACATGTGATAGTCATTTTACCTGGAATTATAATGTATTGCAATTTCTTTGATATTAATTATTTAAATTTGTAAAATTATATAAATAAATAAAACAAAAAACTCCTGAACAAATGTAATTCTTGTAAGCAAATAACTTCTTCTTCTACTGTATTACAAAAAAACATGTGTATACAGTATATATAAGCAACCACACCTTAAACTTAAAATGACAACAAATAATTTACAGTATGTGCTTCAAGCTCACTATCAGATAATAATAAACGAGATAAATAATGCTGAGTCTCACATCAGTTTGTATAGTATTTGTATGTATTTGGCTTTCTAACTTAAGTCTTTTAAATACATACAAAAGTATTAAAATACACACTTTTTGTTACCATTTTAAATTGGGGCAGAAATTTCTCAACTGATTTAATTCTTTGCAAAAAAGATTCTAGATCGCAGGGCTGGGAAAAACGAAGTTCAGCTAAAACCGCTGTATATTTCTGAGTGTGCACATACACGCTGATGGGTGTTACATAGTTTGATCGATGAACACCCCTAAATCTGAATAAATAAATTGTACCTGACATGCTGCATCCAGCAATACACAGATTTATCCTGACAGTAAACCTAGGGATGAGCATGTGCTGGCAGGACAAGTCAAACACATTCAGGGAAGATTTTTACTTGAAACCCCAACAAAGTGAGACAGCCAGAGCTGAGAATGTCTTCACTTTGGAGAGCTACAGTAACACGAACAGCAAACTTGCCAACGCTGCGGATGACAACTTAATGAAACCCACCTGACCACCTGATAAAGCCACCCCAACAACCCCATCCTCATTCCCCTTGAAAGGATCAAGTGGCTCAGCTCTTCCAGGAGGATAACACGGGCATTACTATAAACTCAGCTTTCGCTGTAGCTGCACGGTCAGCATTTGAAATTACATTATGTTTTTTTTTATTATCGTTTTCCCTTCATTCAATATTCATTTGATTTTGTTATTTTCCTTTTTTTTCCCCCATCCCTAAAATATAAATGAAATACTTGAAGCAGGCGTCACGGTTTAGCAGTCCAGTGGATTGGAGCCGCCTGTCCAACAGCACATGCTGTCAGTTATCACAGCAGACGTTAATTCCCTAAATTTCAGGGTCTCAAACCTCGCATTGAACAAATGAGAGAATGGATGATAAAAGTGCCCTGTGGGAGTGACGCTAAACTCTTGAGTCTTGCTTCATTTACTTTTAACTTGAATATATCAAATGCTGGTCTAAATTGACTTGTGAAAACTTCATCTCAGTTTGAACTTCCCACGTCAGTGAACCACAGCCTAAAGTCAAGATAATCAGAAAATCTTTTAGATAAATTATGCCCGGTTTAAAGCTTCTGAAATGTGATTATGGCTGCCGCCGATTTGATCTTTTTAAACATGAGCTATCCGTTTAGCTCCTAAATTATTAAAAGAATCTTAAAGAAAACCACCTTATGACACAAAAAACATAATATTGAGCCAAAATATTTGCCAAGCTCATTGAGAAGGTATAGTTTTATCTTGTTGAAGGCAAGTCTTATTGCCAGGCAGTCAATATCTTCCAAAACTGATATGCACAAAGTCATATGCACTGGGGCAATGGTAAAACCAGGGTATAGCACTTAAGACACCAAAGTATTCCCTTTGGTATTATGTTCAGTTCACCAGCCAGGAAGAGTGAGATTCAAAGCAATACACTGCAGTCACTTTGCAAATCCATACACTGTGAGTTTTAAATAGCAACGTGACGTAAATGTTGAAATATTGAAAATATTGAATGTTGAAAAGAATAAAGGCTTGCATGAGTATCATACATCGGTCATGTGAAAATGACCTTTATAATGCTGGGGAGAATATGCAATATAATTCTACCCGAGTGTTGAATATTGAGGAAAAACATTAGCTTGTTTTGTTTATTAATGAAGTACATTTTTGACCTCTTCGTTGAAATCTGCAGCAGTAGAGGGCTTTTGCTTGTTAAGGAGAGTTCACTCTGTCTGACTGACTCCTCAGACATAAAGTGGTGCCAAAAATGAGCTGCTGTGTCTTGGTCTAAGCAGCAATAAAGCTTTCTAGAAAATTGATGCCCGCCCACATAGCATTGAAACATCATTAGAAAAGACTTTGCAAAGAGAGGCATTTCTCTAGATGAGAGATCAGCATGACTGAAACCTTAATTTAATACTATACACTGGATTGTTCGGTTAGCAAATCAAAGCATCTGCTTTACATTGCTTTGCTGTTTTGTTTAAACCACTTGTGGGCGGTTGTGGACTGTTCCAGATAAGGACCTTCATAAAACATGCCTGAACAGATAATTACCTTCATGAAAGAGTTATTAGAAGAAAAAAAATGTCTAGGTGCAGTCTCTCAGGAGAGTGATAAACTGATGAAAGTGTTGGATATCTGATCAGTTTAGATAGTATTTTTTAACATTTATTCCCTCCCCTTCTATTGATATGAAGCAGTAGAATTAGTAGTGCTTCTTTTCTTTGTGTTTTTGGAACTCATGTTTGTTTTTTTAACTGTTGACTAGTGGATAAACTAAAATAAAATACTTTTTTTGTCTATTAGTGATCAGCTTTCATCACTCTTTTTAATTTAATTGAAGGACTGAATAATATTTACCTTTATTGATAAAATAGGCATAAACTCCATGAAAATATTATGCAGTATCTTGTCTTGCCCTACAAAGTGTAATAAAAGGATACAGACTTGTACCTGAGGGACTGTTATAAACTGGCCATTAAGCTGTTGCTTAATACCTCACTTTCCTGTTTATGGTTTTGCAGTAAAACATTGTTTAAACTTGATGAATCGGTTAAAAAGGGTCATTTTTATCTTTGTGACTTCTGTAAATCATGTTATATTTG